>NC_087557.1:26499082-26806670 GCF_036250125.1 Pseudopipra pipra
ATTTTATACCTGCTCCTTCCTGACTAAACCGTGGACCCTCGATATTTTCAAGGTTTTACTTCACAGCACACCTTGAAACCCCTTCAGAGCCAGAGCAGTAATATGTACATACCACTGATCACTTGTCCAAACAGCTCTTCAGGTGTGTCCCCAAAGAAAGGAACGCAGCCAACCAGAAACTCATACAGGATAATTCCCATGGCCCACCAGTCCACGGGCTTCCCATAGCCCTGGCGCAGGATCACTTCTGGTGCAATGTATTCTGGAGTCCCACAGACCTCAAGAGAAACATGCAAGAAAGCCATAAATTTACAAATTGCCAAATTCATGTCAAAGCTTACTTCTGTGCTTTTTTTTTTTTTTCTTTCCCCCCTCAGAGCTTTACAAGGAAGTTATTAATGTTTTGCCACTAACCACTTTATGCTGTGAACTACTTCCATGGAGCAAGAGCCTGTATTTGAAGGACACACTACCTGCCTGCACAGAAATAACACCACATGAAATGAAATGCTCCTAGTGTGGACGTGCCAGCTAAATAGTTCTTTGGTGCATGTAAAGTAAAGCATATGGGAAAAATGCATATTCTGTGTGTTTAGGTCTGTCTGCTTGATGGATGTCTGCTGGCACAGCAACAGCTATCAGGAACTGAGTTTTGACAAACCTCTCACATTTCTGTGCTAGCAGAATTTAGTTTCACAGATGCAGAATTAGCAGCACAGCATGATTACACACTTCAGCCTTAAACTTGGGAGGTACAGCTGGCATGGACAACAGCTAAGGAAATCACATTGGAAGATCTAAGTTGCCTGGGGCTTAGAAGCAGCAACAAGAATAACAAAATAGTTGTAAAAAAATACAACACTGCAAAGTGCGAGACCGTGATCTAGTGACCAAAGACAATTCTGTTAGAAAAAGCATCCTTATTCAGAAGCAAAGGAAGACAGTAACCCAGGATCATTATGAATTAACACTTGGCACAGCTAAAAAAGAAAAACTCAGCTCAGATCTCAGGTGTTTTCAGAGGAGTGAAGTATTTTTTAATCCCATTATACAAGGCACTGGTGAGCCTGCATCCAGAACAGTTTCTGTCAGCTGTGCCCAGGAAACATCAACTCAAACTTAAAGAGGTACATGGAAGAGCTCTTCATTCATCAAAGGAAAATCTGTCGTGTTAGCTGGAACAACTTAGCTGGTTAAGCCTAGCAAAATGAAGGCTAAGGAGAAAAATGACCCTTAGTAAATATCATGGGGATAAAAATCAATGTCTAAGCTATGAGACAAAATTACAAGAAACATATAGAAACTTGCCATGAACTTTCTAAGCACCAGAAGGGGGAGATCGTGGAACAACCTTTCAGCAAAACACACGTTACATCCCTAAACCAAATTCTGTTTACACCCAAACTGCTGCCTGGGCCACCCTTTCAAAATCCTAAAGTAAGAGCTAAAGTGCATCACTCCAAAACAAGAAACTGAAGTAACAAACAATAACAATTTATGCACAAACATTAGAATGGACTTACATCTTTTCCTCCCATTCTACAACACGCAGCACAGCGTGGAGGCAGAGGAGTGCTACAAACTCTGATTCCATCCCAAGACAGAATGCTACATCTGATCCCACATCAATGGACAAAATTTTTCAGCTTACCTGCTTGTCCAGGAATTCCCTGGTATCCTTCTCAATGTGTCCCTCATAAAGATTGGTTGTAAGACTCATTAACCCAATTTTGGACAGTCCAAAGTCTGTTAGTTTAATGTGACCCATGGAAGTTATCAGGAGACTAGAAGAAAGAGAAGTAAAATAATCCAACACTCAATTAATTGTTTCCTAAAAGCAATTTAAAAAAACAGAAGAACATGAGGTAGTGCTAAGATCTCAGTGTTACATCCCTATTAAACACCTAGAAGAAATTTCCTATGCAACTGAGAGCAGCCAAGGCAACTAGGAATGAGACTACCTTCTGCCATAATTTCATCAGTGCAGCAACAGCTTTGAGATAATATCTAAATACATTCTTCCCACCCTTTCTCAGTGCCTATCTGGTTCTACATCAGTAGCAAGAGACTCCACAAAATCTCCTACATGTGAGATGCCACTGAAGACCTACCCTGTCTCGTCACCTACAGAGAAAGCCCCTGAAGGATTAGCTCTGTCCTTCCACCTTCTGAGGGGGCTAAAGACTTACTTATCAGGTTTTAGGTCACGGTGCACAATCCCATAATTGTGTAGGTACTCCAAAGCCAGAACAGTCTCAGCAAAATACATCCTTGCCATATCAACAGGTAGGGCACCAATGTTCTTGAGAAGCGTAGCACAATCACCTCCTAGAAAAAGAGTGGCACAGGTGGCACAGTGAAATGGCAGATATCAGGAAGAAAAAACAGCTATGGGTCTGCAAAACTAGATTAGACTAAGTTTTCTAAAGGCTGTATCTCTCAACCCTCTTAGTATGAATTCTGAATCTCTTTCTACACTCCATCTTGAACTCAAACCAAATACTAAAATCTTAGGAGAACTGAGATCCATGTGTGTTGGGCTGGCCTGCACAAGGACTGTACAGATGCCATTTGCAAACTGTAAGCAAGCCTTGAAGAAAGGGCAGCTCATGACTGCTTGGCCTCTCTATAAATTCCTTTGCTTCCCACCACCAGGCTATTACTATCAATATAGAAATATACAGTTACTGATACAGTAACACAGTGAAATATGATGTGTATATATATTATATATACTAGCATAGCAATATTCAAATATAATATAGTAATAGACTACTTCTGATATGCAAGCTTCTTAAAGTAGTAAGTAAACACCTCTACGACTCCTAACTGGCTCTCCCAACACATGCAGAGGCAGCCATCCCTTTGGACACAGTGGCAGACATGGAAATAAGCCTGTGGACCCCTGATTCAGGTTCCTTAAGGAACATTGGCCACACATTTCATTTGACCTTCATCACTACTTGTGAAGAGGAATTATTATTAAAATTTTCTATTGTCAATACCTCTGGTTTCATTCCACTAATTTATCTGAAAGAGCACTGATACAATAACTATAAGCTTATTTCTCATCCAGCCAAGCAAGTGAGGCATAAGAAATTAATCCTATCCACCAGTGGAAAAATATTGCTTACAATAAGATATAGTGATAAAACAAAATCAAATTATATTCCAAAGGATAAGCAAAACAAAAAAAAGAAAAACCCAACCCCAGCATAAAATAGCAGTTTATTTTTTAAAAGGCTGCTAAAGAACAAAGACTATGTTTCTCAAAATGCCTTTTTCTAACTGCAATGCCAAGCAAACATATTATGGATCTTGCCGTGCCATCCCATAGGAGAGCAGGAGGATTTCTTTCCAGTGAGGACTGGAAAGTTCATGCTGACTTCTGACCTCAGCAGCTTTCTACATGTGGCTTTATGTTTGCTCAGCTCCACTGCAGCCATGTTGGATCAGTCACAGGGATTCACACTGTGCAGCCATCCCATCTAAGGACCCTCGGCCGGCGTGGGCAGCGACAGCCGTACCTTCCACGTACTCCATAACCATGCACAGGTGCCGCTTGGTCTCAAAGGAGCAGAACATGCTGACCACAAAGGGGTTCTCGGCAAACGTCAGGATATCTCTCTCCACAAAGGCCTGCTGGATCTGGTTTCTCAGGATTAGGTTCTGCTTGTTGATCTTCTTCATGGCAAAACGCTGACGGGTGGTCTTGTGCCGCACCAAATACACCGCCCTGGAAAACAACGCGCCAAGAGGAAAAGTTCCAGTTTCAGTTCAAGCTGGTTTGTCGTGCTTTTAGGTTTGGAGTTCTTTGTGGTTTTGTTGGGTTTTTTTTTAAACAAGGACTGTAACTGTTTTGAATGGATCTTAACAGAGTTATCCATGACTCCATAAAGTCCCATTTCAGTGGCAAGCTTCCCTAGAAAAGAAGGAGCCCCATGATGCTTCCTTCCCAAAGCTACTCTGCCTTCCTGACTAAAGCAACATTTTTGCTGATGTGCCTAACAAGGAGATATTTCAAACACAAATGTCACAAACTTCCTTAAGCATCATTGCAGAGAAACATGTATTTCTCAACACTACAGTCACCATTTCTCTTTAAAAAGTTGTCAAAAACGTATGGAATCAGCACAATTTCTTTCCAAGCTCCATAAAATTAATTTGATGCAGCACTGTCACTGGGGAATTCCTTCAGTAAAGTATCTCTTACATTTCTATCATTTGCAGATCATTAGATTCCTGCACATTAATAATACAGTTTGCAAATAAAATTTTCATCCAGTTTGCCTGCCTTATTGAATCAGTACTTGTTTCCTTTTCTCTGGAGTACATTACATTTAACATGGCATTGTGCCTCACCAGCAGCTGACTAAAAAATACACCCAGGATGAAGACAGACGTAACAGCTTCTCTCTCCCCTTTTACAAAGTTACATGGGGCTTGTGCAGAAATATGACTGAAAAGATAAAATCTTCTTGTCTAATAATATGGCTCTTCAACATGCTCTGTTGTGTCTTCACTGACTAAAAACATCCTTACACTTTTTCCACATATAATTTTTAAAAAGTGAGTGGATGTTAACTAAGCACCCACTTCCACAAAACACTCAAGCACATGCTCAGATTTTGTTGTTATGACTTTCTGAGTATCACTGCTTTTCAGTAACAGCCTAATGACCTCACTGGTAAGGATTTACGAACTGCAAAGAGTAAGGAACTGTCTTTTAAAATTCTGGATAGGTTTGTATGAGCAGTTAAAGTTTTAGCTGACTGAATTCATAGTTGATTCTTCAATGGACAATAAAATCTAATGGTTTTTTTGAGCTCCTCACAGTAGATTTTCCCCAGTGTAATTCTAGCATTTCAAGTGCTCACAAACAGCTACATGTGTTATACATACAATCTGGAAGAATGGAAAAGCATAAACTACTTCTTCTTCAATATTCCTGCTGTTTCAATCAATCATCAATAATATTTGCAGGTACAGAATCTTACCCTCACTCATTTAGCCTTTAACAAAATACAAGTCAGAGAACTTAACAAGACAGCATGAAAGGAACTACACACTGCCTTGATAAGCAGTAAACAAACTGCTGCAAAGTAATTTTATGAGTCATGGAACTACAATTTTTTTACTATTACTTATGAAATCTCACAATAAACTAAGAGGCAACATTTTCCCTAGAGACAATGTTTAGGGAAGATGTTTTTGTCATCTCAAGCTAAGATGCTGAAGTGTCTATATTTTACCCACTTGTCACACAGAAATAGTGCAGAAATAGTTAATGGAAAACTAGGCTTGATGTATCAGCCAGGAAGGGCTTCAGAGAACTTGTGCCAAAGAGGGACAAGAAAGCTTGTCCCTGAAAGCTTTAATGTAGGGCAACTAATTTTTACAAAAGATTCCTGAGCTGCAGACTGTGTCAGTTCAGCACAATGCAAGGACTTCACAGCCAGGAACTATGCCCAGGTACAGGAGCTGTTGTCTAAGAAACCCCAGGAACCTGAAAGAAATGGCATCTCCCAGAAGAATGCAGAAGATATGATGAGTGTGGAACCTCTGTAAGACCCGAGCAAAATTAATTTATGCTTTGGACCCAACAAAACGCAGGCATTTGTCAAACTTTGCTACAACCCTTCGCTGGGTAGGACAACAATAGCATTTTCTTCTGATGGAAAGTCTAAAAGCCTTACCCATAAGCACCATTACTGATCAGTTTAATAGTTTCAAACTCTTCTTCAGATGGAGTTTTCTTTGACTGGACAGAGGCCCCACGGCTCTGGGGAAACACAACAAGGAAATGGAAATCAGGAGCAGGAATGACTTCATTCTATATATTTTTTTTTCCTTTTCTTCTTTAAGTACCATTAACTCCAACTCAATCCATTTCTAAACTTCTGGAGTCCTCAGCTTTAGGACAACTGCCTGTATCCTTAGAGTGCTTGCAGATTCCCTCCACAATTATTAGCACAAAAAGTCAGTGGGCTATAAGATTCAGGCCCCTCCTCAATATTACATTAAAAAAAACCAATAAAATGAACAACTAGGATACCTAGCAAGTTACACAATTGAATTTTTCCAGTGCTTTTTATTTAAGTCAACTCTCTTCCATACGCATCACATTGCACAAATGTAGATATAAAGAATTCCTCCAGATGATTTTTATTTGTAAAAATAAAATTTAAAAAAAAAAATCAAGAAAACTTGGTGATAATGCCTGTTTGCATCTTTTAAGCATTTCACCACCACTGTGTAAAGATTTCCACATTTTTATGAGTGCATATTCTAGTTGTAATATGTGCTTTTAAATGTCAGCACTTTTTTTTTTAATTAAAATTACTCTGCATTATAATTAATTCTTTACTGTAGACTACTTCTTTTCATAGAAAAAAAAAAGTGCTAGACAGAGTGAGTGTATTATTGCTTTACCTCGACTGAATCATCTGTCTCAGGAGTGTCTGGGCTGTCATAGCTATTCAGCTGGGCCATTTCTGAAAAGAAAGAGGAAAGATTACTCCTAATGATCTCAATCAAACAGTATTCTCTTTGTTTATACAAGAAAAACAAGATTTTAAGAGGTGCTAGTAGATGATGAAGGACATTCTTCCCCTCTGTAAAAAGTCACCCCAATTATACAGCGATAACCTTTAACATCTTGTATGCTGCAGGCAGTATTTTATAGAGAGATGAATATAATTAATTGCTCTTATTTCAGCCTGACTTATTCTACATGGTTTCTATAATAAGTAAAAGCAATAAATGCACGTTTGGGGAAACTGCTGCCTAGTTAATATTAAAACCTAGTCCATACATATATGTCTGCATATGGCCTGGTGGCACCTCTGTGCTCCAGAAAGAAAAACCATCACGTTTCAAACTGTGGTCCCTACATGAGACAGGTCTGATTCTGCAAAATGCTGAGCAGCAGCAAAGTGGGAGAAAGTCAGTTAGTTTAGGCTACTCAGCTGTCGTAGGAGATGCTGTAAACTTTGCAAACCCAGATCCTACGGTAACTACTAGTCTCTGAACAGACATCACTGACATTTCTGGGTGCCCTCCTTACAGAAAGGAAATGAGGCACCTTGACATCTCCACACATTTCTAAAGAAAATTTGTCTTTAGTAAGGGGAATTAGCAATGGAAAGGTTCTCTCCCATGACAGGGATCAAAGGAAATTTCCCTTTAATGTCAGATTTCAACAAATGCTATTAAATTGCATTTAGCAATCTTTGGTAGAAATTTTCCCAAAGAGCTCTTCACTTGAAGTCAACCTGTCACTGTCATTCCAGTAAACACTGCAGAAGTTAAACTAGTCCTAGCCAGACTACTAATTTATGTTAATATTATGCTCTCTTGAGATAGCAAAAAGTATGGTTAGATCACTGAAATATTCCACAGTAACTTCCAGTCCCTGTCACACTTTCTATTGTTGCTGAACACGCTGTGAATGCTCAGAAAACTTGTCATTTCAGCTAGAAAACTGCCAGGCAGAAATATTAACTCACTAATTCTAAAGTTAAGCTCATTTGGGCCAAGGCATGTTTATATTAAATTTACCAGAGGCAATTCTGGCAGCTAGCAGAAAGGTTGTTTCTGTCCTTACATTACCCTCTTTGGTTTAGTTGCCATGCAACATGTAAAAACACAATCTCACCTCCACCTAAAAATTCATGCTAATCTTGGTTTCTCGTGGAAAATCACAACAAACACACTTTTCCCAGAGAGGACAACCAAGTGGGATGACAAGATACTTTCCTACCAGGCCACTAGCAGGCAGGCAGATCATAAAAATAACAGGTAAAATTAACTTTTACTGTCCAACAGCACAGGGAAAACAGTTATATCATAAAGCCATTTTCTAGCATTGTTTCAGCTACAATACAGGGAGACATTATTAACATCATAAGTAAAGAACTGTCACTGTTGATGTGCAATCCTTATCCCAGCAACATTCCTTTGGGACATGGGGCTGGAAAGGACAGTCTAGAGTTTGAGAGCAAACAGGAAAATAAAGAAAAATGGCCTAGAAATTAAAGCAATAAAATAAAACCCTCCTTCAGTTATGTAGTGACCAGGAGATCTGGCTATCCTTTCAACAGTTTGGAAAGAACAAAACAAGAGTTCTTACCCTCCAGGGGATCCCTGGTGAGTCCCAGCTGGCTGATAATATAACGAGGAATGTCGCATTTAATTCCTTGCCCTTCCTTGGCATGGCCTTCTGCAGCTTCTAACAAATGGTAGAACTCTTCAGGATCAAACTCCTACAGCAAAGCAGTGAGAGAAACAGAGAGAGGTAAATAATGCAGCTTCACAGTTATGAAGGTAAAGGTTTCTCCTCCAAACAGGAGATTCCTCAGAAACTCTCTTCCCACTCTGCTCTGCAAAAACAACAGACAGTTAAATCCTGCTGGGTGTCCACTGGCTTAGATCTGCAAACCAAAACAGGACAAAGACTGTAGGGACTTTTTAGAAACCAAGCCCAAACTATCAGATAAAATGGTCTTGATAATGTAAGCATCAGTGTGGACACACCTCCCAGTTTTGCCACACTGAGATGTGACAGGGAAAGGTCTGTTATGAGGACTGAGGCACCACCTTTTGCCACCTCTATCTGACAGGTGACTTAGCACAACATAAACCTTTCCTGCTGTCAGATGTCACTTCTGATCAAACCATATCCCCACCCAATCCTGTAACTGTCCCAACCTTAGCAATTGCTAATAAAATTATTAATAAAAAAACAACTGCTATTTTAACATAGTACAGGATCACCTTAGGAACTCAGTCTTGGTGTATGTGATCTCTAAGGCCAGGAAAGGTTATAGAAGGTGTGATCTCTTTTACTGGACTAACAGATACAAGAGGAAATAAAAGAAAGGTTTAGGCAGCAGGAGCAGCCTGCTTAGAAGCAAGTTCACTAGTTAACTTCAGCTTTCCCCTACAAACCTCATCATTCACCAGCAATGAGCAGCTTCACCAAGTTTCTTCAAATATTTTCCAGTGAAATGGGATAAAAGGGGAAGAGTTACACACACAGCTGTGAGGACATCAGTAAAGAATTGATGTGAGTGTGGTCAGCAGCATAAGAGAAAAGAGAGCACAGAACTGCAAACAAGAAAAGGAAATTAGAGATTGTAATGATGTCGAGATATTTGAACGGTTAGAGAAACAGAACAGATGCACTTTTCCGTGATTGCTCCAAGTAATACTGCTTGGATAGATGCTGTCACCAAATACAGTAACAATGCAAGAAACAAAGTTCCTTCCAAAATCTTCTGGAAAAGGATTAATCAACACTCTCAGAACTGGCAGAGAGCAGGAGCCAGACCAGAAAGAGATGGTCAACAGTGCAATACAGAGAGCAAGGTGAAAGGGATGTTGGAGTCAAGAAAGGACTCTTCAAGGTACAATTGCAAATCATTTATTGGTGAGTAAAGGACAGAATTAAAAAAAACCAAACTTGGTGACAAAAAATTAAAACGTTCAAAAATTAAGAAATTAAATAAATTCCTGTTTTGGTTTCTTTATAGTAGATTTAATCATTTAAATACAGAAGAATGATCCCTACTATGTAGAGGCAGATGCTACAGTAAAATAAACTGAAAAAAGAATAAATTGGACACTTTTTCCCAAAGCTAGTTTCAGAGATGCACAAAACACATTATTGTTTTCTTGAAGCCCCAGAGATTCACTCTGTCAATAAATGTTTCACAGTCCAACAGGTAAACAAAGACTGAAGCCAAATAGCTTAAGTTTAGAATATTTTAATGCCTTCAACTCCATTAAAACAATCACAACCATCACAAGCATTGCTTATATGGTCATTTATTTACAAGAAAGAAGAAGAAGCTGTGTTACTGAAATTAACCTCAATATTAAATTGTAGAAAAAATGCTTATAAATTCACATATAATTGAAGCTAAAACTTAAATTACAAAAGTATATAAAAACAAAAATGAGATGTAGTTCTCAAAAGCTATTTAAATGGTTGACTATCCATTACTGTATTTCTTGTTTTATGGGATAAAAGGAACATTAATATTTAATTCTTCGTGTCACCAGATTAAAATATGTATTTGGAAAAAAAATGCTAGAAAGGCAATGCAGGTTAAAAAAAACAAGGGAGGCTAACACAGAGATCCAAATATTATTTTTATACTTTGGACTCCAGCCACTTCATTGTCAAGGTTGTCACCACATACTTTGGAATTCATTACTCAAATCTCAGTGATTTCGCTGCTTCCACCTGCTCCCACTCACTTTACAGAACATCAGGTGCATAAGACATAGAGGAACCTGGAGACACTGATTTGCAGCTAAGAGGTGCCTTGAGTTTGGAACTCTTAGCAGGTACAGAGATGGATGCATAAAATTCACTGAAGTTTCATGTTTTCCTAGATGATGTGTTACTGTTAGAGTGTACACAAGCATAAATGACAGTGGTGAATGCAGCAAATACAACCACAGTAAGTTTAAATTTGTCTCCTTTCTTCACTGTCTTCACTTCAAAAAAAAAATTGAAGAAGTGCTGGAAGATAACTGAAGTCACAAAAAGTCATCTAAATCACAAAAATGGTTTTGAAAATCAAAGAACTCCCAGGCTGAATGGAGGTGAACCCAGGATTTTCAATGTAATCTGGGAGACTTCTTGAATAAGTAAGTGTAGGTTTCTATCTTGCTGGTTGTGCAGCCTACTTCATCACTGACAGTGGTCTTCCTTTTACTGTAGGGTTCCCAGCAAAGCAATCCATCTGATGGGCATGGAGGAGGACCAAGAGAACCCTCCAAAGTCTACCCGTTCTTAGGACCTCTGCAGGTGTTTCCAAAAACTGGTACCATTGGAAAGACTTGACCACTCTTGTCGACTTTGTCAAAGAAATCTCTGCAAAACTCATCCATCTTTAGTGACTCCAAAGATAAAGTCACCCTGGACTTTATCATGAATGCCCTCAACATTCTTCACATGTTAACTCTGCATTTATACCCAGCCACAGATTCCTAATCTAGCCAACTTCTCTAATGACTGAAACAAATGTAGCATCTCTGCCATTTTAATGTCCAGAAAGAACCACCATGTGTGTGCTTTGACACACCAGGGAATTTCATCCTGTCATTAAATAAGTTTCCACTGTAGGTTTGTGACACCTTCTCCAGCACTCATAATTTTTGCTGACTCTTCCCTATACTCTAAACCACTTTTTCAACATCCTTTTGAAATGCAGTCACTGAACTGACTCCTATAACCAAAAAACACCACATAGCTGTGTATACAAGAGGCCTGATCACCTCTTCCCATATATATTCAAGATTTATATTAACCCTCTTGCTGTGGCATGACAGTGAGAATGAGTGTTCAGGCTGTTTCTCCACTGTACCTAGAAAATATCTTTGGAGTTGCAGGACTTCAGGACACAGTGGACTATTTCATTGGGATTGCCTAAACACTTTTCACCATTTCATAGAATTAAATTTAAAAATACATTCTTATTAACCAAATTAAGTTGTTTAAAAAGCAGTGAGACTTGCTTTCGCACAAATTCCAACAGCACCAAATAGGATTTCAAACCCAGGCTTCTAAATCTCCTCGGATCTCACACTCCTCTATCCCACTGCGTGATCACAGCTGGGAAAAACTGGCACCAGGTTTCCCTTCAATTGCTTGGTCCATTTATATAATGGTAGGGAACTTCTTCCTTAGTGACAGATCTTCCTTGGCACGGTGTTTTGGACACCGTACTCACACCATACATTTGTTTACAGGCTCCTTACTGTAGCTACCAACAACAGAAGGAAAATCCGGTGGCATCAAATAGCCTGGAATAATGCCAACAGCTACATCAGGCCCCTCCATAAACTTTACACCAAAATATAATTTAGCTGCAGTTGCAGCTGACAGTCCAGCAGAGAGATACTTCTATATTAACTCAAAAGACACGTAGCACTTTTTTTTTTTTTTTTAAATATCAATTTATTTTACATCAACATTTTAATGAGAATTTAAAGCTTTCTCTTGAAGGTTTGGTGCTCCTTATCTCCTCAAACACACAGGCCACTCTTTAGATCCTGCCCACACTTACCAGGCACTCGAGCAGCCGAGCTGGCCGAGCAATGATAATCATCAGCTTCTTCACCAGCTGGGTGACGAAGGCGACCTCGGAGCTCTCGGATCGCTCGTGGGCCTGTGGAGAGCAGAACATCACATTACAGGCCCAGCACTGAACTCTTCATTTCAGTGTGCCAGGTGATGAACACAGAGCAATCCCCAGCTCAGCGACCATAACTCAGCAGCAGAAGCGTGACTTGAGTCAGGGCAGGCAATGAGCTGAGCTCAGCCAAGTCACATAGAGCTTTTCCATTACAACTGACTCCTATTATCATGCAAGAGATATTTCAAAGGCTCTATTTGCATTATATCATCTATCAATTATATTAGATACAATGTGGCTTTAGTTTATTTTTTTAAATGAGAAGGGGAATACTGATTTTTTTCAATTTTTATCTTCCAGGCAACACTGACATCTAGGTAATGACTAACAGCCACACATATTTCTAGGCTTTACTGTCAGCTAGAATTTGAACTACTTCTGTTCATCATCAAGAAGAACTTAACTTCAGTTTCTCCTTTTTTAATTTTATCAATCCTGCTGAACAAATGCAGCAGTGCATTGCATGCCATGTAGGACCAAGCAGACAAGCAAAGCAAAGAGCATACAGAAACTTAATTCAGAGGATTTACTCCTGCCTGTTACTTTACCAGATTTCAGTAAAAATTCAAGGCTTAGTTTCAAGATATATGCATGTGTGTGTGTGTCTGAGACAGTGCCTTTTTATAGCAGTAAACATACTAAAATAATTTAAACAAAAAAAAAAACACAACACAAAAAGTCCCCCAAGGACAAATTTGAACAAGCTCCCCAAATTACTCTTCTTTTGCTGAAGCACACAACGGTTACATTATGAGTCCTGGAGCAGAAATAAAATAGTGTTTCATTGCAGAGTGCTAAAAAGGTGGTTCCAATGACATGCAAAAACTCTTAAAGTATAGTTATTTTTCTCCCAGGGTTCCCCCAGTCACAAATATAGAGTTCAGAACTTAACCAGTGAGGTTTTGCTGGCAATGAGCCCCTTGCTTATAGGAATGATATTTTGTCAACAAGAATGCAAGCAGTAATAAAATAAAAGGTTCATTTAGAATTGTTCACTAGCACCATCTAAGAAAAAGAAGTCTGAGAGGTCAAATCACAAGTGGTGATTACCTAAAAGAACAATAAAAACACAAGGAAGCCAAAATTCAGAGCTCTAAATACACAGGCAGCATTTTAAACAATATATCTCTGATACTTTGCTACAAAAAAAAAAAATTTAAAAGTTCATTATTTCTCATTTTGACAGAGGTCAGAATAGAAATGTTGATTGTCTCCTTCTGCACTGATTAGCTGGGACTAGAATTTTAACCTTGAAAAGAACAATGTATGTGCTAGTTCATTACCTAAAAACATCAGAGATCCTTCCTGGCTATAGAGCCTTAAAAAATGGATTATTTTGAAAGTATTGAAATAAGTTGTAGGGTTTTTTCCCCCTAACTAAAAGGTATTTGCTAATTATAAAATAGAAAATAATCACAACGAAGATTATTAGTATTCACTTTGTGTCCTCTAATGCATTATGCAAACTTATAAGTTAAAATATGAATTCTAGAAAGAAATTAATGCTTTCATATTTGAAAAGCCATTCCAGATCACCAGGGGTTAGATGCATTGAAATTAATAAATAAAACATCAACAACTTTTTATTATTTGAAATATGAGCCATGCGATTGGGAAGTCCTTTTCTTCCCCTCTACATAGGTTATATTATGTAAAAATATAATAGAATAGATATAATTCATCATTTTGCATCCATTTATATTGTTAAAGTGAACCTCAGTCTTTTAAATCAAGTCCTTTTGTTTTCTCCTTTTCTCATCTATGACAATTCAGGCAAAATAACCTAAAAATGTAACTAATTTAATCAGGTGTCTGTTTTGAAAATGAAAAGCCAGACCATGACTGCCAAATGATACAGAAAAGCAAAAGGAAAAAAAAAATAATTACAAAAACCAAACACAACTTGTAACAGCCACTCAGCCATCATCTCTGCACAGCGCTGCTCTTCCAAGATCCTCAGGAAAACTGCCTCTTCTTCTTTCCTCCTCACACAGGACAGCCCAGACATCCCTACAGACGTCTTGTTTACAGCCTGTCCCAGGGACAGAGCCTGGGATCCGGAGGGTTACTCAGCCAAGCACTGCCTGCCACCTCCACCTGCCGGGTACCAGACGTGCCACCTCACCCACAGCTCCCCATGAGGACACGCTTTGCCTGAAGGATGCTGGTGGCATTTCAGGGTTTCCCCCACACACACTCCGCCTCCCAAGGGGAGGAGGGAGAGGCTGATGGGGTTGTGGGGAGAGGCTGATGCCATTCCTGCACACATTGCCGGTGACACGTGTACGGGAGGTAGCGACGGCTAATTTACAAACCCATTGCCTTATCTGAAAGACCCATCCGTCACTAACTGTAGCTACTGGGGCATGAAATTAAAATCACTGTCCTCCCCTGGGGTTCAGCAGGACCAATAGCTGGGATATATGCAAGTCACAACGCTGTAATTGAGCTAATATACTGATGGAAACCAAAACAATAGACCTGCAAAAGCCAAGAACCAATAAATTTACACTCAGGCTCCTATTAAGAAAGCAATCCCAATCAGAATATCCATTTGCACATGTGCACCATCAGTCACTGCAGTACAGTACTTACACCCTCCCCTGTTTCTTTTGTTCCATGCACAGAAACACCTGTAATCCTTCACTTTCCTGACCAGCTGGTTACACCTACACAACAGTCATTAGACTTCTTTTTTGACTCTGGCCAGTAAAACTCTGGCCAGTTTTACCTCATCAATTCAGCCAAGCAATAACAGACTATAATCTTTTGTTTCCCAGTAACCTGAGGTCCTGTCCCATCCTCTAACCCATGGCAACAGATAAAGAACTGAATATTGTATATTCTTTTTTATATAAGTGCTTTATCTTATTTTTCAAAATCTTTATTTTGAATGTGAAGTGTAACATTCAAGCTCATGTTTTCCAAAATAAAGGAAATCTCTTAAATTCATTTTTGCTTCATGATAATTTCAATGATGCAATAAGCAATAAGTTTTCTGGCTAAAAGACAATATTTCATGCTCCAAACAAGGGAAAAGATCTCATTTGCCAGAACTAAAGAGATTTGTTGGCATGTTATTACGAAAGCCAGGATCTAAAAATCTTCTAAAAGCTTTCTGGTTTGGTATATTTAAACAGCTCATTATTTACATACTCAATTACTCTGGTTTATATTTTTACAATATAAAGTAGACTCAAACTATTAAATCAAGTTTCCTCTCTATGGTTTGGAATGCTGTGCAAGTTTAGTTTGTGACGAGGTGTTGGAATTGACACCTTAAAAAAGAATTTCAGGAGAATCCATTCTTTCACAGGAATACTGTATGAAAATCCATGGGTATTCCTGCCACTTGCTGACCTCATTCCTCACCAATAAAGCATCTTCCCAACCTTTAAATACGTTATAAAAATATACCATAAAACTACATATCCTGCTGCACAGACCATACAACTGCCTAAGCCAAAGAGCTTTTTGGATGACCTTGCAATTGGTATTATTTATGTAGGGAGTAACTGTGTGATACCTCACAAGCTAAGCAAAGGTTAAGACCCTGCCACCACATTTGGAATAATCAAACTTTCTTGCAATTTCAGATGAGTCATCCAAAAGAAATATTATCACCAATTTCTATATATTTCAACTGAAAGGTCCCAATTATTTCCTTGTAGAGTGCAGTTTGAAGGGCAAAGAAAGAGTAGGAAGTAGAAAAAACAAGTAGCTTTTAAATATTAAAATAAAAAAGATAAGCCAAGGAACTACGATAAGACAGAAAAAGAATAAATTACAAAGATGTGGAATGAAACCTTTGGCATTCCTCTGCTGTCTTTAATGTCTTTGTTCTCTTCCTTCCTGGCCTGCCCTGCCTCCCTTGTCTCTCTAAACTTTCCTTTTAATCACTTCTAGCCCACCTTACTTCCTACAGTAAATCAATTAAACTTAAGAGCTGACCCTTCTCTCACCTTCTCTGCAGAAGATGTTCAGGAGGAAGGGGTCAACCTCAATTCCCGAACAAGCTCCGAGATGACCATTGTATCTTCTCTAATAACAGTAAAATGTCACCTTTCCCTGTGCTTCAGAGCAGCAGTATCATGCCCATAGGATCAAGGGGAAAAGGACATTTAAGGAGTGTGTTTTGAGGATTTGTTCTGAGGGAGAGGGGAGAAAAGGAAAAAGCTGATTTATCTGACCCACACGTCCATTGGGATCCTGATTAACCTCTTCAGGCCAGAAGACAGGACTGAAACTGCAGACTGGAAGTGGCCAGCCCCAGTTTATGGCTCTTAATTCCTTACAGTATGAGAAATCACTGTCCACGCACAGAGGAGGAAAGTCCAGGAGAGGGAGAATTTCAGGCCCCAAGGGTGTGCTACCAGAAACACACTGTAGTCCCCCTGCACCCCTAAAATGTGATTTCACCAAGTGTATACACCTACTTTTAATGAAACCTTTCCAGCTTCAAAACCATCACCCAAAGAGGCCTGACCCTTTATTTCACAGCTGACACGTGCAAATACTCTGCTTCCAGACTCCAGAGATTCCAGGGGGACCCACATGCATCCACAAGTGGTTACTGATATCCCACAGGCAGACAACCACATAGGCCCTCAAAAGATATTCCTTACTTCTCTTGATCTGTTAAAATTATATTCCCCATCCAAGCAGAACACCACAAATCCAAACGTGATGCATTTTTCTCACACGCATAATAAATACCAGGAAAATTACAGTCACACTCATATAAAGGGGATAGCCAAAAATTTTAGTTGATACAAGGGAAGATTCTGCAGCTTTCACAAAGCTTTGTAATACAATAACTGTACATTAATACAGTATTTTTATTCATTTGCCATTTTCTAATGAAACAGTGGCAAAGAGGCACAAGCTACTGCAACTCATGCCAGTGGGTTGGCAGACAGATCAATGACTATAAAAATCATCACGGAAAACAAATGATTTCAGGTGTTCTGTTTCTAGATGTCTCTGTGATGTTTGTTATCTGAGACTGTAATCTCTATAAATCCTGCCTTTTCAGCTTGCTATCTCACTAAATCAAAGCAGAAGATTAGGAAGAAATTCCCAAACAGAGGTCTGGACCCAGCAACTGGTAATAGCACTGACTCTTCAAAACAGTTATAGCATAAATTCTAAGAGATTTTTAAATTTAATATTATTGTCATTTTACAGGATAAGAGCAATTTTTAACGAGTAGCTGAAGCACACTGAGCATGCATTAAAATTGTGCCCCCTTGTGTATTTTCATATGCTTTGATCACCACAAAACACACACAGAAGTACTGAAAGCCACAACTGGATTAAGTTCAGCTAAGAAAATCTTTTATGAAAAATGTAAAGCAACACCAAAAACTATGGCCTTTTCACTCCTTGAAGGCACTATTTTAATTAACAAATCATTCAGAGTCTTGAAGTTTGTGAAAGAAAAGTTCAGTAATTTCCTTCAACTGAATAAACTCTATTTTCTTAAATGGCAAAGACTGCCTTTGACTTGCTCATATGCATATTTAATTTTTCTACAAATGAAGTTCGCAGGTGAAATGATTTACTCAAATTCACCCATAGCAGAACAACAGCAAACTGGTACAACTCAGATCACCTCAGACACCCCCACCTGTTTCCCCTCCCCTGGAATCAGCATTTTCTCTCCTAAAAATCAAAGCTCTGGCTTATTGGTTAAAGTTTCAACCAAAATAATACACTCTACTTTTCAGAGAGCACTTACATCCTGGAGAAGTTTCTCCAAGTTTTCCTGCAGCTCATAAAAGTACCGAGAAGTAATAAGACCTTCACGTGATTTATCTAGGCAATCTCTGGCCAGTTCAATAACTTGATGATGAATGAAACTTAGGACCCCATCCGCTAATTGCAGCACGTTCTCCGGAGCATTCGAGGCAATAAACTCGGCCAGCCGTTCTTCCATCTGTGCCGTGGCCTAAGAGTACAGAACAAAGAGAAATTACCCCTGAATTTTACTAACACAGATCTTAAAACATAAACGAGCAGGGTGCTAAAAGCAACACTTGCAATTCCGACTCGCACGAGGTTTCAAAAAAAAAATATTGCAAAATACAATAGCATCTTGCTGAGAGTAAAAAACGGCGTATCAGAGGCAAAAGTTACGAGCTAACAACAAAAATTAATCAAAACACACTTTCTGAAAATGCAAATGACCGTAGAAATATCTCGGTCCTGAGGCTGTATTCCCCCCTGGGTCTCCAGAGTAAGGATGTAAGATACGAGGCAGTTTTCAGAACTTTTAGACAGGACCGTGGAAGCTGAAAATCATTGCCCCAAGCAGCAGACACACAGCATTTCTATCACTCTAAGCCCTGATATCCTGTCTCCAGAGGAACATCTATTTTTGCTGGTGGTGGAACAGGAAGGAATGGCCATATCGACAGCTGTGGGATACACGGTCTTCTACACTCATTTCAATGAGATGTTAACTTTCAAAGCTTGCTTCCACAGATTTCAATATTCAGCTTTTTAAAGAGCAAACACACTTATTTTCACTGCAGATCACTTCAGCACATCTCAGCGTAACTGAAGCGTTCAGCTTGATTTTTCTAAAAACACAAATCTAATCTATCCTTATTACTTCTCGAGTATCAAAAGCCCCAGTGGCAAACTTGGGTTTTGTCAAAACCTCCAGTAAAATTAGGATTGACTTGAAAACAAAACTTGGCATTTCCAACGTGTAAATGGAAAGCCTACCAAACCCAAAGAAATCTGGATCAGTATAAGGTAAATTTAATGCAGTTATACAAGGAATACCAAGACAATGTTATTCAGTTTGTTTTGAAATTACTCTTTAAAATAGCTGTTTAAAGTATATGTGAAAATAAACAAAACACCCCTCTTCCAGCCTTGATCTGATTTGGAATTTTAAGAAAAATACAAGTATTAGCTAAAAACATACAGAGAGCCAAAGCATGGCCCTTCTTCTCACTCTTGTAAGCATTTGTCATGCCAATAAAAGACATCAGAAATTTAGTAAACATGAAATACATACAAAAAAAGCTTTTCAGCCTTTTCTATCTGAATCTCTATGTATATTAAATCCATTGCTTCCACTGCAGAATTAATACATGAAGCTGAGTAGGCAGCTTCAAACTCTCAGCAAACTGCACTGCTTGGAAATGAGATGTAGGAGCAGGGCTCCTCCAAAGAGCACTAAAAATTAATCCTGAGCTTGGGCACAAGTTCACTGAATGTAAAAAGTGATTCTTTACCTTTGGAAACCTTTCTTTGTACACATGGTTCATCATTATTATTTCACTGTCAAAGGAAACCGGAGAGCGACCAGGGCTAGAGGAGAAAAGAAATTATGTTACCATTTACAGATATCACACCAAAACCTTTCAAAATCCAGTGCTGGTCATGACACTGCCACACTGACTGTAGCCCTTCCAAACCTTTGAGTTCACTTAGTAATGGGCAGATGCTCTACTCGAGAGAAAATTCTAGCAAGCAATGGCAGTCTGCAGTGATCTGGAAACTGCCAACATCCCTGTCTCCCCATTCACCTTTTTTTGGTGAATTCAAGCCTTAACACAGAAGCATGTAAAACCTCGGTGCATTTGTTGCAGATACATTTGTTATTTCCCTTGCTGTGTTACTGCCCTACACAGCAGCAGGAGCAGCCCTGCTCCAAAAGAAATCACCATGATCTCTGGAGCCTCCAGTGCCAGAAGGGAGCAGAGCAATAGGAAGCAAGGAAGTTGAGATTACTTGCTTTCCTTTGTCTGAAGGATACCACAATACAGGAGGGATGCACAAGCAGTGTTATTCAACTAAATCTTATATATAAAACCCACAAAACTGCACTCCCTTGAGGCACATTATACCACGGATGCATATGCATCTATGCATAGGTTAGCAAGGAACTTCAAGCACAGCAAAAAACCAGGACACTAAGTCTTGACAAGCTGCATTTATATTAGTGTTTGGGTGGGTTTTTTTTAAAGAAGAGTTGCATCTTGTTTCATCACATCTGATGGTATGCAGTGCTCTGACTCATCCTGCCACTGAGGACAGCAGATGAGGTAATGCAGATAATCCCCAGCTACAGGATCGCCTGCAGCATCTCATTTCTCCAGTTACCTTGTTTTAATGTTCAAGACAAGCAAGGGCCTCAGTTATTTGGCATCTTACATGATCATTGTATTTGTGATTTTAAGAGTACTAAATACTGCTAAAAATAATCTGTGTCAAAAAATACAATTTTATCTTGAATGAGTTCAAACATTTCAAACTTTCTAGTGAAGGATGAAATGAATCTCTCTAAATGGAATAAATGCATTTTAAACTTGGAATGCATTACAGTTACTACCTTGTTGCTAACCTGTTTAAAGGAAAAATATTCTTTTGGCAACATATATTAACAATCCAAAGAAAATTTAACTCACTGTCACACAGACTACAGCAATACCAATCTCTTTTTATGCCTTGTGCTGAAATTCCATGAAATACATCGTGTCTTGTTTTTATTACTGTTTATCCCTTAGCTTGGGAAAAGCACTTCAGATTAAATCTCTCACCGAATCCTTACGTTGAAGGAGAAAAAAATTATTTGAACGTTTTGAATATGAAGTAAAAACACATTCTCATCAACTTCCCTTAGCTTGGTAGATAGCTATTTTTAATCAAGGAAAATTTTCTTTAAGAAGAAACTTACATTTATATTCATATGTAATGTATGACATGATTAAACAGAAGGGTAAGAACATTTAAATTCCAGGCCTATAAGCAAATTCCCCCATGTATCTCGCCTGTTATCCTTATCCTTTTCTCTCTAAGGCCAAACAAGCTGACACAAACACGACACTTGTTTACTTGTGTACTTGTGGTACTTCACATGGAGCTGAAGGACTTGGTGAACACAGTTATTGAAGAATTTATTTTTCTCCTGTGTAATTTTTCACTGTGTGATTTAAGTGAGGTATAAATTACAAGGATATATAAGCTCTTTGATACTAACTACAGAAATATGGAGGCACATACATACTTCATTTTAGCACTAACATTTGCACATGCTTAAGTATTTGCTATCTTAGGGCTACAATAAAACATGAGGGACTTTGCCTTTTGCTTTCAAGGCACTTTATTCATATGGATGCAGGAAATTAGGAGCTATGCAGAAATCAAGCTACTTGAGCTGTCCTGCCAGCAGATGTAGCATTTCCTTAGGGAGAACCATGATGACAGGAAAATTTATTGGGTTTGCTTTCGTTTTTTACAATTCTGAAACAATTTCTGTGCACACCAACTGGCAAGAAAATAAACATTTAAAATCCTTCCGCTTCCTTGGGCACTGGCAGTTTTGTCTCTCACCTTTGGGAGCTCATCAATGCCACTTTTTACCATCTAAAACAACAGAGCACCATCCACAAAACTCTGGACAAAACCTCAGATCAAGGTTCACATTGTCATTCAAAATAAAATCTGCTCAATATACCAGGCCAACTTAAATGTCTAGCTGGCTATAGCAAGACTGCAACATAATACACTGCATCATAATTTTTAATGTTGATCCTTAGCTTGGGAAACTAAGGAAATAATTAGCTGGATAACTGACTAACTAACCAAAGGTTGTCTGTCTGGCACTGCTGGGTACTTCACAGCAACTCTGAGACACAGTGAAGTGAAAAAGAAACAAGGACTAGGTAGATAACTTAGGGCCACCAAGGGAGAACATAAGGAAATTTAGAAAAAAAAAGATAAAAGGAGTTTAATATATTTTACTGGCATGACAGCTTTTCAAATGCAAAAGCTTCACACATCTATCTAGCACCAAAAATTTCGCGTACAGAACTAAACCAGTCTAACATTTCAAGCCTCACAAAGGAACAGATTATTTTCTGCAAAACAGAGGACACATGCTGTGCACGTGCATAACATTTTAAGGCAAAAAGCAGGCTGCTTCTCTTTTCTTGGTGCAGACAGGTAGGTCAAAGAAATGATTATTGTCAGTGAGTTTTTCATTTCAGCAGAGCAGACATTAGAAGAATAATATCTGTCCCCTTAAGCTTAGCAGCAGAATGAAAAACTACTCTCTCTTTTCCCCTTCTTCACCCTCCCTCCACTTTATGAAAGATGTGGTGGTAGACTTCCAGTGATATCTATCTCCCAAAAAAATTTCTATAGCCTTCAACTTGTCAAAACTCATGTGTCCTTATCTGATGCTAGAAAGTGAAAATAGCTTATAGACAGCTATTTCAAGGAGTAGCATTTATAGTAAAAACTGAAATCTTACAAAATCTAGTTTAAGTGTGACTAAATAAAACTGAGATGTTTATGAATACCTAATTTTTCCTTCACTGTGACAGCTGTATTTATTAGGAAAAAGCAAAGAAGCTGAAAGCACTGTACTTCCCTCTCATTTCATCCTGTACATAAAGGTTTAATTAGGCTGTATTTACAGTACATTACAAAAGTCAGCAGCCATAGAAAACTTAGAACCATAAGCCTTAATTTTCTGTCCTTTCCAGACACAGAAAATAGAGACCTAAAAGTTGAATAAAGTAGAGACTAAGGTAAACCTAATGCTGAAGGTAAGCCTTCCTCTTCTCTCAAGAAATAATTACTTAAATCTTTGACCTAATGAAAATTACATTAATACTAGAAGTCAGAAAACTGCTGCAACTAGCTCTTTCCAATACTTCAGGTTCTTTATGCATGCCAACAAAGACTGAGACTGCTTCAGAATGAAAGTAGGAAGTTAAAATGATGAGCAGTACAAAGGGCAAATAAGAATATCCAGTTTTACTTGTAACAGAAAACCATGAAAATGGTGAGTGAACCCAAAAATTAATACATTTAAAAACAATCACTCTGAAGAACCTCTTCAAATCAGGTTCACAGAACCCACTGTCTTGAGAGAGAAAACAAAGAGACCAACGTCATCTGTAATGCCGCTAGAATGTATTTTCATAAGGAACAGATGCCTTATGCTTCAGAACATAAACCCATTATCCTTCTCCAGCAAATCCATGGCTCTGTGAATCCCCATTCCGTGGCTTGTGGCGGGTGGCACCTCCTGAGTGCAGCAGCATGAAGGGATGAAGCCACCAAGATCACTCAAGTGGTTAAAGCTGCCCCTTCAGCGCAGTGAAATGAGAGAGCCCCACGACCTGCAGGATCAATTCCAAAGATAAAAATGGTCTGTGCAGGCCCGCTGGTGTGGTTTCACAACACCTATTCCTGCTTCCCATCTTGGGTATTTTATTCTTAAAAGTGGCAACTGGCATTTTCTAGGAGTTTTCTCTGTGTACTGTTGATCCAGCATGTCGGAAGTCAGGTTGGAGGATTGCACTTAAAAAGCACTACCCAGCAAAGAGATGAAGGAGCATATCTGATTAAGGATGATCTCATCTACTTCAACTACATAAAAATTCATTGCAACAATCTTCAGCCCTTTTTCCCTAGACAACATTATCGTGAAATACAAAAAGAGATCAAGAAAAATGGGCAGATTGGTGGGCTGAGTGACTGCACAAAGGCAGCTCCTGAAGAAGTCGTTATTAGTTAACTCTACTTTTATCTCTGACATTCTCCACACATTCCCACATGTTAGCAACTGCTAAAGATGACAAGTAAAGAGAACTGGGAAAAGATGGAGGGCAGCATCTCTCTAACTTAAAAAGAGTAATGACGCCAAGTTCAGTGCAAGAATTCACAACTCTTCATGCATTTTACTCCAGGGAGAAAAGATCTTCAGGTAAAGCCCAGGACTGTTCAAAACAAGTGAATGTAGCCTGGGGATCTCTCTGTTGGTCAATAACCCGAAGGATTTGAAGGTTGCCTCACAAGAAAAAGAGAACAGTTGAGAGATATTTAGGAATTACTTCTGCAGGTAATAAAGAAATATTCTCTTCCACTGAAGACACACTGTAAGCACCAAAACAGGTGGGTCACATGGAAACATGTTCTTTCACTTAGCATGTGAGTGCTGGATCTTTCTGAGACAGATGAGAGAACAGACTCCTGGACTTTGCAAGCAACTCTATAAGCACATCACACTTTTGCATCCCAGTGTTGATCTCAGGATCCCTCCTTCCCCCAGCATGGGAAAGCAGATGGGAAAGAATCAATGCCATTTCTTCAGTGCTGAAATTCAGGGCATTTCAAATAAGGTGTGATTAGTTAAAAGATGAGTATCCTCAAGCCACACTGGCAGAACACCTCAAACAAACTGCTACCAACCTGTCAGTGCAGTGTAGCCAACACTACTCTCCACGACTGTGTGCAGTGTTATTTTTTTCATCCAGTTTGATCATTAGAAGTGTTCTGTACAAACAGAACATTTGCAGCTAGGTACAAGAAAATGGTAAATTTCTAGCTGAAGAAGGGTATTTTTCCAAAAGCTACATCTAGGCAGCACTCTATATCTAGGAGCATAAAAGGATCATCTGACACTTCTAAAAATTCTTGAGTTACAGAGACAAAAAAGTCCCAGCACTTGACAGTGACATCTCAAAATGCCAGTTCCTCTCGCACAAAAAGAGATGTAAGGCTGCAGTCACATAGGATGAAAAATGAAAACCTGTTAACAATCAGACCATCTTCTAAATTAGAAAGCCATGGCTGTCAATTAAGGAAAACATCTGATATATTTTGTTCAACTGCTTTTCATTAAAGCTGATCAAACAAGAGTAATGAATGCTTATGAAAATACACATTTTTAGGAAATTCCTGCTAAATTTTCAACACATTAACTGCTCAGCTTTTATTTTTTAAGTAAGTGAAAATAGCCTCTCACCAAGTGAGCTAATTCTAAGGTGTGGGCAAATAAACAAGCAAGCTCTCTGCAGTGAATAAGGTCTGGTCTGCACTTATTTCAGTACTTGTTTGTTTACAAGGACAGGCTACCCTCTGGCAAAGAGGGTATTTGCTCCTGCAAACGTTGCTCAGAATGGTTGGACTGACATATCAATTTCCCTTGGAGGTGCAAGGGGTCAGCATGAATGCTTGGTAGTGGCAAGGGTGCTCTAGAGTCACTCGGCATCACAGTACTAGCAATAAGCAAAATGAAAAACAAATGAAGCACAAAAAGTTTAAAAAATTAAATTACTTCATTCAAAGCTTTGGAATACCAATAGCACTGGCCATTACCACACTAAAAACCAGAGAGAGCTAGAGAAAGTATTCAAGAGAGGAAGAAGATTAATCAGTTGTATGACACGCTGAATTAATCTCATCACAAATTCTAAACCTACTACACGATAACTCTGCTTTAAATTGGCTTTAAAATTCTAAGCAAGCTGATAACCCACACTAACAAGGAAGAAAATAAAATTGGGCTTTTCACACTGTTGTGTGAAATCATTCTGACATTAGCAAAAGTGTCTTCTGCAACAGAAATACACCTGAGTTAGAAAGGGTAACAACGGCTTTAGCCACCTGTTGTCTACCTACAGTAGCTGTCTTATCTATAAGAGAATTAGTACCACTACAGCTACACTACTCAGCTGTAGTCAGTGTTAAGAGTGACAGCAAGAGGACTGAAGTAGGACTATTGTTCAAAGAGACTTAGTACAAATCATACAGCTATTCTTTTACTACATGGTAATTTGCAGAGGTCACAGGTTAAGTGTGCTACTACCCACAGTACTTACCTGCTCCTGTAGATTACTGTGTAACTACACTTAGTTGATCCATATGCAATTACCATGCAGCCTGCACTGAAGTTTAGAACATACAAATAATTACAAATAATCAAAGGTCAGCTCTGCCATGACACAATACTCACCATGGATTTTTTTATTATCCTGGCCTGTTTCACTTCTTTCTTCTACAAACCCCCAACTAGGTCCTGAGCTGGGCACACTGATTCAGCATTTCCAGCTGGCAGAGTTTTTGAATATTATCAATGAATTTAAGGGTGATATCCACCTCTGACACCCTCAGAAGAGAAGCAAAACAGAGACTTCACCTCCTTGAACCCTGCTTGTATAAACCCTTTTTCTTTCACAAGAAGTCTAGAGTATACATCCCTAGACTTTCATTCACTTGGTCCATCACTAAAGGCATAGCAAAACTTGAAGTTATTGCCATGATACAAAGTGTTTGCAGATTTATTCCATATAATTGTTAGAGACCTGCAAGAAAGACTGTTCATAGACTTTGTGGAATTTCTGTCCTTGGAGATATTCAAGAGCCATATAGACATGGTCTTGGGCAGTCTGCTTGAGCAAGGGTTTGGACAGGATGACCACCAGAGGTCCTTTCCAACCTCATCCATTCTGTAATTCCATGAAAGATGAAATTCCAGTTGCTTCTGGTTTTATGTATGGCAAAATCAATGGCACAAGGAAATAACCCCTGGATAGCTATCTTTGAATAACCAGTTGTCTGAAGCAACAGTAAAAATTATTCAACTACTAATGCAGGAGAAACATTTTCAGTGCTATGACAAAATAGCTCTGGGGTGCAATTTCATTTAAGCTTTTCACTTTATCTACTCTGGTTTTCATACTCCTTCAGAAACGCTGCCAGAAAAGTTATTAACAGTGGCTATAACCACATCCTTATGTCACTGTAGCAAAATTCTGAGAAGAAACTTCACTACAGGAAATCTACATTCTATAGATTTAGTCTGACACTAAAGCAGACTATACCAACCATTTTGCAATCCAAAACCTCAGTATCAAATGTTAAAAAAAAAAAAAAAAAAAGTCTGATTGGGTGAGGTGAGCTAAATATTGATCAAAATAGTTTCAAAAATGTGTAACAAATCAACTACAAATGACTGTTCTTAGATTTGAAGGCACATACAGGAATGCAGTAGATTTGAAGGCAGATATAGAAATGCAGTACATGTGTTCAACATCTTAAAAATTCGAGAAATGACCCAAAGCTCACCTGAGACTGCGAGATCGAGGCCTGAGGGCTGGAGAATGGCGCCCTTCCTCATCAGTGATGCTCTCAGTACTGAAATGCTTTGTCAGGAAATGAAGTTCATCTGCCGTGGGCTGAAAGGGCAGCTGGTGCAGCTTCTCCTGAGATGAGCATGATGACTGAGTACAGAAAAAAATACAGAAAAGAAATGCACTAAACGCATGCATAGGGGTCAGCTAATGAATGGAAGAGGAACGGACTCTGCCAGACACTGCACACTCCAGCAGAAAAGAAAGCTATTTATCAGACCAGGTGCCTCTTTTTATTGTTCTCTTTAGGCTAAGCCAACCCTTACATACTATGACAGAGCTGGTGAGATCAGGAAAACTTTGCGAGAGGACTTGGGAAACCACTGCATCCAATTCTGGAAGGATTCCATCTGATCACGCAGATAATTTATTATCAGGAGACGGAAAGGGAGGCACGTGAGTACCAGCACTACTCTGGAGAGGACAAGGAGGTTCCTGGAGTGGTGAGCAACTTTCTTTCCTTTTCCCTCATGCTCTCTTAGCTCAGGAGTTTCCACTGGCATGCAGAATGCTATGGAGCTGTGTAGACTTTTTTTGCTGACTATTGGCTCTCATTGGAAATTGCTGCTGTAAATGGTCAGGATTTTATTTCTCCTTTCCTTTACCCATCAGGCTTCTTCTCTAACCAAGGAGACAATAATAAAATGAAAGTCACCAACTTTGTTTTGAGATTAACAGAGTTTCTTATTACAGAGCTAAACAGCTTATTCATCTGTAAATAAGTTGATGCATTTATATGACACATGTCCTGAGATAATGATAGACATGAAACTGTTCTAATCCTTGAACCTCATAAAACCTGAGATTAAAACAAATATTTGTGGGAAATGCTAATAACATCAAATGTTGGACATTCCAGGGGAAAAAGCTGTAAATCAACTAAGAAATGTGGGGGTTTGTGTGTGATTTTTCAATGCCCCTCTCCATTTTACAGAAGTAAGAAAATATATTATGTAAGGACAAATTAAAAATTCTCTTTAAAAACAAAGGGAAAAAGAAAAAAGGGTTGAATAACCAGAGTAGCACTGAGTAACACCAGTGGGCCTTATTAAAAATATCACCCTAATCTAAGTTCCAAGGCTCATTATTATCTGATAAAATTCATTATATACACTGTTCCAGTAGAAAAACTTGTACTTTTGTTAAAATGATCCTCACTCAAACTGGAAGCACTGCATTCTAGTACCAGAAGTATTGTTAGGAGAGAATTATATATGATATAACATGTATGACTGAAGCTTAAGCTCACTAACATGGGAAAAAAAGCCTATATATCTCTTGTCATATAGCTAGATCCTTTTGATTGACATTTTCTGAGGAAAAACACCCAGTCAACCAACAAATCTGAGATAAACAAGTCACATAGAAAGTATCAGTTCAAAAACCAGTTCAACTACTGTAAATACTGTAAGCAACAGAAAAATGGGGTGATATGAGAACTTACAAACATAAAGGTTCTATCCTTTAATAAAAATATAACTGGCTCAAGAGCCCAGATCCACCCTCTCTACACTGCACAAAGGTATTTACAGAAAAGAACTCCCCTGAAAGCCTTGGGATGTGCATGAACTCCCCAAGTGTGCCTGAAACTGGAAACCACCACTTCCAATGCTGTGCAGGGATCATGTTGAGAAGTCACCTCCAGCTCAGTGTCCACACAGTGATGATTACCCAGATGGTGGATCAGTTTACACTGATAATCCACACTGAAGCCCAAGATGGAGAGTTTGGGTATTTGCCCCCTTGTCCAGTCATTCTGCTGCTCATGCTGCTTATGCCAATTATAAAGAACATTCTCTACAGTATAGAATTACTCAAGCTCTGTTTTGATTTTCAGAGATTTCTTTGATGCCCTTCTGTGTGTCTCACACCACACAAGGAGCAGGAAGAAGTACCTGCCTATGAAAAAGCCTCACAGAAAAGGTACGTGGCAGCTGACATCCCATTCATGACGAATAACATGGATACTGCAACAAAGCAGGAATTACCAAAGATACTGTCTTACAAACCTGCATTAGCAGGTACCCAAGTTCTGGCATTACAAATACATGTCTTATTTAAAACAAATAAAGGAAGGCTAGTTACAAGAATTAGAAGGAAAGTTACAAAAATTAGAAGGAAAAAAAAAGTCAAAACTTATAGTCTAGAAAAATCATTAAAAACTTCGTTTCCCAACAGCAAAATCACTGGGGAAGCAGTGCTAGTAAACCCATGGATGACTCAAAAAAAATTCTCCCTCCACTTCCTCTCCTTAAAAGCAATCAGATCACAAAGTTTGTAATTCCAAAGAATAATTAATGAAAGTCCTGAAGATAAAGACCATGGACTTTTCTTGCCAAGGGCTTCTCTAGCAGTGTTAAGGGGTATAACATTTTAATGAAAAACCATGAAAGCGAAGTGAAACACTCCTGAAGTATTGATTTTTAAGTAATCACATCACAGTATTCAACATTTGCAGCAGACTAACACAAACACCCCCCTGGTGTCTTAATTACAGATGGAGAATTAGCTTAGCCTTCTCCAGTTAAAAAAAAAAATCAAGTGAATACTACAGTAGGTTATAAACTAACTCTGCATCTAGAAAATGAATAGTAGATTAGTTGCTTAAAAATAATTGTATATTGGCCCATCTAACTGATTATTTTGTGTTCATCGAGTTTGAAAGAAGGTCTTCTTCAGCTTTTCTAGAGTTGGTCTGATAATATTTATCTGGTCTTCCTCATTTCTATGGAAAGGATAAATGTGGTTTGTTTGGGGTTTTTTTTTTTGTAGTGTCATGACTCATTTGGAAGCAAAGAATTAAACAGAATCTACAGGTTTTTACTGACCTTAAACTACATAAAGGCCTTGGTTTGTTCAGCAGGTTGACAGAGCAGCTGATCTATGACCACAGAGGTGCAGGTCAGCTCTTGCTCTCACACAGAAACTCAGACCAGCAGAAGGAAAGTCTATTGTCCTCCTTCTATCTTGCTTGAAAAAGAAACAATCTTGAGGACTGACCACACAAAGTGGAAGCCCAAAAATCTGTTATATTTGTATCTGCAGCATTATATCACCGTGCCCTTCTGACAAGGCCCTGGACTGCTTCTTACTTCAGTTTTAAAGTCAATGCAGGAGTAACACCACTTATCAACTTCAGAGGTGTTACTGAGATCAATTCAAATTAATTCTAATCTGTGAAATACGACGATAATAGTATTGTCATAGACCAGTCCTAAGTAGGATTGGCTTAGAAATGTAATATCAAGTTTAACAGCTCCAACAATTGGATCACTACTTACTAAAACAGCCCATTTCAATGTCTTACTAAGATTGTAACACAGAGCCAGCAAAAGGACAAGAGATGAGAGACTTAGCCATTTAGGAAAAAAAAAGTCTTGGAATTACATGTTTTAATCTATTTTCTGCAGGAAGGTGAATTCAGGTCTACCTACAACTATCACTTCATGATTCTCATTGCACCATCCTGTTTTCTGTTACTTATAATGCTTTGGAAAATTACACAGTTTGAACTGATGCTTTCTATGGGACATGTCTATCTCAGATTTTTTTTGTGTGGGTTTTTTTTGGGTTTTTTTTATAGGAAAACATGAATCAAAATGATTTAGCTGTTTCTGGGAACATGACAAGAGACAAATATGCTTTCTTTCACATGCCAGCAAGTTGAGAACTTTCTAAAAGTAGCCTTAAAGTCCCTATTTCAAAGCAAGAACTGATAATTTCAACAGATTTTTCTTGTTGTTCTTGCCACTCTTGCTCTCTCTTTGGACATCTACCCAAAGCCTGGCCAAATATAAACTCTTGAAAAACTACTGATCACACCTGCAGGTAAGAACTTCCACACTGCAGGAAGTTTGGCCTCCAAAGGTGTCATCTTCACAGGCATCTTGGAAGCTGTCACAGTGACTACCATTGATCAAACTATTTGGATGCCATCCATACAGAAGTGACTGTACTTGCTCCACACTCTCATAGTTTCCTCCCAGAAGAGGACTTAGGCCTGGCTTATGCCCATAAAGATTTAACCTAAGACTATAAAGGCCAGAGCAGAGCTCCTTTTTAACAACTGCTCTCAGGTGCTTGAATATATAATAATGTTTGGCAGTGAAACCAGGGACACCTTTTTATCATGCTGATAATGACTTTTTCTACGTTTTCTGTGCTCCTGCCCACATATCTGTACACATACACAGACTTTAACAAGAGACTGAAATCAAGTCACCTGCCTTCTAAGGAGACCATAAAAAACCCACCCAAATTCAACAAAAAAACCAACTGTCTTGAAGTTCAAAAGATAATAAATTGTGGAAATTATGCAAGCTAGAGTCTGAAGGAATGTGTCTGAGGCAATGAGGCTATAGAGATCAGATGAACATCGCAAAATCAAATTTTAGTCATATCAATTTAGGCTAAAAGAAAATTTTTGACCCCAATTCCTTCTCTTGCTATACAGACTGAATTTAACACTCACCTCCTAAGGAACTGTGTGATATATTTGTGTTTGAGAGACACTAGAAAGTTTATGGATGAGCTTAACAGCCCACACGGAAAACAATGATACAGTGTAAGATTTGCATAATGTGGAGTTCTGAGTCCTAATTAATGGTGGTATGGAATTATAATTATTAGGAACGTGCTCTAAATTATTCACACAAAACTAAATTATCAGTAGAATTACTATGGAAAGAGGCAGTGATATTACCACACAGTTGAAAGCACTCACCATAACACACACACAAAAGCAAGTTACATTAAGTCTGTACAGGCAGCCTTGACACTTCTACTTTTTCTGTGCTTGGCTTTGCAAGGTTGTTACATGGATAACCACAAAACTTACTTCACTTAAAGAGTAAGGTTCATTTTAGGAAGCATGTGAGAGTTACAAGGGTTAACACAGTGCTGTTGTCTTAGTGGCACTACTGACTGAACCCAAGCAAATTGCAGCCAGCCTTCCTAATGAAGGGTGTAAGAACTGAAAAGCTTTATTAGGAGGTTGAAATTACTGGAGTTGAGTAACAGATGTGGATTATCAGTTTTTCTTTCTGCTAGCCTGATAGCAGAGGTTTTTGTACTCAGAACTTGAAAGCAGACAAGAATTTCATTTCCCAGTTATAAAAAGCTGAGAGCTGGAAGGTAATTATGCACTATGTCTGAGTCCTGCCACTTCAGAGACAGTGTGTCTCTCAACTGATCAGTCAAGCCAAGTGCTGCACTGGGATTTCACCAATGCTAAAGGCAAAGTGCAAGATGATAGGAGCTGGGAAATGGAGGAAAAAAGCAGCAGAACCAATAATTCAAAAAAATTTAAAAACAATTAGTATATTAAATAATGTTAGCAAAACAATGAAGAAAGATCAGATATTTTAGTAGAGACTCGGAAGCTGATTTGTTAGGGTGTGTTTGTACAAACTGAATTGCTTGGAAAAGTCTGTGTCACTTACTGAAACTGTTGAACTGGGAGTGTTTGTTCCATAGCCAGACGAAGGAAGGGAGGCCAAGGACCAGCGGCGTCCATCCGTCCTGGGGAAAAGATGTGAGGGGAATCACGGTGAGGGACGTATTGTGGCTAATTCTTAGGAGAAAAAAGCAATTTTCTCCCCCAAATCTCTTAACCTCACATTTTTATGAAAGTCTCAAGCTATTCAGATGAATCGGGTATCCTAATTACAACGACATTTGTGAAAAAGCAGCCAAAGTTTTAAAAGTAAAATTAGGTGACCTCGGAAAACATAAAGCAAATGGGCATCAGACTCCTGCATTAAGTAGATGCTTTGTATGTGTTACCACTTGTACAAAAACTGGAGTTCTTAAAACAGATAAATGAAAACAGCTCCCTGCAAACTTCTTTGAAAAAAGAGTCATGCTTAAGATAATTAGTTATGCATTTTCTCGTCTTCCAGATGAACATTAAAATTGAGAACAAAAAAAAAAAATCACATTACATCAAGAATCAACTGAAAGCAGATTAATTTGTCTACCTAGTCAGAAAGCATCACCTGGCACAGCTGGGGAATTAAAACCACAACAGCAGATACAAACAGAGATGTGGGGTCCACTCAAAATACTAAGATAAGAATCAGAGAACTCTCACTTAGGGTCTCTCTTTCTCCTCCAGTTAATGTAATATTAGTGGCTATTCCCCTACTGTAGTCAAAGAAACCTGACTACTGGGGGAAATAGCCAAAACATGGTGGAGATATTTCAGAAAAGGTCTTGTTTTACCAATGTCAAAATTGAGGAACTACATGACTGCTTTCAGAAGAATCAGTATTGCCCTCCCTGAAATCTTCTCCACCCAAACCCCAAGCCTACTGTGGAAAGATATGGGGCTTTCTGGTACAAACAAATACAGTGCATTTATGCAAGTGCATTATAAAATAGGATGTTTGGTATAGGTCTGAAACAGTGCTTGTAAAACCCTCAACTGTTATCTTCACAGTAATATTTCTCATCCCACTCTCCACAATTGTGAAGCCTCATCTCCAGAAAAAAGTTCAGTGCCCACCAGACATAAACTCCTGTTTGCAATTTTTCCAGGTCTAGCTCCTTTTATTTTCAGATGCAAAGCACTCTTTGCCATCTATCTTAGAATGAGAGGAAAATAAATTCACTGTTCCACATCACTGAAAAAATATTATGTCAAGAGTTTTAAAAAAGACTTACGCTTCATGCATTAAAAAAAAAAAATAAAAAAGGCTGTAATGTAGATTTTTATTGCACATATATGTTATAGCTAAACCCCATCTAGCCACAGGTGATATTTTCTTTGGGAAGACAATTCAATGTAAAAGAACAAGCTCAACATTATTCCAAGAGAAATGGAATTCCTTTCCTAACCCCCAAAAAACAACAATCATCAGAACTACAAAGTTGTTGCTTTCTGTGGTAAGTGACTGAACATCAAACTTCAGTGATCTTCATTCAGCTTCTTGTAACACACAGGAGTACTGGGGAAACCTTCAGGTTAATGATTCAACCTCAGTTTGGACTCTGAGTCCCAAAGCAAGGCAGTCTGCTCACAGGAATGCACAAGTCACTCACTTTTTGCAAAAGGAAAGCCTAATTACTTCCTTACTGAATTACCTAAATTGTGCACTGAAATAACTTCACAATCTTCATTTTGACAAAGTTAAATAAAAAATATATATTTATCAGTTAGAAAATTACAGGACACCCCTTCATGCTTGGGCTATTTTCTGCTGATGCAATCGAGGCAAGCAATGTGCTAAGCAGTCAGGACACACATGTCAGCTCTACTCTAGCAGAAAGAAGTGGGACAAGACTAGAAATCTTCCAAATCAAAGGAAAGGAAAAAAACTTTAAAAGAAAATTCCTCCTTAATTTATGCAAAACATTTCAAAGTTATCTCAGTGTTCTGTTAATAAACATATTTTAGGGAGATAACATGCAGTATTGCTTCAGGAAAAGACAATTGGAAAGAAACCTTTAGGTTTTATATTTGTTTATTATAGACACCTTGCCAGCACAACAAAGACATGCAAACAACAAACTTTGCCTCTAAAATGACATTTTAATTAGTTAATTAAGGAAGTATTTTTATGGCAGCTAAATGCTATTTAATGAACAGTAGATCAATTTCAAACAATAAAATGTTAGAAATACAACGCATCTTCTCCAGACCACTACCTGTTTATCACTTTGAGACAAAATGCAAAGATCTCCTGTTTCAACTACCAAAGAACAGAAGCTAAATGCCTAAATGGGGTTGTTACAGCAGGAACTTGTTAGGGACACGGGCTCAGCCACACAGAAGCACAGTTCATACACACACACAAACAGCAGCAAGAGGATACACATTACCTGTCTGCTCTGTGTCCATGGCTGTATGGAAAAAATTGTACAATAATTATGAGAGAGGGAGAAGTAGAAGATGCACATGATTTCTGAAAAAAACCTCCATCTCCTGTTAGTGGTATTCCTCCAAGATCAGTTTTAGTGAATATGAGCACAGTTAACCATACATTTACTTATTCCAACAGGAGGATTCCTGAACATGCCAACTTTGTGGCTATGACACAATCATTGAAAGGGTGTCTAACGAGGGATTTATGATTAAGCACAAGTCAGACCAAGGACAATCTAGCAGTATATTGTAGTGGTTTTACAATAAGACATGCTTTTCAAACACGTTTCCTACTCTGTCTCAAGAAAGAACTCATCACAGGGCTTCAATGAAAGAACGGAAATCACAAATGATGTCCAAACAGAACAATAAATGAGAAAAATTACACCACAAATAACAGGCAGAAAATCAGCAACACACAATTTCTGTGATTGCAGTGACAGGAAATCAGGTAAGGGCCATCTCTAAAGACCCACTGAATGTCAATGAAAAGGGTACTGTAAAATATCCATTTGTCTGGCAGCACACTTGCAATTACTTAATACCATCATATAGAACTTATTCTGATACCCCTATGTGATAATCTAATCTATATCTGTTGTTACTGCTGGCATAGCTATTCAGGGTGTAATGCAAGTAGAAAATAGAAACAAGTTGCTAAAACAAGCTGTGCTTAAGTGTTCTTTTCACTGGCAGAAAAAAGTATAGAGAGGAACATGTATACTGTAAAATGTACCACTGTACTCAATAGGACAGGCTTAACCTTTATTCATCCATTTCTTTAAAAGTTAGATTTAAAAAATGGGAAAGTATGAAAGGGAACTCTTTAGAGTTTTATTATTAAAACATTTATTTGCTGTCTGAACCTTTAGAAACCGTAATCCTGAAGCGTCAAGTTGAAAGATAATGTTGAAACATTATGTTAAGTTTTGATAATGGTTTCTGCTGCAACTTTTCTCCTGTGTACCAGAGTCCAGAAGTCCAGATACTGTGAAAACTGGTAAAAATTCAGTGGACTTCAACAGAGCTGATTGAATACTCCCAGATCAGGCTTAGATACCTCTTTAAAAACAAAGGTGGATTCTGTGAGTCCACTGAATTGTTTTACCAGCAGGGAAAACACTAATTTTTCTCTCTGAGGCAACAGGAAAATACATATCCAGTTTCTTACATTTCACATGCTATTAAAAAGTTGTTTCTGACATGAGACATGAAGACCAAAGTCTATTTCAAACAGTATCCAAGGACACCGGGTCTTCCAGCGAATCACCTCACTGGAGAAATGCTCCAGGATTTTCCTGCCATTCAGATTAAGGGTGAACCTTATTCCATCAAATCCTAACCCTTTATTCTCCTTTGAAGTTTTGAGACCTATCCTTTTTTCTAACTAGTCCTCAAGCTAAATCTGTCATTCTCAGAAAACTTAACTTCCTCTAAGGATGATCACACGTTTCCCATCCTCAGATCATTTTAACACAGACTAACTTTTTTTCCAGCCAAGGCAGGGTACAACAAATCCAAAACATCTCCTCCACACTTGAGTCTAATCATCCACCTGCTATGCACAAACCTTTCTTGGGGTTTCTCTATTTTCCTGGTTCTTTATTTCTCACAAAATTTAACTTTCTGTATCATTATCCATTTCTGCCTACCTGCTGGGATACAACAGTCAAATCACCCTTTGCCTGCTTTTCCCAGCTGTCTCTATTCTTTCTGTCCTACTCCTCACACAAAATTCATCACCAGAGTATCAGATTTCTTTCCACCAGTTTGATACACAGCGTGGCCAGCACCTGTCCAGCATTCACTGCAGGACAGATGATGGCTTCACATTCAGGTCTTCGGTGCTGCTCTTCTAGAGGCTCTCGTGGACTTGCAATTTCAATTATCAGCTATTTCCTTCATTAGAGCAATAATGTTCTCTTGACACCAATGCCCAAGACATTAGAGAAAACTCAAGAGTCAGCACCAGCCAGAAGGCAGGGAATGAAGGCACACAGAGTGGTTGGTGCCTAATTTTAGGTATGTTTACAACTTTGTGCAGACGTAGCAAAGAAGATCAGCACACTCTGAACACATCCTAGTGAGAGCAACATCTAGGACTGCAACTAAGTTACAATTATCCCAATCATGACTGGTTTTAACATCACTGTGACTAAATTATTTGTCATATCACATGCCCCACATGTCATTCTTCTGGGAGAATGTTGCCTTCTCCCTAGGCAGCATTAACTACTTAATTTGATTTTATCTTCTTCTAGCTCTGAGAAGCACATTCCGGGTGCTGCCAAGATGTAGTCCATAAAGAATAAAATATAAAACAAAATAAAACACAAATTTTTACATCAGAGAAAGTAAAACTCAATGAAAAATATCTTCTAACCTATAGGCCATTTCTAAATAAAAGTGTATAAACTATGTGCTTGCCAGTCCAAAGAGAATAGATCCTGCCTTACCTTCGGGCAGGAACAAAGGAAAAATGAGCAGGTGCATTTGGAGAGAAGTTCCTGGGACTGTCCAAAGGGCTGCTACCTGTTTGAGAAAGCCAAAATAAACAGTCCAAAACCATTCCATTCACATTTGCAACAGCATGAGTTTTCACTGTGTAGAAAGACTTTCTAGTCACAAGTAGCTGGAAATATGGAGCTTTGAACCTTTGAGCATTTGAGCATTAGTTTGCTAAAGAAATGCTCTGGGTATTTTCCTCCTTTTAAAATAATTTAAGGTGTATGTTTTATTTCCTATTTTCAGGTGAGTAATGTACCATCCATAGATAACATAGTCTTTTAATATTTTGTAATAATTTCTATATACAAGCTCTTCCTAACACTTGTCAGGGGAAAATCTGAGTTAGAAATTACACTGATGACAGTTTCAGGAATAATAAACAGTAAGAAAACATTTCTTCACAATGTACATCAAAGCTGAATGTAAAATTGACTGAGGGGGAAAAAAAAAGATATACCAAAAGAACAGCACATGATAATAAAAGGACTATACACATGTAAGATGACTGGGCTAAAATCTACCAGTATTCACCCTAACTACCACTTTTCTGAAATAGTACTTCCACCATGAAATGAAAGTAACTGTGAAATTATACAGTAAGGAAAATAATAACATTTAATCTTCTCTTGGAACAAGTTTTTTTCTCTGGGTTTTGGCATATGACGTGTAAGCGTATGGGTGGTAAGAGGTTTATTGCAATGTATTTTATTTCAAAGTAAAAAGCAACCATTTTGCAGAAAGCCCTTCTGAAATCCAGGATCATTTACAAACTAACTGCTGGAACCTTTGAAAGTTATGGATGAATTAGATGCTTCAGGTCAGTGAGTGTACTTTCTATCAGGCATATTCTTCAGTGGTTTGCTCTCTCTGATCATTAATATACGACAAAAGAGCAACTATACATAGTAAACATATGTCAACAGCAATTTCTTTGTGCACAGACAATAAGATAACATTAAAATAAGTCCAGGAAAACGGAATAAATTCCGGACAAGCAGTGCACTGCAAGGTACATAACTCATAAATGTTTTTAAATTTAGATCCCATATAAAATGGTTTTATTGTAAAAGTTATGTAGAAAAGTCAACCCAATTATGAGTCATCTGCAAAGGACTTGTCTCTGCTTCAAGAGAAGTACCAAGTGACCCTCAGACCAGCACTGTTTATGAGGTTACGGGCCCATCCAGCAACATACTGCAGCTTTTAATTAAATCACCTTAATTTCAATCAGTTATCCACATAACTGCTACACTGAGAGAAGCAGAACACAAGCACAGTGCTCAGTTGAAGGTAACATTCCCTCACACTTCAGCAATACAAATGGTCCCCCAAAGTCTGCAGCAGCATCTCTGCACAACCTCCTGTGAGCAAGGTGTGCACGCCTGGCACCCACAGCTGGGAGGGAGGGACGGGGAGAGGGGGAACAGGCTGATACCTTCTGGGGTGTGAGGATGGCCACAGTACAGCACAGGCCAGCAAACTCCATCTGGTCTACGAGTCTACGAGGGGAAAAGCAGCAGCTGGTTGAGATTAAAGCAGCCCCAGGCTGATCTAACATGTGTCATGGGGTGATGAGAGAACTGGAGAGGTAAGTGAATGCCAGACCACTCCACAATCTCCTTCATCAAGAGCAAACTAAATTAAAAACAAAGGGTTTGAGCAACAGGTTTGTTTTCTTTTGGCTTGGTTTTCTTCTGTATTGTTGGTTAAGATTAACAATGAGTTCACAGTGTAATATAACACAATGCAAGTCTCCATCCAAAACTGGATACTGTTTAACCCATTCCCAGTATATCACAAGAGAACAGGGGAGAGAGTGATCAGGAATCAGAACTAAATTTTTGGTGCTTCATTTATTAAGCTTGTACTCATTTTAATTCTTATGGTCACGCTGGAAATAAAACCCAGAAGCATCATGCTGCCTTTGAACCAAGAGAAGACAGAGAGGTATGGCAGTCACAGTCTAGGTGGCACTGCAAGCTTACAAGAAGGATTTAAGAAGATGCCACAACAGCCACCAAGTGAACAACTGAGTTGTGCACGAACACACACGTCCTGGTGGCAGCACATGGGTATAGGGTGAGGGTCACCAATTACTTGCTAGCAGAAGGCTGAAGGAGCATTTTAGATCCCAGGGAAATGCAGCAGGAGTGAGGCCTTTCCATGGTTAGGAAGGTGATCTAATGAAGCAAGGAAGGCTGTCAGCTTTGGTGGGAACCTTGGCCTTTGCCTTCCCATTTTTCAAGCTTTACTAATGATGAACCCTACTGTGTCAAGATGATCCTCTTGAACAAAAAGCTCATTGCCCAACATTGTTATAAACAAGCAATGGACTGTCATTGCCTTTTTATATCTTCATCAATCTTTTGTGAACTTTCTGGATTATGATAAAAATAAAATTTCAGAATAACTGAGTAAATTGGGTAATGACAGTTTTTAAATATCAGAATTAAGTATGTGGGTGTTCAAACTCTTCTGAGCCTGCACAATGTGATACAGAGATACTACTAATTTTTAGGCAACTACTTTTTCAGATGTATATGGCATATTTCCTTCCAGACACTGGAATTTTAATTAGATCCCCTGTGATTTGCTTCTAGTGTTAAAATGAAAAGCAATTAGTTTTTCTACTCAATTCAAGTCTGGGTGAAGCTTTAAAAAAACAACAGGGAGAAGGGGAATTACTACTTTCCCTAAAATTTCCCAGTACTGCTGCATCTGCTCTAGATGAAGGCATTTTAATAAGAGAAGCCTCAGTGCAATGGTCTCGTTCACCAAGGCTGATCGAAACCCTATTTATTCTGCAGCAAAGGTAGATTCTCCTGTTGCTCAAGGGTTATAGTTGGCTACTATTGAACCTGAAATGACTCTGTCTCAAGGGAGGCTGTTACACAGAATGATTGCCCATTAGGTAAATCAACACAGTTACACAAACGCCAATAATTCAGGCAGGAACCTTTACATCTTCTGGACACAGGAAGAAGGATGCAACCAAAGCATTTCTATATCCACTACCCTCAAAATACGAAACCAGACCTTATGGGCAATAGATACATGAAAGTGTCAGCTATCACCTACAAACATGACATTCACCAGATAGGTTATGAGTCCAAAAACTAACAACATGGCTCCATGTTGTAAAACCTGCTCCTGAGAATCACACAAATAAATAAATACAAAAAAGTTTTTCGTGGTCTTCTATGTAGCATACACAAATATTACTTGTTGAATATTAATGCAAGCAGCTAAAGGTCATATTGCATGCTACAGAATTAGCTGCCTTCCAGCACACACAAATCTCAAAATGATCAAAAAATTTAAAGCACCCTGTGTACCACTGGCCTCCCAATCAGTGAATGCCACAGCGCTCTCACACCATCTGAGGATCACACACATGACACGCCGAAGAAAAGAAGCTTTGATAACCAGGGCAGGATCTAGAGTGGTATGTTACATACTCTGCCCACTCCAATAAATAAATAGGGACCTCAGTAATAGCCATTTTTCTGCCAGAAGGTGGGACTGAACTTGCAGTGTAAGAGTGGAATCATTCAGTTCAGCAGCACAGTGCTGCCTGCAGCCAGCTCCCTCCGCCTGCCCTTACAGATGGCAAAGGTCCCAGCAGTGACAAGTGTCTCCACTGGAAGCCAGCAAGCAACCTGGCTACCTTACAGCTATGGAAAGTAAATTTTAAAATAGCCTGAACTTCAGTTTTCCAGCTGTGAGAACCTATCTCTTTACTACTAAATTATAAAAGTAATGTTACTATTTTGATTTTAAGCTTTCCAATTTAAAATATCACCTAATGGTAACTTAGTTATCAACCTCACGGTGTAACCTCTTTGTAATTTTCAGATTTTAAAAAATGGATTCAAAGAAATACAAACAAACCTAAGGAATACATGTGTGTACCTTTTCCCCCACTCTCATTTCGAAAGAAAAAGAATTTAGAATAAAGGCAAAATTTTCAAACTTGTATCCCTAAAACTTGGAACTACAAGTTTGGGAGACTAAACAAGCAGAGTTACTTACCCACTAACTTGACAAGCTGTAGCTCTCTATGCCACAGTACTGGCTCATTTTGGAAAATGCTATTTCATAGAGTTTGAAAACTGAACTAGCACACTTAAGTGTTCTTGATTCAGAAGTGATTTCATGGCAGAGTTAAAATTGTTTGGATGTACTTCTGTCTCAAATGGTGAGATCTCTTAGTAATACTTTCCCTCTAAAAGTCCTAGGATGTGAAATTGCCTGGCATCTTGTTGGGATGCTATTTCAGACAGTATGTGCATTTGCCTGTTCCTTAGGGGGTTCATTCTTACCTGACAGAAGGACAACTGAATCTCACCCACTGACTTTTACAGTACACACACAGAGGAATAACTCCTGGGATTAGTGCCATACAGGACTTCATTTTAGTGTGGTTTCTGAATAGAAATGTTTTAGAAAGCCTCCCTGATTTTTCTGCATGCTTGATGTTCCTTTGATTTGTAAAAGAAGTTCAGAGTGGGCATCAAGAAGACAGGACAAAAGTTCAAGACAAAACAGGCCAGGGAGAGACTCCAGCGTTTCTTAGTAACTCATCACTGCGTGTGCCTGAACAAACAGATTGATAGATTCTGTTCAAATACTAAACAAATATCACAGCCTGTTCTCGAATTCACATCTCATATATGATATTTCTTAAGAAAATATTTGTGACTCTACTCTAAATTTCATCTACTTTTGTCTCTTGAATAAATTATTTTTTCCCAGGGAAGACTCCTAAATATAGTACTGGTAGAGAACTCAAATTACAATTAATTTACCTTCCTACGCTCTACTGGCTACTCTTGGAGGTCACAAAGGATTTCCTTTTAACTAATAATTTAAAATCCCATATCCAACATCAGAACAAAGAAGTGGAAACATTTGAAAACTACTGCTAAAGCAAGGTGGCACACCACTGAGTCAATACTCTTCTTTTTAGAAGATACATACTTTATCTAATAGATTCAATTTATCTAATAAACTATAAGCTTATAAAGCCTGAAACAGCAACAAAACCACCTGGAGAAACTTTTCACTTTTGAAATAGACAGAAGAGAAAAGAAAATGTAAATGTTTCTATTATAAGCAATCCTGCATTTGTTTTCTGAGCAACGATCATATCAACATCTTATTGCAATCAGCCAAGCCAGGACACTTCTTTTTCTCAGTTGAAGGCTTGTACAGCTAATTCAGAATTTGTAAAACAAAATCTATATTAACTCAAAGTAAGAAGTACAATGTAATTATGTGGAGAATTTCTTCCATGAAAAATGCCTTGTTGAAACCAAATTTTACAAAGCTATGACTACCATAATTACACACAACAGAACCAAGGGAGTTTGAGGTGAAAGGGGATGGCCCTATACAAAGTTTTGGCCCTGCATCCTATTTCAGATTCTGAAGCAAAAAGAAAATTATTTTAATCTATCACCTAAAAGATTTTGTTAACATTTTAATTTGAAAATAATGGGTTATTTAAAAAAAAAACCAATGTAATTAAAGCAAATTCCTAGCCTTCCATGAATGGGCTTTTTATAGCATCCCAAGCAAACGTGACAGATTTTTACGATAACTTAGAGTGAATGAGGCTTTCATGGGCATCCCTGAACAATAACTTCGGCCTTCTTTTTCCTTTCAACAGGCTGGATGTCACCTCTCGAGATGCAAAGCTCTGCAAACAGAAGCAGATGGCTCCTTTTAGCTGAGCCACTATCAGTGTGCTGTTCTTTCTCAGCATTTCCTTAGTTTCCATCTCCAGAAAGCATTTACAGAACACGCTGCCATGTAGGAGGAAGAAAGTCTGATTATAACGAAAACAACAGTTCCTTGTCTCGCAGGCAGCAGTGATGTGCTTCCAGACAGGCTCCACTGTGGATGTGCCACAAATGTCCAAGCTGTTTCATGCTACTCACTGGTGCCCATAAGGGCCATACCTGGAGCCCAACCATCTTCTCTGGCATTTTGAAATAGCAAAAACATTGCAGTCACACATCACCTACCTCCCTCAGCAACAAAAACATCAAGAGAACATGCTGTTCAGGCAAGCTGTTGAATCTGCATGTGTGACCCTTTCTGAAGAATCATTCCTTCTTTTTTCATAGAAAGAACATCTCTGCACGTTTCACCTCAATGAATAACAAGCACCTGCCCATGTGCTCTGAAATGAGCATTTCACAGTTGCTGCCATCACAAAATTGGCAGCAATTTAAAAATAAAAAAAAAAAAATAGAAAAAGTAATCCCAAGCACCTCATGTTGCTCTAAGGAGCAGACAGAGACCATAAAATGGCACAGTGCACAGCTGCCAGAGGCATACGGAAACAAGCAGGATGTTCCTTCTCATGAGAACTGCAGTTAAATCACTGGCACAAATTAACCATGCTCAGAGACTCAAAGCAAGATATTTATTTAAACGTATTTATCTAATTTTATTTTACTTTGTTTTCCATCTCAGGCTCTTTCGCAGGACGCGAGAGGATTGAATCCCCCAGGAAGAGTGGAGGACGGATACGGAAGCAAACTAGGAAGTATGGAACATAAAACATTTATCTTGAAACTACAAGGACCCTCTTACAAGTTAAAGAAGGTGAAAAACTCTTGTCAGAATATGCTCTCCAAAGAGCGCATTTGATGTTGAGTATCAATATGTTCAAACTCACCACGATGACTACTGACATTTTTGCTAATGATTCCCAGGCAGAGCAGTCCCAGGGACTTACCTGCGTGCCCATGAAGAGGGGAATGTGGTCGTGGGAGAGTTGGAGACGTGCTGGATGTTACAATCAAACTCTTTCTGTTGCTTGTCCGACAGCTGAAAGAAAGAAAGATGAACACTAAGGCATGGTCAGATGAACAAGAGCACCTGAAGGCAGGTCCTGCAGAATGTCTTTCAGCTAAGGAGGAACCTCAGTATTTAGGTCTGTGTTTCCTTATGCTCTCGACCTCGGTAGTGACCCTGCAAAGAAGAAAATGTACAGGGCCAAAAGCAGCAACAAGGTGTTTTAATACTTTGGAAACATATGCTGCAAAGGCCACAGGAGATAGCTGATAATTCATTCCTGATTCACAGAATATGCACAACTCAAGCTTTACAAATCTCACAAAAAGTAAAAAAAAATGTACAATACCCCAGAGTGCTTCGGATATTCTTACCAATATCCAACCTAGCAAATAAATCCATGACAATTGTTGGCTGTTACTATAAGAAAGCAGAGCACATTCCTTAGGGCAGAGTTAAAATTACAAAGCAAAGTGTTAGCACAGTTCAGCAGATGAGCAGGATTACTGACTAAACTTAAAACTTAGGATTCAAAAATCTTTGTGAATGCACGTGGCAGGACTGATGGAAAACTCTGCAAAGCAAGTTTCAGACACGCCTCTGCCACATCAACTCCACTCACTGCCGTGACTTTATTCCAGCAAGGAAAGTGACACTTCTTATGGGGCAGTTCAGATCTACTTTTTTCCCAGTGGAGTTTCAGAACTGAGCCAAATGAAGGATGTGTGTGTTCCTCCATTTGCTTCCCAGCTTGTGATTGCTAGTAGCAAACATTTAGCCTTAAAGATAATAAAAGGAATTGCAGTGGGCAAGAGAAACAGTTTTAAACCACAGGAGCTGTGAACGAGAGCAACTAGATACTTAAATCACTTTGTGATTGCCACTTTTACTGTTGTTTAAACAGCAAAATCTCACAACTGACCAACTTGTATATATTATTGCTACATACATTTGCTCACTGTACCTCCAGCTTGCTTTCTAGATGTCAGAAACATTTCTGCTTCCTTCAGCAGTTCTCAAAATGGGTAACTAAAATCACATTGGTGTTGACAGGGGTGGGAGAATAGCCAGGAGTGGGGAAGGTTGAGGAGAGGCTGACCAAGGAGCTCGCTGGCCCCACTCTGGGGGTGCCCTGTGAAGCTCCACATTGGGTTCCCCAGGCACAGGCAAAGCCTCTTTGCTTGTAGAGCCCCAAATGCTGATGTCTGCCAGGTCTGTCCTGCACTGGCTGATCTGCTGGAGCTGCCCAACAATAAACACGCTCAGACTGCCAAGAACTACAATTTAATGCAAAACTATTTTGCTGCCACAGGATACAGTGCATCTGACTATTATTATTTGTAAGCTTTTTTTATTGCTGTTCTATAGGAAACTAGAGAACTTGATGCAGAAAAAAATACAACTGAACTGCCAACTATAATAAACAGTAATAAAGTTGAAGCACCATTAACTGCTATTCAGGCTCTTTAGTGTACTTAAAGCATTCCTCAAAATTATCCAACTGATTCCATACAATCTCCATTTACATTCATGTATTATTCAACAACAGTCCATCCAAAACCTGATTGCCATTGTGCACATCATATGGAAAAACTAACAGACTGATTTTAAGAAGCTTAAAATCTCAGTTCATGGATATTTTGAATATGTTTTCAGTTACACTATTCCAGTAACTGCTGAAAAAAGATTGAATACTCAATTCCAACATTAATACCAGATAATCATTGTTTATATTACCAGAAAATCTTTCTCACAACATGAAATTCCTGAGTGTTCTAGTATAATATGTATTACTATGTAAAACATAAAAAAAAACCTGGATATTTTACTATAAAATGTAACACAGGAATTTATGATCTTGCTCAATATAAAACACTACTACAATGAGAAAATAGAGCTCCATTCTCTATGGTCATGTTCTCTTTGCTAAGGAGAATTCTTAAAGTACACTTTACCACAGCCATGTTTGGAGCTGGCTATGGAAACTTAGTATATTTTAAACCACAGCGTAACAGGGAAAGCAAACTATTCCAAACTCAAAGCTTTTTAACTGCTTGCCTGTGTTTGCCAAATTGAACAGTTTTACAAACCCATTTTCTCTGCTGTCCTTGTAAAGACAAGGAACCAAAAGAGAAAGGGTTAAGTGGCTGGAGAACAAGCACAGCTGAGACCCCTTAAAAGAGGTCAGGTTTACACAAATGTACCCAGAGGAGAGAATGGCTTGGAGTGAAAGGCTAGCCCCAAGTTGGGAATAAAACATTATTCTCTTTACACCCTCAAAATTGGATAACTTTCAATTTCCCTGGATCTCTCATCTGCAAAGGGGAAACACCGCTTGGGCCTGTTTAGCCATTTCTATGACCTATGTGCGTTGGCAATAAGGCAAAGCTTAAACACAGAGACTAAAAACAAAACAGAACTCCCAACTTCTCAGATTCATGTTATATGTTGAGAAAAATATACAAATACAATCATACACTCTACTGGTTGAAGAGAGCTCTATGGATATAGACACAAAAATCCTTGAGGAAATACAGAACAAGAGAGACAAAAGTTTGGTAGTCACTAAAATATAAAAACAAGGGGGGGAAGGGAGGAGGTAACATGCAGAGGAAGGGCAGACACCGATCTCTTCTCTGTGATGACCAGTGACAGGACCCAAGGGAATGGCCTGAAGTTGTGTCAGGGGAGGTTTAGGTTGGATATTAGAGAAAGGTTCTTCACCCGGACGGTGGCTGGATGCTGAAACAGGCTCCCAGAGAAGTGGTCACAGCCCTAAGCCTCACAGAGTTCAAGAATTGTTTGGACAATACTCTCAGGTTCATGGTGTGACTCTTGGGGACAGTCCTGAGCAGGGCTAAGGGTTGAACTCAATGATCCTTGTGGCTCCCTTCCAAATCAGCATGTTCCATGATTCTGTGACTTCAGCTGGGCAATCTCTCCCCCAGGAAGTCACTATTGACATTTGAGCACCTCCTAAAGAAGAACAGGTAAATATGAAAGAAGCAAAGCTGACTTTAGCCAGGGCTTTGTGCCAAAGAAATTCAAACAAACTATTTCCTGTAAGATGCATTTTAGCCAGACAGTCAGTCCTGGGTTCAAAACTGAGCTACCAGGTCAATGACAAAGAGGAGACCATGTTGTTAATACTTTAAATTGCATTAATTATTGTTTATTTCTGTTTGCAATTTCTCAAAAAACACTGTATGTTTTTTTACTCAAAAATTAATTCAATCTACATAAGAAAAGAGGAGTAATAGGAGAAAGCAGAAGAGGAAAAGGTTGGCTATACATCTGAGTTTTTTAACTAGGAAAAAAATCAGGTTCTTAACCAGTCCAGAGAGATTCTAAGTATTACTATTTGTTTATAAGCCAAAGGTTTGCTATTTTCATTAAATGGGAGGCGACCCTTACCGTGACCCTCCTTTCCTCTCACAATTTGCTATGGGTCTTGTTAACCTTTTTTTCCTCAGGTCCCACGTCATAATTTCAGAGAACAAATCCCCTCCAGATCTTCCAGCTAAGGCAAAACATGATTTTAGCAGCACAGAGTTTCTCTACAGCCCAGAGCTGCAGGGTTGAGTTCCACCAGCAGAGTGATTTGGAGGTGCTGCCCCTCCACCCCCTGTGCCCCTGAGGTCCCACACCCACACAGACAAACCCGAGCCTGGAAACCTGTGAGAGCACGGGAGCAACTGGATTTAACTCTGAACACACACAGCAAAACGCGCAGTTTACATCAAAATAGTTGAAACGATGCCTTTGCATCACTATGGAAATAGAGCTTTTACTATTTCTAGAGTTAACTTCTCTGCCTGCAGTAAAAATAACGTTTGTTACATGCTCTGAAGCGTCCCCAGCGCGTTCTTGAAACCGGACTCTGCAGGACATCGGACATGGGCCTGGTAACTGGACACTGGGTTTGCACCCACTGAAATGCACCCAGGGGCCAGCACCCTTAGCCAGAGTTATTTATGAGCACACTTGGCAGTGTATCTGTGAGCTGCACGCAGCCCAGGGGCTCTGCAGCTACACCCCAACTAACCTTCTCTGCCCCCACACACAATCCCATGTCAAGCCTCTAAAATGAGCACCGTGAGTACACCTTGTTTCATGTGCATATTCAGTCTGAAAAAGAAATCAATGTTTCAGTTTCAGCATAAATCAATATTTGGTTCTTTATTTTAGTGGTTTCCTCAGGGGACATCTTCAACTCACTGAGCAAAACTCATTAACGTCCATGAGGCATTCATGCAATGAATGCAAGGCCACAGAAAAAAACAACTTAAAAATACATAACCAGCCACCACCATCAAGTAATTTCATAGTGTTGCTGGTTATTAGAAGCCAATAACGATAAGGAAGTTTCTCAAATTTACCTGAATTTATAGAATGTCTCATATTGAAGCTACTGACTATGTAAGTAAACAAGATTAGCACCAATTGCACAAGTCTTCTCATTGACTTTGACAGAAATCAACTTGAAGAAATAAGATGTATGGAAAAACTATATCTTAAATCACATTTTGGTTAATATTTACGAATGCATTTTATTCAGACTAGCAATTTATTATAGAATCACTAAGGTTGGAAAACACAATCCAAGATCATCAAGTCCAACCTTCAAATAAAAATTTTCATTTTAATTATACAGTTTTAGTTTTGCAAATCACCTCAAGCTGTCAGAGTGCCAGATTAACTCTTCCATTAACTAATAATTTCTTTCAAAATAACACTTCAGAAGTCCAACATCAGACTTGTTCCAGATTTGACATTCAATTCAATGACCCCAAGTCCCTTGGACTGGGATCCAAAATTCAGAGCAATCATATCTACAGAAGTTATTTGTGGTTACATATTTTCCTAAAATGTAATATCACCTAACCAAACTTCACCAGATTCTCCTCTGATGTTACAGAAGTTTGGTTTCAGTTGATTTGCTTTACAAAGAATTCTTTACAAGAAACAGACATTTTGGAAATGAAAATAAGTATTTAAAATTTTTATTCACAATGGCAGAAAATTTACAAAATCCAAAATCTGCATGTCAATGAATGCACCAGCTGCGCAGAAATGTTAACTAGATGTGGAAGTTATTGTCTTAATTATAGTAATTCAAAGATGGAAGCAATTTTGTAAGCTTTAGCACTACCAACAACAGGGATAATTAGTTCTCAAAAATAGAAAAGTAAGCATCTGGTTCAAGTGATTTCTTCTTTTTTTTTTCCACATTCAAGAACAGTTTAAAAGTTATTCATCCTAGAATAACTGGGAGGGGGGGAAAGTGTTATTATTCATGGTGTAGGTTTGGTGGTTTGTACATTTCTACAACAAACACTTACTTAGTCATAAAGAAATACACTTACACGCACTTAAAACGTGAAGGATGGAAGTACAAGTTCAACAAGCAACTTTAAGATTGAAGACAGAGTCTCCACCACAACAGACACAGAACTATCTTCTTCCCAGCATCACCCAGGAAAACTGCAATTATTTCCTGTCATTAAAGTCCCACAAGCAAGGAAACATCCTGAATTTGGATCCCTTCCTGGTTACCTTGTTCAGACTAATTAACTGAGGAGCCTTTTTCCAGTGCATTTCTAGACAGTCTTTCCCTGCCATTCATTTCTGCATAAGGTCAATCCCCAACTCCCATGACCTTGAGACTGGAATGCAGTATTCCTGTTCTGCCCACCTAATTGAAGAGCTTCAAACAAGATTGAACTCTGGAACCTAAAGGGAATTTAACCTTAAGGAAAAATAACAATAAAAGCCAACTTTTTGGTTGGTTCAAGTACAGGATCCTCTTCCACAAGAAGCTTTCATGGAGTAGTTACTACAACCACAGAAACAGAAGCAAGTTGTTAAGCAAGCCAGGCTCTACTCAAATTTGCATTGCCCATTCTTTTGAAGCTCATGAGACAAAACAAACTGGTAAAAATTATATTTTTTTATAACTGAACATTTTGCTTGGAGATTTCTGGCTTGCTGCAGGTGACATTTGTGCCAAGGTGCTGCAGACTCACTCTGTGTGCAGGGGTGTTTGTTCCATGAAGGATGAAAAGCTTCATCCCCCTCCCTCCCTTTTTTTGATGCCTGTTCCATAATTCAAATACATGCAATGTGTGAGCTGCTTCAGAGGAAGACATTTTACACAGTCACCTATGAGGTCTGGGAAAGTCTTCTTGGAAAGCAAAGACGACTTCATTTTGCCTTGAAACAAGTGAAAAGTCCTGGTTGAAGCCTTTCCCTTCTGCACTAAAGTAAGATGGATGCTAAGGGATGTTCCCATGCCTTATGTTGGTACCAGTAAATTTGAGTCAATGTGCAGATGGCTGTAGAAAAGTGTGAATTCTGTGAGACGAGGAGCACAGAGGTAAAAGATGCAGTCAACTTGTGAAGTGTGGGCTGCACTTCTGTACAGATATCCAAAGAGAAAATGGGGGTAAAACACATGAACAACATCTTTTTTCAGGCTAACAAACACAGTAACAAGGAGTGGAGCAATGCAAGACTTACAAAGCAAGGAGTAAACTGGATGCAGACTGGTTCTTTTGTTTTAAGCAAGATTAACATCTCACTACTTAGGAATTAACTTATTGTATGAAAGACCATTTTCCTTTCATCTAAAACAAGCTGTATGTTAGATAAACCCTTCTGCTTCATTTAGAGCTCAAATTGAAGCAGCAGCAGCATCTCAAGCTAAGAAATTACAAAAGAAAAGGGTAAAATTTCCAGTGAACACCAAATTTATGTCTAATTTGCCTAATGTCTGAGGCTGGTGCACACCTGCTTGCACTACGCTGTATAGTTCAGACCTTTTGCATTATTAACAACACAGGAACAACTCTGCAAAGGCAAACAAAATGAGATGTCACAGCAAATTACAGTGAGTGGTACAGCCATTCTCAACTACATGAAGCCACTTTTATTCCTAAATATTCCTCCCTCAAAGCCTATCTTTGTTCTAGTATGGAAGAAAAAAAGTAAGAAAAAAAAATGTCTGATTATGGAAGAGAGACCCCAGAATAAATATAAACACTATTTAAGGGGCAAAAACATAGAGTGACCTTCTCAAGCATTCCTATCTCCTGCTTCAGTTCTGTTATGCATTATACTGCCATGAAGTTACATCACAGAATGTGAAAGGATGATTTAATGAAAGCTAAGCTTAACCGCACACTTTCATTTCTCATTTCCTCCAAATCTATTATTAAATGCTTCACGTAGCATAGCTGCTTTTAAAATAAGTCTCTACTTGGCAATTCTCACAGAAGACAGTTCGTCATAAGTCTTTTCCTCCAAAAAAATCCAAGCAAACAAATTCCAGAATGAAATGACAAAATGATTTTATACTGTTTTGAATCTTCTAACCATGCAGAGTACAATTATATGCAGGTGTGCAGTATAACAAACACAGTCTAAACACTCTCCCCAAAGATGGATCCAGAAAACTAAGCAAATGAGCTGAAAATGAAATAAAGTTTTCCAGGTTTAATATAAATCTTGTATAAAATAATATGAAAAGTCATTTGGTTGCTTTGAAGCACACAATGTGAACAATTTTCTTCATTTTGTTTCAGGGCATTTTCTTAGTTTAAGAATCAAAAAATGTTACAAATTAGCTCGTTATCAGCTACCTGCAGTTCCAAATCTCAGCATGAGGACAAATTACTGATCTAATTTTAAATCTCTTCTAACAATACAGTATTTTAGAAATAATATCCAAATCAGACTGTCAGGGGCGTTGCCTTTGCTGCACAGATTTTCACACAATCGAACAGAGTAATAACCAGGGTGGGAACATTCTGAATATAAACAGGACTAGTATGTTTGCAATTGAATTATTTGCCAAATTTTAAGAATATCTATTCTGAAGGTGCTCTCATCAACAGAGCAAAACCTTTCCAGTGGAGCTAAGATTCATCCTTCCAACAACAGAGACTAACAATAACAATCCTACTGAAAAGGTTCAGGGTTTGTGCTCGCTTGGCAGAACGTTACACTTGTGATATGCTTTCCAACAGCTGGAACTACAGCTTTCCTTTGGCTCTCAGTCAAGTGCTGGGCCATGCTTCCATCCCTGGTGCCTCTGATATTTTGCAGGTGAGTCTTATTTACTGCCATCCTCAGCTCTCCAAGGGGCAAGACGGACATCAACTTTCTTAAGAACTTCCAGCATATTTAACTTGCAAGCAGTTTCCAGTAGATTAGAGTACAGAAAACCCTGAACAGAGCATAGACCACATCTGGACAAGTGTGCCAGAAGGGCAGACAACAGGGAGAGGATGCTGTTAGACAGTAAATCTGCTCCTTGGGTCCTCATCTGCAACCAATTCATCAACATTTTAGGTAGCTTCATGTAAAATCACCATCCCTCAGTTTTTCAGTTATACACCCCTTTTGACAGAAAGGCTTTCTGGATATTTTGAATTTATCTAGAGGGACAAAAATATCTGACTTCTAAGGAAAAAAAAAACCACCAAGGTAAGCTGCAACATATGTTTTGCACCACTGATGCATCAACACTCTCACTCCTCCTACCTTTTTGACCCAGGCACTGCCCTAACCTTTGCTGCTATGAGAACCATGTTCTTTTATCTTACCAGGGTTGCCATTCTCCCTTTTTTAATTTTGCAGGGTTTTGATATATAAAAAAATATTCATTGAACAGGTAAACAATTCTCAAGTGCATTCCCAACAGCAAAGTGTAGTAGATAATGAAAGAGCTCCACAAAATCAGTCTCAACCTGCCTACCTTACAATGATCATTTAAATTTATACTTTTGCTTCTAGCTTGAGAGGTGAGAATGTGCTGTTTTCATTAACAAGACCCTCCCCTTTCTAAAGCAATAATGTTTTCCAACTCTTAGCAGCTTCTTACAAAATTAAACCAACAGAAACAAAATCAACATCAACTTAACAAAATTTCTTTTTAAGGAGAGGATACTTCTAAAAGACTGTCCAATGAAGAAAAGTTCATTTTTAAAAGAGGGGGAAACCATTTTCCTTTGAAAGTGTTAAAATATGGACTTCAAACAGAAGAACTGAAAACAATTTGCGGCTCATTATATTTGCACACACACGAAGATGGGACAAAAATCTTCAAAAATGTCTCTAAAAAATAGCAGCAGAGCGTGAGTGTGCTAAGGTAGGCTGATGATAGTCCAATGGACATACTAGGAAAATATCCAGGCTTAAGAAAATTGTAATCTCAGCAAGCAGGATACAAAACTTTTGACATTTGTCCAGGACTAAGACGCCTTAGGCAGGAACGTGCCATGCTCTGCCTGCCTGGACTCAAACAGGGCTGAGCAGAGCAGTTTCCTACCAGAGCAAGACAAAGGTGAGACGTGTGTGCTTTAATTTGAAACAGACACCGAAAGAGAATACATATTGCTCCCTGCAGTTTATTCCCTTCAGCTATGGAAAAAAAAATGCTGCTTGGGACAGTTCTAATCAATACACTCATTGAATGGCAGAGAGGGAAAGAAGGCTACCTAGGTAAGGCTTGGCTCTAAATGTCAAAGAAGGGAACAGGAGCTGAAGTTCTGTGGACATTGAAAATGCTCAGTGTAGCAAGTAAGTAAAACTGGTATAAATTCATGTGCTGTAAGTCAGGTATTCAGTTATGTGGTCCTCACTCATTTATAGAGACAGGATTGTCAATAAACCACTGTCTCAGATAAAAACAGCATACTTAAAAAGACACAGAAAAAATTATTTACAAAAATACATTAGATAACTATACTGGAGTATATATCAGATCAAATAAGCTGACTACTAAAATAATAAGAACACAGACCTGTAGAAGGCATTTCATGTTAATGGAGAAGGAAAACCACAAAAGGTAGGAGAAGAGGGGGAGGCCCAGGGTGCAGATCCTGCCCTGGCACAAAGAGCAGCCCTCAGATCCCCAGCATGGGGAAGTTTCTGGAACAATCAAGCCTGATTACATGTTAAACCTCATTCTTTTGTGTAAAGCCTACTTGCTATCTGAGCCAAATGTTCATTACCCAACAGCCATCAATTTTTCATACAAGGATGGCTGTTCCAGTTTAATAACTATTACAAACGTGTACTACAAATAGATACACACACAGAGTTTTGAAATTTTAGTGGGCTGAAGCTAGAACAATCATTCACAGAATGAAGCAGAAGAAAAACACAAACATTAGAAGCCACAAGCTGACAGCTAAAGTTTGCTGCAGTACATCCAAAGGGCAAAGCAGTTCACCATCACCTATGGAAGTGTACTTTTTTCAAGAGCTATTCTACTTTAAAAGGCTGAAAAGTAAAATCAAGATCAATTCCACATACAGTAAGATGGTAGAGAGCAGTAAGTACAAGTACATGAATGTATCTAAAATAAATGGACGGTAGCAGTGATAACAAAATTAAATCATAGAAGAAATCAGGAAAAAAACCTAAAACCTAATAAAATGAGAGCCATAATTTACACAGCTTTTAAAAAAGGCAGATATTTAATAAATGTACCTCATCTAAAATTGGATCAGAATGCAAATGAAGAAACTTCTAAAAGCTCTTTGAGTGCTTTATTTACTTAGTCATAACTACAGGAACTAAGAACAGGTAAGCATTATTTTCACAAATTATGTCTAACAAACTTTAGCACAAACTCAACAAGCACAGGCAAACACAGCCCCAATTTTCTCTGACAGAAAGCAGAGAAAGATAGGACTGTTCAATAACAATAGCCTATTTCTGTATAAGTAAAAGACTGTTGTAAAATACACTTCTGGGAGCTGAGTATTGCCACATCCCAGCTTTCCTGCTACACCAGTTACTTTCTACCACAAAGTCTTAAACCAGCATGAAACCAAATGAGACCCACAAAAATTGCAGAGCATACACAAATGAAGACACAGAGGAAGACAAATGCAAACACTAACAGAAAGTCAGGTATTCAAACAGCAATCATGCTTAATTTAAATTAAGTCTTCTAATTGTAACACACTAATTTACCATGCAATCAAGACTGGAACAAAATTAAAGGACAGGAAAACACACAATACACTGGAAATAAGGCATTTCAAATGCCACCGCAGGATTCGAGGTAGTTTCCTTAGAGAACAAAGATTCAGGGAAGGACTGTTCTCATATGTGCTTGCAGAAGACTTTAATCTACAGAGGCTGACATTGCTTTGAGCCCTGGCAGCTCTCCCGTGGCACATGCTCACTGGCAGTGTCGCCTGACACCAAAAGTAACTCCTTCAGCATCAAACAAAACACGTGAGGTGACGTTTACATCTTCTATTAATTCTGAAGTAGTTTAAATTACATGCTTAGCACTACACAAACACAGCAGGCAGTAATGGATATGAGGAGACTCAAAGAAGCATCATACCACTGTATAAGCATAACATTTGCTTAGATATTCAGTACACGACTAAGCTTTGTCCTCATATAAAATACGATAGTCAAGCACCAACTCCTCAAACTCGAGGCATTTTCGTGGAAAAGATGGTGATTCATTAAGCTGACAATCTCAAAACATGTCCAACTTACTGCACAGCATTGCCTAAAACTATAGCCAAGAGAAACTGGTATCAGGAGTCTTGGATTTCACATTTGGCACAAGGACTCCCCTGTACAGGACTAGTAAGCATCCCCCTTCTGAATCTCAGTTCTCTGGATCCTTCCATCTTCAGGTGACATAGAACCAAAAGCAGACACACCAGAACAGTCTTTAAAACTAAATTTTTTAAGAGGCTTGGAATAAACTATGACATTTCACTACAGAAGTGCATATTATTTTATCTGCACTAAAAATCTCCTTCAAAGAACACTTAGGTATTACTCTGTAGTCCTCAAAATAACAGGAAAAAAAAAGAAGATAACTGGGCTATAGAGTGAGAAAAACTATTCGGGGATTATCTGATAATTAGCTAAAAATGTAGAATCAAATCAAAAGCATTTTCCTTAATGCTTTGATAAGATATTTGTTTGCTCGATATGGTAACTGAGATGGTGGCCAATACAAAGTGTTCAGCACCAGACCAAAAACTAAGTCATTTGTCCCCAGGTAGGTGTATGGGATAGGAGATGATATACCATATATTGTATATCTTAAATAAGGTCTGCCTTTATAAAAACCATTTTGCTCTAAGGTGTACAGCTCCTTGTCAACATCAGCATTCAGCTGCCAGTAAAATAACAGGAATCCCAAGTGCACCAGAGAACACGTCTCTTAGTTTGCTCCTCACCACAACTCCACACCTCTTCAAAGAACAAGGGCCTGCAAGGATTAATGTCACAGCATGGGCAGAGCCATCCCACAGCTTTAAACTGATGGGTGCTCAGATTTAAAAGGCACTTGTCAGAGACAAACAACAGTTGAAATAAGCAGATGCACAGACTTTGTAAGGATTCCAAAACCCAAATGTGTCGACTTCAATTAAACACAAGAACTGCACATTTTCAGGCCAAACACGTGCCAGTATGTACTCTTTCTGCTTTACTTTCCATAGTAGCACTGATCTCACCCAAATGTCCTCTGTGAACTTCAGAATCTCCCTTCTCATACCTCTGCTGGAACCAGCCTCTTTTCCCAGAATTTCATTTAGCTTACTTAGAACATCAGTGTAAAATTATCTTATATTCAGCTGTCTCTTTCATGTGAAGGATCCAAATAATTCATGAAATCGTCCACAATTTGTGTGTTGCTTCATTTCCTCCCCACAAAGGTTTTGACTTGAAAAACTGGTTTGTCCTGGGCAATAGCCAAATGTTCATACAAGAGAGTTTCGATCTGAACAAAGAGCTTTCAGGGCTTAAAACTTCGGCATTAACCCTGTAGGACCCTTCCTTTGGGTTTTAGTCTAGCAGGAAAAGAGCCAACAGTATTCAAAATTAATATAAAACATGATTTCCACAGAATCCCAAATAAAGTAGAAATTACCAGCAATCCAGGTGGATTGCCTAAATCATTACAAATATTTTGGGATATTAGGAAGACCTCTCTTCCAGTCATTGGACCAGTCTCTTTCATTGTATTTAAGTAGTGCAAATGTCCTGTAATGGAAAGTGTATTGGAAGCTCCCCAAAACTCATCCATTAGTGAGCAAAACACCCCTTAAGTTTCCATGTAATCCAACAGACTATTCTCATACAGAGTTTTTCAGAAGATAAGGTAGAAATTTTTTCTCCCCCAAGCTGTGTTTTTGTCCTAAAGCCATACTGAAATACTAGCACAAGCAATTTGAATGAAATTTCCTCTCCAATTATGAGTGTCGGGAGGTCATTTAATATGCTGAGCTAGGTAAAAAAACTGAGCTAAGTATTATCGAAAGCATCAGATTTCCAGGTTTTTCACATCCTTCCCAACATAAGGGAAACATTTCTCATGTTATTCATTTGAGCAAGGAAATGTGTGGCGTGACAGCTGTCACTTTAAAGTTAATTATAGTATAGACTCACATTTTTAACATTAGCTTTATATTACCACAAAAAAGTAAGTATTCTGCTAGCATCAAACTAATTGTTTTTCTTCAAAGTGACAATGTATATATGGAGGAGGTGGCATCCTTCTGACATACAGCTTTTAATGTCAATCTAGATGAATCAGCATAAAGAGACACTGAATACATTTGGAAGGATATGTATGGACTCATTGTCTAACATGGCCCTGTTATGGCAGCAGCAAAGTTTCCACAAATGCACCATTTACAGGTTCCTGGCTGTCTGATTATTTCCTACTCACTCGTTTACATCCCAGTGAAAGGTGGTTTCTCTTATTGTTTGTGAATATTTCAATAATGAACAGTATTTTTCTTAGTTACCAGGGAACTGTTTATAATGAAATACAATGATTTCCATGGAATTTTAGAGGGGTCTTGCTACTGAAAGATTGCTTTACATTTTATGAGTACTTAATTCTTGTGGTTTTAACAAATTACTGTATCACTGATGCTCTTTCACTGAAAGGAGATGAGGAAAGAGAATTAGAGCATCAATGGCAGCAAATCCAACAGGCCCTTCTTCTCAAAAATCCACCTTTGTCATCCTCCAGAATTACCTTTCAAGTCAGTTCAACACACGAATCTTCCTCATCCTAACTTTGCAAAGAGAAAGTCACTAAACAAAATAAAATTATTAAAACCCATAGTCACTGCCTGTACCACCCAGAGAGGCTTAAAATGAAAAAATGAGGAAACGCTAGAAATCAGCACTCAGTCAGTTTTACAAGACCAACAAACACCCACTTGCACAATTCTACAGCACTGTTATTATCAAATTGCAAGAGTAAATTCAAGATATGCCCAAAGTGCAAAGAAATTACAGGACTTAAACCAGACACATTTAATTTAAATACTACAGAATTATGCTTTATCTTTCCATAACCTAGTTTCAGTAGGCAATGCCTCAGTACAGCTGATATCAGAATACCAGCCCCACGTGCCCTTTGAACCGAAGAGTTCTCATATTTCCTCTATAGTTCAAACTCATAAATATTTATACAGAACCAGTTTGACAGGTAAATCTGATTTATGCCCATGTCACCCCTCCCATGAGAAACTTATGTATTTACAGTTTGCTCTTGACTCTCTCTATCCTTCCGGGAATATGTTCAAGAAGAAACAATCCAGCCACTTTGACCGGAGGAGCAGATGGTTCACTTTCACAGCGCCATTAGCTGCGGCGAGAATCCCACCAGCTGCACGAGAGAGCTCATTTCAACAAAACGTACTGAGGAGAAAGAGGAGTCCCTCCCATTTGCCTCCTAATGTAGGAAAAGCCATATGGGAGCCAAGCCCTTTAGGATTTTTAGTACATATCAGAAGCCATTAGAGAGAAATGTGCCATAGCTCAGGAGTCAAAATACCACCACTAACCCTTTCTTGCAATGCGAAACCAAATTAAAACTGAGAGAAATCAAAGGTGGAGAAGCCCAGGATTAAGAACACACAAGCCATCGCAAACGCAGTAGGATTGTACAGAAGTTTTACAAACAGAGCAGACGAAAATGGTATTAAATATTTGACACAGCAAAAAATTCTCTGGTGCTAAACATGCCCAAGATTGCCAAGTTACAGAAGAAACTGAAATTGCAATCATCGTTTTTAAAAGGAGGGAGTGTACTAAGTGAACATTATGCTTTCAAAGGGGGCCAATTAGAAACAGAAAAATATTTATTCCTTTAGTAATACAGTACTTCACTCCAAGTGCCCAGATGCCATCTCCTGAGAACATTAGTGTGCAGAAACACCCAGGTCATGGTCCTGCAATGCACTACATGAACAGTGACCACTCTCACAGCCCAGATACTCTCAGGAGCAAAGTTACTCCGTACAGGTACACACAGTTTCAGGACCTACACTCTGGCAAGAATCACAACACCACAGAGTATTATCTGAAGTAGCTGATTTATCACAATACTCATAAGACCAGCCCAACCTGCCCACCCATCTCCCCCAAGACAGCAGGCAAAGAGCTGGCAGGCCGCCAGCCCAGCACGGCAGAAGGTGATATTCCCAGCAAACTGTCACACATTCTCAAATATTTCATTTCTAAGGCTGGCTGAAGGCTGCGGTTTCCATCCTGTGCAAAATAGGATTTCCACCACATGACTTTGTGCAGCAGCTCTCTGCTCTGCCTCCTCATATAGTGATGTTTGATCATTTTGAAATACCTAATACTCGTTTATGTGATTAAATCAATAAGAAGTCATCTCTTTTCCATTAAGATGCCCAGTGGATTTACAGATCAATTTCTTTCTTTTTGTACTTGAACCACTAACAAATAAATGGAATTGTAAATTCTGAGTAGGAGTTTTCTGACAAAATATTGCACATGAAACCTTGTTAGTATCTCTCAAATTGTTTGGGTCTTTGATGTCTAATTTTAAATTCAAAATGGCACATTAACAAGGTACTGGAAAATAAAGATAGTTTATTTTCGTTATGAGAAACACTGCGGGTGTCCACTCTGTTTGGAAGATCATTATTGTTGAATATTCAAAAAATACTACCTTTAGGCACAATAGACACCACCTAGAGCTTTAGAAAACCAAAGTTCTCCAAGCAGGAGCAATAAATGGATCCAGAAACTGCAGGTCTGCAACAAGTTATTTTTTTTATGCAACAGTGTCCTCTCTCACCTGCCCCAAACCAGCTCCTTCCCTCCACCTGGCTCTCACAGTGAGCCAGGTCCCATTACCCCACGCTGCTCCTGTGCTCACTGGTTGGTGGCCAAGCAGCACCTGAAAGCCGAGTCCAACCTACCTTATCCTTTGGAAATGGAGGGACAGGACAATAATTTGCCTCCCTTTCCTCTGCTCAGACAAAAATCAAGAAATCTTTAAGAAAATACCGAGCTTTATCTCTGCCACTTCTGTTCCTCCATCAAACTACTGCTGCAACTGCTCAATGGGTGTGAAAGTTACTGCTTGGAGCAGAGAGATCAACACACAACCTGAATCTCAAGGAGCTCTTTTCCTTTAAAAAACAGGCTAAAGACAACAATTTTGAAAAGAATAACACTGCTAATGCATTTCGTGGCAACTAAGATCTCCATTTATTTACAAAATCCTTCATCGTTGCCACTAAAATTTCTAAAAATCGCTGTCAGCACAGTACACAACTTCAATAAAATTTAACACAAATGTGGAATAATAACAGGAAATGAAGAGCCCACCAAAATATTACTATGTAGAAGCTACAACTCTCTAAAAAAGACTAATATCATTTCTGATAGCTGATGAACAAAATTCACCCTAAAAATCAGGTCAAATCTTATATTCTGAGTCTTACATCTATCATTAACCGTAGGAACAAACCAATTGCTGAGAAATTCTGATACCAGCTACAACTATTTATTCATAAATCTGAATATACTGCTTTAGTCAGGATTAACTGCCTACCAGTCTCACCAGTAAGTTTTCAGGCTCCATACGTTAAGCTCCACGGAGCACCTGATGAGCAATAATTATGTTGATATTTCCAAGCCTTCAAGGGACACCCCTGTACTGCATCAGATCCAATACCATTCATTAGTTTACACACTTCAATGTGATTTTATCAAAATCCAGAGAGCAGTGTAAATAAAAACACCCATCCTATTAACTACTACACGAACATATTTACATCTCCAAGAAAAAAATACGCTAAATGTATTAAAGATTATTTAAAATTTAAGCCCATGCATATCTCCATGAAGACTGTAAGTCCTATAAGTCAAAATATTTGCAAGCCCTGCACAGTGCTGCCTATATCATCATAATACTGTTTTGCTACTTCGAATAATAAAGCAGCTCGCTCCCAGTAAGCATCTATCCATCATTTTGCAAAAACAAACCCCTTCTCACATTCACATACTGTGAGAAGGAACAATGCATTTAAATAAATACCTTTAAAAAGAACGATCGGTGGATCTGCACGGTATGATTTTTACAATGAACACATTTACAAATCATTAAGAAATCAGGAAATCGTATCTAACATACTAGGAATATGATTCAGTCTGTTAAAACAGAAGAAAACAGTATTAAAACAAGCAGCTTAGAAAAACATGGTAAGAATTACTCGCAAAATCCTTAGATTACCTTTTGGATCGCCTCAACATGCTGGTAGCAGGCAGAGAGAAATTGGACAGCACTGTCCAAAAGGAGTCAGACATGATCTTTAAAAGCTTTCATTGCTGGGAAAATACAGCACAATCAAGCCACTAGCAATAAATAAGGAACTAAATAATACCAGTGACAGAGCCAATGCAAATTCCCTGTAGACCTTGCAAGCTGTTCCATTAATGTGAGACAGGCAGGCAAGCGTACATATTGCTGCTGTTTCCACTGCCTCTGTTTTCTCCCGGCTCCATCCCTGCCTCCCTCCCTCCACCTTAGGAGGCAGTGCAAAATGAGATATTTATTCTCTTCGTAATGTGCACACTTTAAACCTGGAGTTTGATGACTACACAGCATATGTGCTTTATATATATCTCTCTGTGTTCATCTAATTACAATCAAAATATTTTCGATATTTTCAAAACCATAACTGGGTGCTGTTTGCAATCCTGAATAACAGAGGGGTTTTTAAGGCTGTGTCTGCACAGAGAGCACCACTGACTGCCTAGTTTGTGTTTTTATTCTGACATGGTGGCCCTTCTGTTTCCTAACTACATGAGGCACATCAGGGACATTTTCCTTATTTTTTTAATTAATCTTCCATCTTTAAACAAATCCCATATTTTATCTTTAGTAACCCAAGCTGATTTTTAATTAAAAAAAAAAAAAGAGTCCAATGCCTCCTAAGATCAGTTTAAAAACAGAAATCCATTCTCCTCCTGAAATCAGCCGCACCACAACCACGTCAGTCACAGTAAACACAAACTCCTACGTAGCACCTGGTGCCCACAATACAACTCAACCAGCTGAATTCTGACAACAAAATGCAAGTGATGCAAGTGGCACTTTTGTGATGCACATCAGAGGTTTCCCACGCACCCCCCTTGCACATCAGCTACAACTTCACTGTTCCCCTTTGTGCCTGTAGAAGCCTCTTGCCATGTTTTTGCTTTTTCCAGGGTCTAAACAAAACCTCGCTGGAGCTCCCTTTTTTTTTTCCCCTTTTTAAATTTCAATATGCAATCCATTTTCTTTCTATTGTGGCTTTTTTAAGCACTTCTGCCAGTAGGAAAGCTAATGATGTTCTCATATTTCAGCCTTCTTGAGTGGCTTTTTATCACAAACATGAGAAAGATGACAATCAACAGCTGGCGCGGCCCTCCACGCACAATACAGCCCTTAAAACATGCACAGAAAAATGTCTGGGAGAAAGAAACCCCAGTAGGCTCGCTCTAGCTTTCCACGGAATCACACAGAGGAATTAGATGGTCTTCATAATTTCCCATTAAATAATGGCACATTTTTAATAGATACGTTTATCAGGAATCGCAGTATCTGATGGAGCAAAGGATGCCCTTCCATCTGGGCTTCAAAACAGGGAAATGGGATTTCTGGAATCTCTGCTCATCTCTTCTAGTGCTTTTAAACATTTTTATGAAGTTAATCTAAGTCATACAGTGGGTTTGATTTCACAAAGTTAATTTAGAGTACAACTGAACCAAACTATGCCACTGTCTACCGCTGATGTGAAAGAATAAACGCATTCATTTTTGTGTGCACATAATAACATATGCCAATCAAGTAGAAACTGAAGACTAGCATTTTGGAATTATATTCAGGATATTATGTGACCTTCCAATTCCAATAAACTCTGGTTTTGAAAAGGTATGAAAATTTTACTCTGTCAGCTAAAACATGAATTGAAATTGCCAGGCAATAATGGTGGGAAAAAAGTGGTCAGTTAACCAACAAAATAAACCCATCACAACAAAAATAAATTCTTGACTGTTTATGGTTAACAAATAAGATCACAATCAGCTAAAGCCCCTAAATCTATATTCATCATGCTTTTTTCAAAAGTGATTGAAAACTCAGTAGTGGAAGGCGTATCACTCATAGTATCACTGTACTCAGCAGCAGCAGCACTTTCACATCTCTTGGAGGAAGGACACAAAAAGGAGAAGCCATTTTAGGAGAACACTTCATGGGCATCAGTGACTGACAGTCCCACAGCAACATTAATCCAGCCAAACCCTCTCCGTCCTCTGCTGTTCCTGGGGAACACAGGGCACCCCCAGCAGGGAAGGGAATGGGGTGTTTGCTATCCCCAGAAACCCATCTGCCCGCCCAACTCCCCATTTAACACCATTCTGCAGAGCTTTTACCCAAGAACTGCAAAAAGCACTTTGGGAATTATATAACACTGGGTCAAAAACAGCAGAAATTTTTTAACACTTTATAGTCCTGCTTTTCAAAATGCCTGTTCCATATGCCAATAATGAACTCCGATCTTGCAAATCAGCACCTGTAAAGTGCTCACTTTGGGACCATCCCCAAATTTTAAGTCCAGAGAAGTTCAGAGTACCCCAAAAAATGCGAAGATGCCACATTTAGAGATGCAGTGTTTTTGCTAGAAAAACAGAAGAACACAATGAAACTGTCAAAAAGCTTTTAAAGTAATATGACAGTGTCAACATTTGCAGACTTCTCTTTAGTTGTAACAAATGTATGAAGCATAAGGATTTTCTCACATCTACAATGACAAATGAAATCCTTCGAAGGAACTGTATTACTGTCTCTGCACAATAAGCAAAACATTTTGCAAAATTTGGACCAGAAACTTCTCAGTAATTCAAAAATATATCCTCCTGTATATGAAAAAGCATGTCAACAGCACGCTTACACAAATAGGTTATGAGATGAGTCTTCTATTTTATTTAACTCATAACAACGTTAATATGTCTTTGTGAATTCCAGACCCTGAGGTATTCCAAGACTGAAGAAACCTCTTCTCTTATAAAATTCTTCCACTCGTCTTTCAGGATATTTAGTGTCCATCAATCTTCCTAATGCACCTTCTCCACTTCATGCCCAACTTGTCCTCAGAAGAGACCACCTGCAGAACATTTCGGCAGCTCCTGTGATGATGGACTATTTCTCTGTCAGCCAAATGTACAGTTTCCAGGGCCCTCCTAATGACACCACATCCACTGGACAGTTATAAATAGTCAATGTCAATGACTTCCCCAATTTCTCATCTTTACCATTATCAAAGTAGGACATTAATTAAGCCTGACATTAAATGAGAATGCAATTAGGCAAACAGTCCACATGAAACTCATTGCTTTCTGGACTTTTTTCATAGCAGCCACATTCATCATTAAATAAATTCCCTAGGTATAAGACCATCTTCTTTTAAATAAAATCTGTCATTTTAAAAGTAAGCTGAACTCCCTGAAAAGTCTGAAGTAGTACCAAGCAGATCAATGAGGTAATTTTGAAAAAGAATATCCCAAAGGTCAAAACTCATGACTGACTACATTTTAACTTGACTAGATATCATGTAAAGTCTCCAAAATATTGACTATATTTTTAAATACTTCAAACAGGATGAACCATGTAGTAGTCCAGTAGTTTTCAAGTGAAGATGACTTTCATGAGTCACATTATGGTAAATGAAAGCTTATCATGGAAACCAGTTAAAATACTAATTGGAAAAAACCTCCCTCTTCCTAAATAACCATGATACTTTCAGACTTAACTTTTTTAATAGTCATTAACCTCAAAGCTACAGATTACTTATTAGAAATATCCAGAAATCAAAACGATTTTGCTAGCAAAACTAAATTGTTTGGAAAGTCACAAAAAAGAAGACACATTCTATAAAAAGCATACTGATTTTATTTTAAACTTTAAATTGTATGCCCAACAAGCACAGAAAATTATTCTACTATAAGTAAGCCTAAGTTAACACAAGTGAAGAGATATCTGCCCTGTATCACTATACAGTGAAAAGGTGTAAAAACTCCAGCAGGAAACTTTGTTCTTTCAATAAAAAGAAAGGAGAAAAGTTCTTCCTTTGTGCTTCCCCAAAAAAGAAAAAAAAAAAAAAAAAAAGGAAGGTTCCTTTAAAAAAAAAATTACGTGGGAGATGTGTGTTGAGCTATTTGGGGCATCATTATTATTTGAACACTGACCTACGCAAATGAAGAACAGACTGTCTTTGAGCCGTCTGCAATCACAGGACATGGAAGTAACAGTCTGACAGAAAACATTAAGTTGAATGTATCTTTAAGGTTCACTTTTCTATCATTATTTTCCAGGTTATATAATCATAGATTTCTTCTTTTTTGGGTAGAAATCACCAAGCCACACCCCCCCACCCCCCCACCCCCCGAACTAAAGAGCCACACTCTTTTACTACAGTGGCTCATTCAGATTTCAATGGCCCTGTATAAAAGGGCTCCCAAAGACATATTCATATAAGATTAAACTAAGAGCTGGTGGCCAAGGTTTTTGGGGGTGAAGAACAACCAAACTTCCCTCTGCTGTGAATTTCCTATGTAGGGAACATCCTAGTGACTGCACTAGTTTCCTGAACATTTACTGAAGTAGCTGTCAGGCACTGCACACCCCAACACCTGCACAAGAGCTGCCAGCTTCTCATGTAACTTTAATTGGGCACAGTTACTGAACTAACAGGGGTTGCCATCCTAGCAGGCAGCCTGAAATGGTATCTAATGCACTACAGTATCACTGCACAGTTAAGCATAAGCAACTGCTCTGATTTCAGTCTAAAACAACTCTCACAAAGTCGTACTCACTCAGATACAGAGGATGCCAACTACAGCTCTCTCATCACAATTAGTATTTTCTAAGTGAAAGCACTACTAAACAGTGATAAGAAGTGAGCAGTACTAAAATTGTGTCTCAAATCCCATGAATACTTAATAAGAAAGATTCTTTCTTTGTATATTTTTTACAAAAGTATCACTTCTTAGCATGCTAATATTCCATGCAACACTATTCATTCCAAGAAACACTAGTAAGATGTTTGGCAATTCCAATATAATATAAGCTTAACATTATTTCAAGCTCACAAAATTGACAATTGGGCTCAGACGCCACGGAAAGGTCAATTATCCTCTTTAAATAAGTTACTAGAACTTGCACTCTTTCCCTAGCCCTGCCTTCTTCATGTGCAATTCAAATGTCAGTTGTCCGATTTAATCAAATGTAACCTCCACATGTGATTAAAACGCCATGAAAATGAGAAATGCTATTTGAAAAATAACAATACTGAACATGAGATCTGAAAATGTCACTTCACGTTTATACAGAAGCCTTCTAACGTTTCATCCAAAATGCTGCTGAGGACACTCGGTAGCACTTCTGAGAAACACAGCATCAGAGTGCTGCCATAACCTCAACATCCTCATCCAAAGGTTTCCCCTCCTCTTCACCGGCAAAAAATTATCCAAAGGAAAACACAGATTGAGCCCCCTCTTGCCACCGTAGTGTTTCCTCATCTTTGCCATGTATTATTTATCCCAGTGCACTTAGAACTTCCTTTCCAAACTGCAAGACAGTGTTAATGAATTCACTGTGCAACTGCATTTGCAAACAGGAAGATAACCTAATCTCTTCTCCTGCCACTCCAACCTGCAGCAGCCTCTCCATGAACAAGCACAGCACTTCAGCAGCTTCAGCTCTTTGCAGAATTCTTCCACCTCTGGCTCCTGGCACTGGAGTAACACAACCAGGCTAATATTAATTCTCCTGTAACATGGGGTCTGTATATACCCCAAAGAGCTGTAACACACAGCCCTTGACAGACATGGTCCACAACCATTCCAACAAGACTGGCAGCAAAGCAGATTTGAAAAAGCAGGTTTATTTCCCCCCCATTTTACAGGAAAACTACAGTGCAGAGCCTGAAGGACAAATTAAGGGTAAAAGCAGCAGCAAAGGCAGTCAGCAGACTTTGTGTCTTTGCAGGGAGTGAGGACTGAAGAAGAACTACCAGTGGATGTTTAAAACTAAACCAAGACAACACACAACTAATTCAGGTAAAATGAACAAAGCAAACAACAAAGAAAGGGAAACGAGCTGTATTTCAGGGGGTGAATTAGAGGGCTTTGAGTCACTCAGATCACAACTACCAGCTTGCAAAAGCAAAAAAAGGGGCTCCTCTCATCTGTGCAAGAGCACAACCCCCCAACAGCAGCCTATGCAGACACTGTGCCAAGGATCACCATGGTGGCCCCAGGCTTGGGCACACGTGGTAAGCAGCAGAAGGGAGTGCTGTCACCTGTTTCACAGTGTATTACCCAGAAGACCAAATCAAGCCTGAACTCTAAAACAAGCTCTGGCATCTGATTTGTCTCTCAGTATAATTCAGGTTGTTTGCTCCAACCCGAATATCCGGTGCAGGACATTCCACTCCACGGCTTGTTTCCTCGTTCCCTGGTTAATACACTTAGACTCAGCTGAAATGTTAAGGATATTGTAAAGCCCTTGCATTTACCATGGCTTTTCTGAGACAAAAAGCTTATTTTGTAGGATGTTGGCTAAGAAGAGTTATTCTGGGAGCAAGGGGAATGCTAATGTAATGAACAGACGAAGAGGATGAATTTTACATTTTCAAGCATAAATTCTTAATGAAGTTAGAGCACGGGATAAGAATAGACTTTACAAAATAAGCCATGGTACAGAAGAGACATGAGAAATCAAAACCATGCTTGGGAAACATCATGAGTGCTGGTAGACACACACACACAAAAAAAGATGAACAGTTTATCTAGTTTTAAAGGCAGAATTACATCCTAATTTAGCCATGAATTTTGAACAGGAATTGGCCCCTATTTTAGCTGTTTCTTTGGAATACTACAAATCTTCACAGCTAAAGCTTGGCTTTTTAAGTCTGGGAAAGCCATGATAATGCATCATCAACCATCAGGCAAACAAACTGCTCCAGGTTGTGAGCCTCAGAAAAATACATAACATAAAAATAGACTGAACATGAGAACAAGCCCAAAACATGGATTTTTAAATAATTACAGATTGATACATCTCTATCAACTCTTTTACAGTAATTCTGAGAAACCCACAAAGGTGATGCATTACAAAAGTAAGGTTTCCTAAAGCACACATAGTATTTAGAAGGTCTTCTAACAAAGTTATTTATTTTATTTATGACTTCTAACATATATGTCTACCTATATGTAAGTGGAGATATAAATGTTAGAGATCCGGAAGACAGAAGAGGATTTAATAAATCAAGATAAATTTACTCCAATTGAATTCTCAGCTTTGAAATAAAGTACAGAATGGGCAGATATGGAATTCTGAATGATTTCTGCAGTCTCCAGAGAAACATTCTGTTGAAATACTAAAAGACATAATTTAACAGTCGGCAATCTTACTACACTCTACTGTAACATTAAAAATGGCACAGATAAATCTAAATAATATAGCTAGAAACAAAAATATATAACAAAATTGCTTGTTTTTAAAATAAATTACTTTCATAGCCCACCTCGCCTTTATATCTCAGATATAAAGAAAAAAAGAAAATACTGATAAATAGGAATATTCATCTTATATTCACTTTCTTTTCTTCCAAATTTTGACTAGCAGATGTAGCATTTCACAGATCTTGCAGATTAGGGGGGGGGGGGAACAAAATCAAAAGTTAAGTAAAAATTTGGGGGGGGGGTGTTAATATTTTCTAACAAAACCAAATTTAGGTTTCTGCGCTACCCATCAAAATGCAGCTCGTAAGAAAAGCAAATAATATTTCCAGCTTTGCCTTCTAAACGAACTTCTAAACAAACACCCGGGCTGAGAGCACACATACAACAACACCACGTAAACCACCGACCGCGGCGCTCTGCGGCAGGGGCTGCAGCCGCCCCTGTCCTTAATAAGAAGGGGAAGGTTGCAGAAGCGACAGGTCACAGGTTTCTGATCCATGTTGCCACGAGCGGAGGCTGCGCGCGCCCGGCCGCGGGGCACAGGCTGGAACACGTCCCCGTGGGTTGTTCCTCCATGCCAAAGACAAACGCAGCCCTAATCCACTCCATTTGGCTCAAATTAGTTGCAAGTTCTCTGCAAGGGCAAGGCAGACACTCGTGACCAAAAAGGAACACTTCTGGTCAATATTTGTGTGTTGATTCACTTGGAAAATTGGACGTTTAATGATTTTGAAATCTTCCAGTTTCTCGGAAGCAGAATGGACGAACGGTTGCATTTAAATGAAGTGTGGAGGAAAGTTGATGGGGATTTTTACCAGATTTCTTTCAGTGGAAAATTTTGCCCTAAAATTTTGCTGAGAATTATAGCTTGACCTGTTCTGCTGTTTCGCCTTTCTCATCTGTTCGCAAATAAAACTGAGAATCACAGGAACAAAAACTGAAATATAATAGAGAGTACAAAAAATAGTATTCACCTTTTCAGGCAAGCTGTAACCCAAACATACATTATCACTTCTACTCGTGCAGCAGGTCTTAGATCAGAATCAAAAGAATTACTTCCAAAACTTTTTTTTTTTTGTATTTATATAAATAAATGCCCATCTCAGCCCAGAGATGTGACAATGCGACTCTTGGTGCACAGCAAGTCTTTACCAGACAGCTGGATCAATAACATCCCTGCTCTAAAGACCTAAAGGTCTAAAGAAAGGAAAGGACAGGGAGAACAGGAAGGAAACAAAAGCACACAGAGCTCTTTCACCACAGCAAAGATTACTGTTCGAAGATTTTATTTTAGAACATTAATAATTCATAATGACAGTGTAATGTAAACTAGGTTAGAAGATTATGCTCTCAAGTACCACACAAGGCATTGAATGACAGAATAATAACCACTAGCCAAAGCAGCAAAATTTCAGGAGATAAATGAGGGTAAGAGAGAACTTGGAGGACTAGAAGAAGCATATTTGAGACAAATGAACAAAAACAGGAACAGAGAGATTTCGAAAAAAGGGGGAGCACAGATACAGCCTGGAGGAAAGAGAGCATGAATGGGTCCATTACAGAGGATAAAGCTCTGCTGCATTCAAACAAGAGCTTAAATTTGAGACAAAAGTTCACCATAGCTCAGGAGAGCGAGACAGAGCTGAAATGGGACACCACTTCCCAAACTGGTAAAAAGTTACCCTGAAATCTTCTTTCCTTCTTTACACTCTAAACGTTCCTTAAGCTCGCTATCAGTACGTCTGTACTATTAGTGCTTCTGAACAGGACATTAACAGGCCTGTTTGCACACTCACCAATTTTCCAAGTCAGAACTAAAAATAGCACCTGGTTCCCTCATAGGCCGATTGAAAACGAATTTTGGAAAATGCATGGCACTGTCTATCAACAATAACAAACACATGACTGCCTGGTTAAGAATATATATTTCTTTCTCAGAATTATTCCCTTGCCAGGAATGTTTCAGCACTCGGGTTGTTTCTGTATCTGTACTCGAGATCAAAAGGCCTTTGAGGGACAGACTATGTGGCAGGAAAAATTTTATACAGAACTGAGCACAATACTGTTGTTTGAGGAAATCACTGTTATTTGAGAATCAAGACAGAAAAAAAAAGGCTTCAGTGTTTTCTACCATCTCTTAAGAACCTTCTGAGATTTTCATTCCTCACCAGAAGTTGCTAACTTGTCCCAGCCATGCCAAACTCTTAGTAGTGCAGCTATAGCAAGTCAGCTCTTAGCAGGTGTAGCAGCAGATCACAGCCTTCAAACACAATTACATAGAAAAACCAGCTATGAACCATAACCATATATGGTTTATAGGTGAAATGGATGACAAACAGTAAAGCCCTCCAACTTCTGAAGTCACAAGCACACACTCTCCTCTGGGAGCCTCCAATTTCCCAGGTCAAACCACCAGGTCATGATTTACAAGTGGTCCCATGGAGGGCAGCCAAATTGTGAGCCTGGACTGAGACAAGAATTCACACCTCGAGCTCCAAACCCCAGGGTTTAACTCTTCTGCTCCAGGCAGCTCCAGGCAGGACACCGACATTTTGGCATTTAGGTAATGCCTTTACATAAAAAAATCACACCATTCAGGCCACCATGCCTCAATATTCCCAACCATGTGACAGTTAACAAACAGTTTCCAATCAGCCTAAGACAGACAAGAAGTTATCTGAGCCCATCACGTTTTAGGTATCACCTGTGTCCATCCCCCGTAGTCTCCTAGATGGGAAAAATGATCCCCGAGACTAATAACCGGTACAAAAGAAAAGGAATAAAGAGAAAAATTTCCATTAAAAAATAAATGAACTGTGGGAAATTCATTCATTCAATGTGAGATGTAGATTAGAATTCAGTTGCCAAAAGCTTACCCACTCAAAATTCATCATTTCACGGTTTGCATAATGATATATCCACAAAGTTGTTCTGTTACTCATTATTCCTGAATTGCTGATCTACATTGTTTCCAAAAGTGACATTTTGCTGTCTTGCAGTCAACTCTGACCAATTATTTAGCACCTTTAGGAAAGCTGAACCTGTACCAAATCAAGCGCTAAAACAGGAGGATAACACTTGCTGCAAACCCAAAACAATTTCCAAATGTCATTCAAGCTGAATGTAGGCGTCTTCATTAATCCTGACATTTGTCAAATAGGAATTTCTAACTCAAAAAAACCTCTTAAAACCTGTATCATATCAAGTGACTTTAAACTAAAAGAAATTTAAGTAGAGAGATAGGAGACCCTCACCAACTTTTGAGAAGTCTTGAGATATTTCAAAATAAAAATAAAGAACCTCATCAAGTCTGAATTCTGAAACATTTTTGATCTTCCTTAAAAATATGGAACTTCTCCTGTTTACAGGTGCTGCCCCACAGTTGTAAAATATATGCAGTCTTCAAAACCCAAACCGCAGGTGACCTGGGGATGAGTGTGCCAAGGATACATCCTTACACTATGGAAGGGATTTCTGCACCTGCCTCGGAGCAGAAGGACTGGAGTTACGAGGCTCTCTCCTGGAGACACACCAGCAATCCTGATACACAAGATAAAGAGCCACGGTCTAACAGGACACTCACTCCAAGGAGGTGGATGTCTCCAACTGAGACATCCACCCCTGGGTGAAGGTTTGCTGAAGCCCACCTGATTTACTGCAGTGGAGCAGACTCACCCAGGACACTGCCCACCCAACCTCACTCACACACCCAAACAAGCCATAGCTCTCAATATAGGTCTCCCCTTACCCATTGCAACAGCTTGGGCAAAAAAAGGCTTTAAATAAAGGCAGGCAACCCTCCCAGTACATTTGGTGAATGCCTATGCATGATATATTCTTATCACTTACCACAGTTATTGATTAAAAGCTTGTTTCCTAGAATAGGCTTTTTATGTAAATAAATTAATATATTCTTAAATTATATCACAGATGTCCATAAAATCCTAATTATATAAAACTCATAACATTGTAATTACACACTGATCAAGTAATTATGTACTGTGCTCAAACACTGAGTATTTCAGAGCAACATTAGGTTTCCCATTTTGTTTTACTTAAATAAGACAGCAAGGGTCTGATCACCATCACTCCCAGAAATAGTGACCAGATTTTGTACAGGCTAGGAAAAAATTCTATTAAAGTATTCTGCAAAGCTATAAAAAAATTAATAGCTATTATCAAGAGACTCTATTAAAGCTAGAACTTCCAAGGGAAAACATTCCTATAAAAATAATCTCTACCATATATCTCTATAGGAACATGTTCCACAACTGGCATGAATTCATGGAATCAAAATAGCAGGAGAAAATACCCCTTAGAAAATCCAGCTGAAGCCAACTCTTCCATTGATTTCTTAGGATAAAGCAAATTTCCACTGAGACTTCAGCTAACCTACAGCACCCACAGATGCCAGAAATATGGCACCTGAACACTTTCATCCTTCTTATCACAAACAAATTAAACTGTTTCTAGAATTACTGAAACTGTCTTATATCTGCTGACGGTGTTACAGAGCGTGTAACATTTTCTGAAATGGGGGAAATTCACCCTCCTTTAATCTCAGAGTTCATCACTTCCAAGTTAGAACAATTAATTCATGACATATTTTAAGCAACTTGAGATCAAAAGATGCTGTAAATCTGTATTTTGATTAAAATAAAGTACAAATATGGGTGCATAAAGATTTGCCAACTCATAAAGAGGACCAGCTGTGAAACATGGCCTCATTTTTTTCTTCAGTAATTTGACTTCCCTGCTACCCCCAGAAGAGTGCAAGCCAGATCCCAAAGATGAGACTCATATTGTTTAATTTTGAACATCATTCTATTTTCTTCCTAAAGTTACATGACCTTAATTCCAACCCACAGTTCCATCAACTATTGCAGTCTTATTCCACCTGTTATCAATTTGCTTGTATTGTAATCAAGCCATTTCACATTTCCTTTTACTCTTTTGAAAGGTTTACATTATTTTCATTTGTTCAAAGGTTACGTATAAAATATTTTCAATCTCAATTAGATTAATTCTTTCAGAAGCCATGAACTTCCATGCCACCTGTCTGGACATCAGATGCATCATTTGTCAACGTAAAAATATCAACGACACCGTGAAATACGGAAAAGAAGGGAAAACCTGTGCAAATTCTTGCAAAAGCAACGTACCAAAGGTAAAAAGTGAGAAAGATTTAACGTCAAGGCCTTTTACTTGCTACATTTTTCAGCAGTTCCTTGCATAGCCATGGAAATGAACCTCTGCCTGGCTAACTGAGGGTGCTAAGCTGAGTAGATCAATGACAGTACTAAGTTGCCAAGAAGGACCTTTGCTCTAAGCAAGCAGGAATGGCCATCACTGGTACCGTAACCAAGTAAACAAAACTACAACAAAGAAAGACTGGATAAAAACAGGATCAAGGGCTGCACAGGTGAAAGCAACAACGACAAAAATAAAAAGTTGTTACAGCAGACCTAAGCTCTTACACAGAACAACATATCTGTGAATCATCAACCATTCAGTATTTAAAGAGCAGATGGCTGGAAGGTCCCCATATGCGAAAAATATTAATATCAAGGAGAGTCCATAGTAACAGTGGAATAAAACTTGATGATGAGACTTTTATATGAACTGCTCCTAAAGAGAAAATTATTCACTGACCCGTGTCAGAAGCCTGAAATTCGAAGGTTTCTCAGAGGAAAAAAAGCAGTAAGTACCAAAAAGACCTTTTGAAAATAATCAATAATCATCAGATCTCATCTCCAAAAAGAACAGTTCTCAACTGACTACAACAATAATCTAATTTTGATATTTAATTGCCACTTACCAGTCTGTTAATTAGCCCCAAGGCTAAAAAGCATTTAATCGTATTTAATCACCCTTGTTTAAAGGAACATTACCCAACACCAGCCTTTAAATAATAAAAATTCATTTAAAATTAGATTGATGACAATGACACTGAAATGTCAGGAGACTGCTCTGTAGTTGCTGCCCTTCACTTCACCGCCAGTGCTGCCAAAATGAGCACCTTATTAAGAATTGTCGCCAATTGCTGCCCAACGTGCAGGGAGAGCAGCAGCCTGCTGGGCAAGCCCCTCTCCATGGCCCTGCACAGTGAGGACAGACACAGGCAACATCCCCTTCCTTTGCTGACAACCTGATGTACTATTCATCACTCTGCATTAGAGGGGCAGGTGCCTAAAATAATTCAACTTCGCATTTTCTGGTTGCTCCCACCAGAACTGGCCAGCAGGAGCAATCTCCCTCTGAAATAACAGTCTAGATTCAGGGGCTATTGCATTACCACCTGATGAGTAACTGAAATTTGACCAGCTACATCCACCCTGCAGCATGTGAACTTCAAAACCAGCCCTCTGATGCTATGCTGGCTCAAGTTTTAAGTAGGTACCACAATGAGCTCCAGTTTCATAACCAAAACACAAAGATCTCCAGTTTGTGTTAGCCTGTGCCTGGGAGTATCTCACTAGGTAAAGTTTCCTCTTAGTGAAGAAGCTGAAGGTTTCCACTGGGGCTCCTGGTGGCCATGCATGTCCCATAGGAGCACAACAAGGAGCAAGAGCTAATCCTGAAGGAAAAAATACATCAGTCAACCTCTCCAATGCTTTAATACAAACTGGGCTGGTTTGGGCTGGTTTTGGTTTACAGACTCTAGTACCCCACGTTTAAACCTGCTAACAACAGGCTTGATTTTACTCATTATCATTTGGAGACTTCATCCTGCCAGCCTCTGTAAGACAGCAATGTGGATTTCCAGTGAATAGAACTGGATGCAGTCCTTTAGCACAGACCCACTATTCTAGACAGGTATTTTTAAGGACCTCACTCTTGGCTGTTTTACTTTTATATTGGTTTTCTTGACATCAGCCATGCTTGTGAGGGCTCCTCTGATGCATGGTACAAGTTGCACACATATTCAGAAGCTAACCACCAGCAATTTGCATGCACACACCAGCAGACAGGTTTCCACTCCTTTATCCATTTTACCTTCTTCCCTACATAGGGCCTTAAACTACACATGAACTAAAAAGAACTTGTACCCATAAGCAACATGAACTTGAACACTAAATGGCTGTAAGTAAGTTATGACTATAAGGCTGTTCCCTTCTGTTAGATGTTATTCTCTTAAACTATAAAGCTGTTAAGTTCATAGATGGTTATGCCAACACCAAACCATTAGCAATTCCTAGTTGACACCTTTCCTTACCTCCACTGAAAAGGATGGCTGTAGCACGGACTAGATGGATTGCTCTGGGGTTGTGAGTTCAGGTAAAATACTAGAGGAGAAGTAACAAGTGCACAGTCAGCACTAAATGGGAATTTAAGATGCTGCAGACCTGGAGCAGATGTAGGAGAGAACATGTGCTGATGAACATCATTTCCTCGGCAGTGGGAGTACAAAGGAGAGGAGATTCTGACAAGGTACCACAGTAGAAAAAACAAAAATCAGGGTCAATATCACATTTTTTGTTTCAATTAAAAAAAAAAAAAAGATACTTCCAAAATATAAGTTATACCTTCTCAATAAATGCAATAAACTAAGTGGTCAAAAGTCATGCTTTCCATTACCATCCAAATCAAAATGTATTTTTCATTCAATTTAATATCTATTAAATGTTATTTTTCCACTACAAAAACCTTCCAATCTGGAATTATCCAAATCCTTCTTTGTAGCAATTTCCAGGCTTTCTGGAATATGCACCACTGTCAATCTCTAATATAAAACATTTAATTGAGTAAAAACAACAAATTGATAATGGCACCAGTAACAGACATGGACCATTTGTATCACAGCCTTCACAGTTTGGGAGCCATGGTCATACCACAGCTGTGGCAATAACAGAAATACCCAACTGTGAAAATATGAATTACACAAACCATTAAACTAGAAAACAACACTTAGCAGTGACAGTGTTTTAGAACAACAACTACTTAAGCCTGAAAGCAGCACTGCAAAATGGCTTTATTCTAATTTTAGCAGTGGGGAAACTGAGGCACGAAGAGGTTAAAGTGACATGTCCACAGCACATCCCTGGTTGTATCAGGACTGCAGCTGAGGACGCTGATGCCCAGCTCTGTGCTCAGCTCTGTGAACTGTCCTGCTTTTGCAGGGGTAGCAGCCAACACACATTTGTACACACAGAGAGCACAGAAAATGCCTCAAGGTAGCTGCTTTTCAAAAAGCTGCAAACAGACTTCTACAGAAACACAGAGCAGAGGTTCTGACACCTACTTCATTGAACTATACACGATGAGATGTCCTTCACTAGAAATAAAGTAAAAGTTAACTTACAAATATTGGTATTACAACGTGTTCTTATGTGTTAGAATACAAACTAGTGCCACTCTACTCTTACACCTGTAACTTTGATTTTTGACTGAGGGCTGACAAAACTTTCTCTTTACCATATTTAAACATAAAACTGAGAAGAATGGAAATCTGAAGGACGCTTCAGTTTTGTTTAGAATTCAGATACTTTACACTTAAAGTCCTGAAGTCAAGCATGTTTGTTCATGTTCCTTGCTTTAGATTTCCTAATGAATCTAAATACTTATCAGTAAGTAACCTTTACATATTGGAAATCCTCCCCACTAGCAATCTCTGCTTACACAGCTGATGAGCTTTACAGTCTGCAGACAGAAAAGGTTAAGCCTGCCTCTTACCCTGCTCCTCCCTCCACTGACTACGGGACAGATTCATTTAACCTCCCCTACTTATAAACATAGTATTAAATACACAATTTCTTTAATATTTTACCAAGTAGAAACAATAAATATAAATAAAAACATCAGAAATAGCAGTTTTCATTAGTAGATTTCAAAGCCTTTATAAAGGACACAAGCATTAAAATGGAATTGCTTGTTTGAAATCTATTTATAGAAATACATATAAAAATGTATTTCTAGAAAGTAAAAACTTTTAGCTTTAAATCTCAAAGTTTGCTACAACATTCTTTATTTTAAAAGATAATAATGGTAGCCAAGGTTTCTGAAGCTTTGAGCCCCGTGACACCTTCCTGACAGATTATTAGAAGTACTTTTTAAATCTCAAGAGTGATCAAACTAGAAAGACAGAGTTACAAACACTCAGTTTTACCACATTAATACTTGGTAGAAAACCTAACCACAATATACCCCAGTTAAAAATATTTAAACATTGCTCTTTTTTGGCTATACTTTATGGCAAATACCCCACAAAAGTAAAATGCTAAAGGTTCCAAATGAAATTTCCTGTACAGCCAAATAAGCACGACAGATAAAGTTCTAAGAAATAAAAGCAACTTCTATTGGCCACAGAAAACTCTGGCTGGTTTTTCTTCACAGTTTCAACCGGAAATGTTTAAGTGCAATTTATTTTTCACTACAGTCCTTACTGGATCCGCAGAGATGGGGCTCCAAGCCTCTGTTTCCTCCGTTTCATCATTGTGCTGACACACTGTGCCTCTTCCCAGCATAAGAGGCTTAGAGCAGGGAAGGAGAGCCCACCGTTATCACTCCAACGCAGAGCACAGAACAATCAGTGCAATTCCAAGCTCTTCATATACCCCCGGCATCAGAGAGACCTCAGGAGCTCAGTAATGGTCCAGATTAATCGCACAGCTCATGTCAAAAACCTAATTATTTATAAACAGGGGAAAAAAAATTAAAATCTCCTGCGAGTCTATTCACGGCATCCAGCGAAAGGAAACGAAGCCCACCAGCACGAAAGGAAGAAGGTGCCGACAAGTCCAGGACACAGAGTGGCCATCTGACCTGTCACAGAGCCAGCAATGTGGTCCTGACACGCTCCGGCTGAGCCCACAGCAAATCAGAGACCAACTTCTCCTGGGCTCCAAGGAGCAGGAGCAGGAGCAGGAGCAGTCGCGCTCACCAAATCAAAAGGAAAGCGGAAAGCCAAAGGGAGCGATGGCACACTTGAAAGGATTCTGGCAGAAACCTCAGAGAGCAGCTTGAAAACTCGCACGGCGACAGGAGCAGAGCCACTGCTCCCACCCAAAGCCCTGGCAGAGTCATCAGCGGTGTGTGAGGAGCAGCTGCTCCCGGCCGGCGGGGGAACACATGAACCAGCCCCCGTGCAGAAATCAATCCCCTGAACGACACGCACAACTTTAAACTTAAAACACCTTCCCCTAACTCCCAAGCTGTGTTTCAGCTATAAAATTCATGGATTCCAGAGCTGAAAACAGAGCAACAGCACTCGCAGCAGCCTGGGGAGCCAGATACTGGGGGGGGGGGGGAATGGGGAACACCATTAGGAGACAATGTTCCCTTACAGTGCAAGTCTGGCAGTTTGGCTTGCAAACGGCAACTTCAATCGGCTCAAAATCAATTTCATGCTATTAACGAAACCTTCCCAAATAACATGCAACATTTTCCAATTTTTTCAAGTATGCAACTTCCTCCCCAAAAAATTTCCAAATATCTGTCTTTGATAGACTTCAAAGTGTTAAAGATTGTATTTAGGCAGGTGAAGACTGCCATTCACAACTACTCATCGACCAAGTCAAACTCCAGGTGACAACTCCTATCTTCAGACCCTCTCATAATTTCAATCACAGCAGGAGTACCCTACACTACAAAATCCCCCAAGCTCTCAACAGCTACAGCTGGTCAGGAAAACAGACTGCCCAGGCTCAGGAGTAAGGACCAGGGTGACTGCTCCTTACACAGCCAGAGCCCCTGCCCCCCCACACTGTGCCTTCTGAGTAAGACAGCACAGCAAGCAACAAAAGGTACAAATTTGGTATGGTATGTGTAATTTTATTATACTCTTTAAATGAGAACCTGGATGAAGTAGTGGAAATTCGATAATAAGAACTGCACGAAAGACTCTTTCCACTTTTAAATCCTTGATGAAAGCCTCCATAAATTCTTTGTCTCTCAGATTACAGTCTTTGCAGAACATTAAAATCCCCTTAATTCACCAAATCATTCTCTTAGAGAAACCATGCTTCCAAATTATTTTTAAAGCCTAATATACAAATAGCAACACTGCTACGGAGCCCCCCAAGAATAATCTGGCATGTTCCACCTCCAGAGCCAGCCCCACGTATCAGCTTAAGAGCAGCAGGTTATTTTTGATCCACTGCTTGTGAGCTGCTTCTACACACTCAGAGAAGGAAGGGGTGGTCAGAAGAGACCACCTCTTTCTCTCCCCATCTACAGAAAGCATCACAAGCAGAAAGCATCGACTGGAGGCATTATTGCTTACTTTATTTCCAGATCCAAATCAGAACAGAGTGCGAAAGTAGCACAACTCCCTGATCCTTTTCAGAACCATTTTTCATCCACTTCCAACACTTTGGCTTCCCCACTCTTGGGGCAACAGCACTTGCTCCTGGCAGGGAAACGGCATCGATCCATCACCAGCAGAAACACTCACCCGCCAAGATGAGCAGAAACACAGTGATATACTCCATTTCTCTGCAGATACAGAAGGAATTCCCACAGCACCTGAGCGTGTCAACACAAAGACATAAACCAGCACTAAAGGCCAGACATCTTCTTTCCTGCCATCAAACTTGATGTTGTTTTCAAGGTCTAAACATTAAAAAGAATACGCGTAATTCAGCACATCCTCCCAGAGAAACTCCCTGGTGTGTTTAAGTGTTATTTTACTGTCAGGAAGCTGGGAGTAAGTTTAACAAATTATGATGAAGACTTGTTTAATGAAACACCCTCGGAAATGTCTAAGGCTGTAGCAACTAAGACTCTTCAGAGGTTTGTAAGTAGAAGGGTAGTGCAGAGAAGGAGAGAGAGAGAACAAGAGAAAACAAGTCCCAAAGTGGACATAAACTGTCTTAAAAAGCAATTAGAAGGGATAAAAACCACCATAAAAGGCTTGCACAAGTCATTAGCAAACACTATTACGTTGCTTACCGTATTTCATAGAGATAGATACAAAAATTTAAGGTAAATACTACTTTTTACCAGCACCTATCACTATCAAAACAGCAGTCTGTAATATTTGATTTATATAAATATGTATTTTTACGGGATATATTCTGTATCAAAATTTTTTTTCATGTTTCTTATGCCTCCATGTTCTTTTTCCGTTTGTACACAGAGTTTAAAATATATTTGATACAGATCATTGATAGCAGGAAAGAATTAACAAAAACAACTTATACCTGAAGTTACAAACTGGTTTAGCAAATTTAGTTTGCTGAGGAAATTATTCTTTTCAAATTTACATATAACGTGGGAAAGCCATATATTCTTTTTAGCAAATTACTCATTTAGATAGCCCAAAAATTACAACAACCCACACTGGTGACCCTGCCTTAGAAACCACAATTATTTAAAATATAAACCCACATTTTTCATTAAAAAGCCTGAAGAAGTCAATAAAATTCATGTTATAAACAACCACATTTATTATTCATTTATTATTAATGGGGTACTGAACAAGAAACCAGATGGCTCAAGTGCAACCCCAACTGGATTTACTGACCACTGATCAGCCGAGGAGGCAACCAGAAGAAATAGTGAGCTGCAGGCTGGTGCTGTGCATCCTGCAGCCACAATGAGAACTGCACTTTGCAGCCTGGTCTTTTGGGTGCTGAACTGCTGTTAAACACACACAGGTGGTGCATCATGAACCTCCTCTTGCTGCACAGTCCCCACCTCTGTCCTTTCAGGTCAGGGCCATCTCTAGTGCACTTCACGTGCAGGTGCACATCAAAGCCACGTGAAACTGAAGCCACCAATACAAAACCCAATCTCTGTACATGATGTAGCTCCAAAAGAACCCAACAGGCTGAAAATAATTAAACCACTTCCACTAATAGGCCTGGAGATCAAAGTTTGGGTCTATCACTCCACATTCGCTATTTGAAATTAAAGAAAATATTCATGAATGGTAATTATTTCTTTTGTGAACAAAGCATGGGGAAAAACATAACCAATACATTTATATGCATAATTCATTAAAGGAAAACTTTGAACTCTGATTACTGAACCACACCAGATACAGAACATAACTACTTGTTCCTGTTCTTGTACTATTCAACCTCTTAGCAGCCTACAACTCAGTTGAGTATAATTTCCTTTAGTGTATTAAACATAACTCCCCTATAGAAACACAAACACTTTAAGCACATTTACAGCAAAATTGTACCTAAATAATTAGGCATTTCTCTTAGTGTCACCCTGCATACAATTCCCCCATCTGTTTTACATGTCTGCTCACTCTGTGCTGATTATTTCAAAATAAGACTGCAACATATCTAAGGACAAAGCCATCCTTTACACTGTGCCTGTGCTTCTTTCTGCTAATATGGAAACAGAATCACTCATCAACAGATTTCACAGGCTCTATCCCACCATTCATTCTCTTCAGCTTCTACCCAAGACCTTCTTTAGATGAATTTCCTTCTTTAGGAAAACTGCTCACGCTCTCCTGACAAAAATACTGAAACATGTAACTCCACTCCTTTTCCTTAACACAAACAGGCACAGCAACTGTTGTTGTCCATGCCTACAATCAGTCCCTGCAGAAAAATAGAGACTACTCATACTGACCCAGGAAATATGAAGCAATGAGAGTCAAACAAAGAAAAATTCAGAAGCATTGTCAAGAAAAGCTTGTCCTTCTCCATTCAGCAATGACAAATATCCAAGCTAATCCACAGGCTAAAACCTTTCTAACCCAACAATCAACTGAAGCAATCACCAAGAAAGCAGCAATAATCAAGTCTTCATTCTGCTTCTGGCTGACTGTAAAATAATTACTTCCTCCCCAAATATTTTTTTACAGTAGCAAGTGCACCCCAGCCTCAAGACTAGCACACAAAAAAATGCTGAATGGCTGATGTTTGTATGTAACACAGTTGCTACTGAACTGCTACAAAGGCTGGAGTTTGTGCAGCAAATGGATGCACCTCTTGAGGGTTTGTGGCTTCAAGCCAGACACTTCATCCTCCTGTCAATTCCTGCGTCTGCTTCTGTCAGTGAACAAAAGTCAGTGACTGACAGCCAATGAATCAGGACGTAGCTACATCCATAACTATCCCTACTCATCAGCCACAGCACAGCAACAGCTTTTCAGAATAAATTTTACTCTCAGAATTTATTTGTGCTTATGAGGTTCACTGCTAAGTTGATTCAAGCAAATGAAAATCAATTTTTATATGTATATATTTTTATATGTATACATATATATGGCATTTATATCAGCCCAATGCACTACTCATTTCTTAAAAATTAAACTTTTCAAACAACAAGAAGTCATTTGGTTCTTGACTCGACTCGGTACTGGATTTGATTACAGAATCTGTAATTCCAGAAACCACAAGCCAATAATCAACTAGATAACACAGGCAACCAACTTAAAACATTTCAATTCTTCATAGATTTTCAATCTCACTAATAGCTGCAACCTTAAAATTTATGGCCTGGATCTTCTTGACACAGGTTGTTAAATTTCTTCACATAATGATGGCTTAAAAGGCATTCACTTCTGGAAGAAAACTAAAGTGAAGCAATGAAAACTGAAGGTGTTAAGTAAATATAGAAATAAAGGATTCAGTCATTTGGTTTAGTTACTAGTAACTAAAACACTACACACATATGAAGCACTTCATTTGCAACTCAGATATTTCAAATGAAAATACATAAATAGTTTTGTGTCATACCCACCTCCACACTGGAATGAGGGAAGGGAATATCTCTGGCATCCTCAATTTCAATTCCAAAAGTTTTGTGCAAAAATATCTAAGCTACATTAACAAAAAACTTACTGGTAACTCACTGCTCCACTATTTGATCAAAGAACCTTCATAATCTTCAAATGATGAACACCACCTGTCTTAGAAACCTCTCAAATCTCGTTAAGCCAGCCTTTGAGGCATACTGGTTAAAAAAAAAAGCAAAACCAGTTAGTGCTTCATGTTCTTTAAATAACTCCCTGACTGGTTTATCATTGTCATATGAACTAAACAAAAAGGTCTGGTCATGCCTCACTGTAAAAAAAAGGACCTTTTGATCTGTTGTATTGTTCGGCCCTGAATCACTGGCACTACGCAGCATTTTCCAAACATTGTTTCTTACACAAAGGGGATAGCTTACATTGGAAGGCTGAAAATAATTTCGCATTAGAACCAGAAACCTGAGGAAGAAAGGTTATATGCTTTTGTGAGCTTCATGTCCGTAGTCCACAAGCTTTGGGAAACAATTTTAAATCATAATGCAACAGCAGGCAGTACAGAAGCTTTCTCTTTCATACAATGCAATCAATAATGCAATTTCTTCCACCATAAATCTGTAATCATAGCAGAAACTAAGCTCTGTAATATCCTTGAAACACAAGTTAGTTCACTAAAATTCTTTAAACATCATAATGCATTTTAAAAAATTACTGTTTGTTTAAATCGCATTTTTAAAAGCCCACTTTTCCCAACATGTGCTACTTAATTGAAATACCTCTATTTGATTGCCTACTCCACAAACACCTGACCTGCATGGCCCAGGAGCTGTGTGCTTAGACTTCTGTCAACAGACTGTTTGAAGAACAGTGATCAAAGTTGTCCATATCACATAAATAATCAGTGACTTCTCTGGAGTCACTTCAGCAATGTCAGTGCAGCAACACTCAACACCACAGCTACTTCCATATCAGGATCAGCTCAAGCTGGTAATTAGAAGTAAGCTTACACTACTACTACTTCTCCTACTATGCTTAAGGAAATGAATAGAGGCTTTAGTCTCAGAGAAATCCAAGCTAGCTGTTTCCAAGAGCGTGACAGATTCTTCAAAATGCTAACAGAGAAAACAGAGCATCTCCCCATCTAAATTACTTCCACAACTGAACAGCTATATATGTTCAAAACAAACCAAGGGATGAATAAAGAATAATTATACTTACAAGCTTCCTCTTCTGGGGAGACTGAGCTCTTTCTGGAAGAAAAATAAGAATGAAAAACCTGAGTTAGTTTTACTTGTTATTAGCTACTACTAATTTATTTATCAATAAATGACTGAGGTGAAATTAATAAAGAGCTGGCCACTTCCCAACGCATGCTCAGTGCAGAACTCCACAGCCCTGCTGCTGCACATCCTCAGAGCACAGTCTGGGGTACAAAAGTTGCTCACTTTGTCTAAACAGCCATTGCCTTTGTAGTCAAAAAATCATAAGCACTCAACAGAGCAAACATAACTTTGAAATTCAAGCCTAAGCACAGATAAGGCAGTAATTAATTCTGTCCTACATTCCGCATCAGCATCAGACCGAACCCCTTCCAGGAGTGTGGTGGAACGCAGTGTGCCTGCAGCTGTGAGGGGTGGTCTCACAATCTCACCAAAAGGAAGAATTAATGTAAGAGGATGGCTTTTGGGGGGTTGGTTTGGTTGTTCGGGGTTTTTTTAAACATACAAAAATCGGAGGCCAAACACAACCCCCACTTACCAGCACCGTTTTGCACCTCGGCAGCACAAGCAAAGGCAGCCGGGGGGGGGGGGGGGGGGGGGGGGCGTTAAGGTTTTTATTTCAGTTTTTGTTTTCTTTTTAAGGTTTTTATTCAGCCCACGGGCACCCCAGCGGTGGACGCGGCATCCCGAGGGAGCGCCGGCTCCCGGCTCTGGATTTCGCGGCCGGGCGGGGCTGCGCTCCCGAGGGTCCCCGCCAGGTGGCAGCCGCGCCCGCCGCCGGTTCTTGTTGGTTTGTATCCCTAAAAATATTCCCTGGATGCTTCGCCAGGAAAATATTCCCTGATCCCGGGCTGCTTCGCCTCGGCTGATCACAGCAAGTGCCAGCACAGCCAATACCAAGTGGCTGTGAGGATCTACGTGCTGTGTTTTTCATCCCTTCTAAGGGAAAAAAAAAAATTAAAATCAATGTTTTCACTGAATTCTGGGGGGAAATAAAAAGTCAATAGAAAAAAATTAAATCCATAAAATCAGGTAAAATCTCTTTTCCGTCTTTAGTTATGGAGTTCATGACTGGCATGATTGTGTTACTGACAGTCAGTGACTGGTCCGGTCAGTAAAGCATGGGAATTGCCTGAACGTTTTTCAAAGATACCAAAAAGTTACAGCCACTAAAACTAATAAATCAATAAACAAACAAATCAATCTTAAACAGGCTGTTATTCAAGTATGAGTTCTCCACAATTTGAAATTTCATTGCAGTTTAACAGTTCCAAGCAAATTTCATGTGTGAATTATCACAAGGCTGACAGCTTACAGCATCGAGAAATAAATTCCTGTCATCAGACAAACTTGTCAAGATCTAATCAAAACACTTCAAGTGCGTAAGATAATAAATCATTAGCATCTATAACAGGTTGTGTGTTTTATATTCTAAAAAAGGTACTTCTTCCACTTTCATTTGTTAGGAAGAATTACTTTCCAACCATGAAGCCTACGTAGCAATTGCACCTTTTTGCCACTACAAATGGATAAATAAATAGGTAAGATTACAGGTATTATATATTATTCTGCTTCTGTAGATAGTATAGTACTTACACATGCATATACATCTCTTACATCATATGAGCAGCTGTATTTAATTTATCCTCTTTAAAGAAGATGGCACCTTTTGGCAGAGGGCACTTTTTCCATTCAAATTATATATTTCTGTTTATTCCAACACAGTCGGCCCCAGAAATTTTCAGAATGCATGTATAAAGCTCTGGAATTTCATGGTACTGGTTGAAAAAGCAAAAGAGTGACCTTTAAGTCTCTTTATCTACCTTCTAGTTTTTCAGCTTTTAGGGTTCATTTTTACAACCTTTGCTCTAGTCATTAGGGCTGAAAAGTCACTTAGAGAACACTCCCTTGCAGCAGCACAGCTCCAATAATTGTGACTTACAGATATACACCACAAGAAACATGAACAGGAATGGACAAATCCTTTCCTTTCCTCTACTGAACACTTGTTTTACTCACACAATTATTACCTTTAATACTTCCTATAATATAGGTAATTCAGGATTAATTGCATGCAAGGTTAGAAGGAGGACTGCCTTGGGCTTTGTTCCTGAAAGCTTTGTACCTTTGAAAACTGTGATCAACTGAGTTCACAAGCAAGCAAGGAAGAAAGTCCTAGCAGATGACATCTCAATGCAACTGAAACATCATCCTACCCATGTAGCAATTGTCTTCCTTCTGCACCTCCACCTTGACAAACACAGTGCAGCTGTGCAATCAATAGGCACTAGCTCACATTTAATATCACTGTGGTCTTGACAACAAAGAGCACAATCAAAACAATCAATTTTTATACCTGTTGTTCCACTATGCCTCGTTTCTTGTTAGTCTTAAAATCCCCTTCAAAAACCCTAACAGCCACACAGCGAGCCATGTCCCGACCTCCACAGCACTTTTCCTGTCCTCTGGAGAAATGCCAAGGCAGCACCCTCCCAGCTCTTCACCCTTTTCTGCCTCTCCAAAGCAGGGCTGGGAACAGCACCTACAATCCCCCAAACCAGATACGACCAGCAGGGCCAAGGCAAAAGCACCAGAGCTGGATGTTACACAGCCACGAGCAGCGTAATCACATCCTTCGCTTTTCCCAAACCACCAGTGAGCTGGGGTCTGAAAAGGTTATATCCCAGAAAGAAAATGCCTTGGAGATGGAAGGAAGGAGAGAGAAGACTGCAGACAACTGATGGCCTATTTCAGGGCACCTATTTGAGGATGCTCACTGTCAGCAGAACACTGCAGGTCTCCAGGGGATCAAGCAGACAATGGAAATGCCTACCAGGGATGGGGACACACTCACAGGGTGGAGACTCAGCTGTGTCTTAAGATGGCTCAACACTAATGTGTGCAGTGGGACAAACAGAGTTTACATCTTGAAATAACAGGGTAGTTTCAAACATATTGAAGAAGCACCATAAAAACAATGATTCAATAATTGCGCAAAATATAAGAGAAAAGTCCAACAGCATTTCACAAGCACCCTACAAAGGTTAAACTCTACTCAGAGTCAGTTTTATAGTACAGATTAAATGTTTTAGTTAGTAAATTATGAGGGAAGTGGCGTGATTTGCCTGGTGATTTGACGCACACCACAGTGGAGTTTGGCATTATATGTCCACGTATCCTGAAAAAATAAATCACATTTTAAGAGGGGAGATAACTAATAAAAGAGTGCTGAGCTGTGACTACTTGGTCTGAAACACTATTTACGGGGTGCAGCTGTAATCCTTTCAATAAGCTGGTTTATCCTAAAGGACATTTTTCATTTAAGACCACCCTTCTGATGAGAACAACACATGAATGTGCAAGATTCTAAACTGCCCCTTCCGACAACACATCTGCCTCCCCGAGCACTTGTGCTGCCAGTAGCTATATTTATATTACCATTATTACTTCAGTCAGCCCCCTGCCACCTGCTCTCTAGGTCAACAATACAACCCTTAAAATAGAGGCTTACATTTATATTTGATTTATATGAAGTGCTAAATAGCATAAGAACATTTTAAAAGATTGGTGCAAATTATTCACACAGAAATTTCAGAAGGGGAAATAAAGAACTACGTCCGCAGATCCTAAAAAATAAAGAGTGTATTAAATCTTGCAGTACCCAAATGACAAGAACAGACTGTTCTGAAAGTTAATTTTTTGTATCAGTTCCATATTTCAAGGCATAATTATTAAACATGCAACTTGATCTCTACATGACAAAAGAAGCAGCAAATTTTCAGATAAGTAGTTAAAAATGGATCTTGGGAAAGAAATTCAGTATTGTGGAGTTTATAAAAAGCACATTCAAATACCTGCCTTCAAAAGAGCTCCTTATATTTGTTTCCTTTTATCTTATCACCTCGGATCATGAGGATATCAAGTCAGTTGGACCCCGTATCATGCTACAGTTCAGGTTTGACAATAGGACTGAATCCTCATTTTTGAGGCAGCAAGGAAGCTAGAAGGGAAAATACACTGGCCATTTCAAACATCACTTCTTCTGTTTCCATAATACATTGTTTAATGCATAGATACTGAAAAATTTATTCAATTGTCAGCTTTCAGATACAGAAACTGCATCTGAAAACAGGAGTGTTTCAGGCAGCAGCAGAAACTGTATGCACACGGAAATGAAGTCTGGAAATCTATTTGTTCCTTGACCTAAAATACAACCCACACCGTTTAAACAGACAGGTTATGTTATAAAAGTGTGAAAAAACCAGGAGCCCATCACTCAAATTTGTCACTTTCTCTCAGTCTTGTGATTTGTCCTTGAATGTGTAGCTGCGCATATGGCACAGACCCACAGGCAAAGTTGGATGCTGGAGCCTGCACTGATGGCAGCTTAAATGGAGTCCTTGCAAATTAAAGTGAGAACCATCACTACACAGGATGTTCCATATTTTTGCCAGAGCAGACAGCACGATTCCTGAGATTGCCTTTGACCTTGGTTTCTTGCAAGGTAGCTCACTATCATCACTTGGGACAATAGACAAATATTTTTACAGCTATAAGAGCAAATACATTTCGGTTAATAAGTTAATATTTCACAGATGATGAAATTCCACTGACAGTCAGTGACCTGGTACCATGCACTCGTGTTTTAATTTTTTTCCTTTGCTGACTATGTTTGCTTTAGGGTATACTACCAACCAGCAGGGGATTAATTAAATCTCCTTCTATACATAACCATTTGCATTACAGAAATGATATAATGAGGGTTGGAATCTCCAGTTCTGATGGAAAGTACAACTGGCCGTGCAAGGGCAAACTGTAATCCATCCATCAGATTAACAGGAAGGAATTTTTCATGGTGATTTAAAAAAAAAATAAAATAAAAAAAATAATGATAAAAAAAAAAGAAACCCACCCCACAATAAGCTTCTCTTTCTCCTATCAGAATCTGTCAGGAAAAATAATTTCCTTCTTTTCACCATATCATTGTCAGTGGTTATTAAATACAATACTTCTCAGTTTCTCTTTCTAGAAATGATTACATCTGAACTTGTTTTCCAAACTCATCAGTGAAGAATTTTAAACAGCAACACTAAAACCATATCTACCTTGAAGGTCAGATTAACCTATGGAATATGCTGCAGATATTTTCTACAGAAAATATCTTTTAGAAACTAAATTCAGGATCATACTGTTAGATCATCTGCTTAGCTACAGAGACACTTAAAATACAGAAAACGAATACTCAAGCTCTTGCCAATACTATTCTAAATATTCAGAGGACACGGAGTTTAATTCCCAGACCTTTCTCCTCACTCTACTGAATTTATGTCTGCCATCACACAAATTCGTGGATTGCCATGGATGGCTTAGCCCCAGTGCCTCTTCCCATATTCCCAGTACCAGCCAAACTGCCTGGAACCACCCTTTCCTAAGAAATCTCACCTTCTCAGTGACAAAGTGCCACAGCCTTCAGGACAACACGTGTGGCACAGAATAGCCAACAGTGTACCTGTTCACCCAGCGCTACCCTAAACATACTACAAGTTCAAAGCAAATTAAATTTACTGTTTGGAGTAGTTCTCTACCCCAGAAGAAGTTGCACGTCAGTAAAAATGCCATTTGCAAAGTACATTAACATATAAAACCAAATGGGGAAAAAAACCTCTCAGCTGTTTAACTTATAGGCAGCCCTACTTCTCTAAATATTCAGTATAGATCAGTCTTCCAACCCACAGGTCACAAATCAGCCAGATGCATTTCATGTTTTTAGATCTTCCAAGCCTTTCTCTCCTCTTCAGCTTAGAAATCCCTTCCTAGTCAGCAAAATAAAAAGCCTTTGGATTTATTTCAAATTAGAGTTACTGCAAAAGGAAATAAAGCTAAAAGCCCTTTAAACTTTAAGCAAAATTCTCAAACACAGCAAGTTATTCTCCCTCCCCCACCAGCCCTTCTGCCTGGGCAACAGAAAGTTATTCCTTTGTAAGCAAAGCTAAGGATCCAGGTCACATCTGTGCATTAACCTGTCAAGAATAAATGCATCCAGAAGCTGCCCACTAACCTTTCATATCACTTAACCTCAGGGCTTTCCATAAGATTTAAGCTCTTGGTTACTTGACCTAAAATAATTCCAGAATACATCTCAAAACAGGCAAGAATTCACACTTTCCTCAGAATATTTTCAGTACCCACTCCCATTTACATATATATATATTTTTATATATATATATATATATAGTTTTTAGTCAGCTGAAGTGTCTATTCCATATTTTATACATTACATCATGTTTTCAAGCCCAAAATACAACGTTACCCAGCACACCATGGGCCGGACGGGACCTGCTCATGGTGACAAACATGACTGAAACCACACACCATGGCTTGGACAGGCAGAGGACAACAAAAAACAGCAGATGCAAAACACATTCCCAAGGGCTGAATGGGGAGTAGCCCAGCCCCTGGAAAAGCCACCTGCCACAGCTGAGCTACAGCTTCCATGGGACTGGGTGCCCACAGCCCGGGGCAGGGTGGCACCCACACATCCCTCAACAGCCACAGCAATGAATGACTCAAAGTTTTCCAGCTCTCATTTCCTCCACAGGACTCATTCCTATCTCTGTCACTGGGGACCAGGAGCACAGGTCACTCTAATTTCATGCCATCAGTCAAGCAGCATCTCTTTCCTTCCATAGTAAAGACAATGGCTCGTTTCATATTTGATCCCAAGCTTTTCAGCTGAGGTTAAACAGTGGGTGGTTTCTGAAAATTCGAGACAAGCTCTGAGATCCCTGGTCAGGTCGAGAATTGGGGTACAGTAACTCAGCTGTCCAATCCTTAGACATCAGCAAACTAATTTACTATCAACTTGACTGTTTTCCTCAAGGCTAAAAAAAACCCCAACCATAGCAGCAGCCCTCTTCAAATACATTTCCCAGAGTTACTTTTAAATGATAAAGAGCACGTAAAAGAATGTTTTTAAGATGTAATTTCATTTCCAGGAAAAGGTAACTTTAAATACTACGGTTTGAATTTTGCAACCCAGAGTCCTAGATGAGGAGGGGAAGCAAAGAAAAAACAGCACAGAAGAAAAAAGGTGAATTTGCTCTCCTAACAGGTAATCCATAAATTGCAACAGCAGTTGCTGCAGAAGACCATTATGATAACTTACTCCCTGAAATAAACAATAACAGCTACCCAAAATGTGTGTGTGGATCAACAAAATAGAAAGCAAGATGTGGGTTAGTCCTCTGTAAATAAAAGGCAGGTTATACTTTCAAACCTGAGAAATAACACCCATAATAAATGCTGCAAATCTTCCTTATGTGTATTATATTTTTGCACAAATTTGCCTAAGGGAGAAGGAATATTGAGAGGAATAAAGCCCACAGCTTAGACAGCTCATTAATCTTCCTCATTACTTAATTCTAGTTTTACAAGGCCACGAAGCAGATTCCTGATGTGTGAAAGAGCCAGCCCAGCCTTGAACCGACATCCAAAATAATGGGAGCAACTGTTCAAAATTCTCTTTCATTTTGCCAGACGGCGCCAGTTTCAGAAATTTAAGTCAAAAGGTCACGTTCTACAAAATTTTGGAAAATGCAGAAAAGAGTGTCATCTTGGAGCCACACAGGACTGCAGCTGTAATGCTATTGTTAGAAACTGCTCTTAAAATTACTCTGTCTTGACTCACACCAAAAATTCCTTCAAGACTGGGCATGCAACGATCACAAGGAAACAGTCACAGCTGCTAAAAATGCCAAGAGTATTACAAATTAATAAATCCAGTTTTATTCTCTCCCTTGTTGGCTCATTCTAATATTAATCTATGATTAAGTCAGCTGACATTTCTACCATTCATACGTCTACTCCTTAAAAGGTTGTTTTTAGAGGAATTAACAGCTGTCATCAAGGCTACCTGACCACCAAATTTATCCATAAAACTCTTTAAACATCCCTTAAAACAGAATAATCAAGCCAAACATAATTTTGGCGAGTTTGAGGACCCTTCTGGTTTATCCTAAGTAAAAGTTAATGAAACTCGTGTGCATCTCACGAAAACTCCTGGACAGGCTCATCAGCTCATCTCCATTCAGTGCATTGTTAATACAGACTGTGAACAAAGATCAGAGATTATAAAAAAAAAAAATTTGATACACTGGCATTATATTATATTGAAATAAACTGGACATTCTTCAACACTAGTTGAAGCAAGAAAAGGTACGTGGTCAGTTCCATACTAACATCAGCAGCAGGTCCCTTAAAGCAGTCCAAAGGGTTCTGTCTATTCTGTCAGTCTGGTTTCACACTGAATCCCCAGCTGCTTGAAAGCAAACAGGCAGAAATTAAATTTGGTTGTTGTTTTTGAGAGGCATTCCCTGTGTCTCCAACTGCTTTGTCAACGTCAGGCTAACGTTTGTGACACATCGACAGAATTCTATCTTTGCAATTGTTTATTTCTCAACTAATTTTGGGGAAAAAAAACCATCTGAGTCAGACCAGTCTCGTTGGAGAGCTGGAGAGCTTGGCCAGCCCTGAAATAAAACCAAGTAATAGTAAAGTTCTGGGAGAAAGTTCTGGGGAACAAAGAATTTTTTGTTCCTCAAAAACCCTCAACCACAAAGGTGTCTCCCATCCTGTTCTGAAGATGCAGCAAGTCCATTCCACATAGATCATGTGAAAACACTCTCAGAAATTGAAAGCATAAGCAATCAATTTTAAAGATATTTAGTAATTAGTCCTAAAAGGAATTCCAAGCATATAGAGCTCCCTTGCCTTCATCTAGTTTATGACTGATAGCATCTGTAACCTCACGAGGCATCCATTAAGTTCAGCAGTTAATTACATCTGCTCTGACTGGACATTATTTACAGAACAAGCAGATGTAATTTTTCATTGCTTAGCTGAGCTGCATGAGGCACTTGAGCTTACCCCTCCCAAAACTCTGCTTCTCACAAAACCAGAGAAGGAGGCTCGTGGTTTTTTGCAGAGGAATAGTTACAGGCCATCATCCACTCAGTGAAGAACTCCACGTGCTGAGCACCATGTGAAAATTTGGAATAAGAGATGCCAGCCAGACAACAGAATTTTAACTTCTCTTTCTGCCCTTAAAAGTGAATAGTCTCTGATATTGCTTATGTCTGCTGAGCTCCAAACTGGAACACAAACCCTTGACAGAAATGATGAAAGAAAGGGCTCAGTTGTTTCACTCCCAGACAATAAATATTTTTTTACAGAAAAAGCAAACAGCCACAGAAGTTTTATGTTTGTATTATGTGTACAGGAAGAAACATCCATCCCCTAGAAATACAAGGTGATAAAACATTTAGTGTGACTCATTTCAGAGTTATAACACAAACCTTTTTTGCCACAACTTTTTTCATAATTAGTTCTGAAAAACAACATTTTCAGTGGAAAAAATACCAAATATTAAATTGGAACATGCTTTCCTATTATCTCTTTCACACATACTTTCAAAAAGATATTTGATCTGCTTAGGCATATTTAAATTAACCATAAAGACAAACATACAAAAAAAGGCAATTTAATGGTCCTCTCCACTTTGGTGAGATAGAACTGCAATAACCACCCACCTTACCCTAATTTTAAAATTATAATCTTACACTATCTTAACTTCAAGGGTACAACAATGCCTGTCATGTTCACATGTGACAATGCTCTATAGTGGAATATAAAGTGGGAAACCACAAAGTGGTGCTGGGCCAAATCCATGATTTATTTACAGGTTAAACTGAGTGTGGGGAAAGTTTTATACTGGTGTATGCAAGACAATGTTCATGCTTGAAGGAGGCAGAACATCTCTCACAAAAGCAGCTTTTAAAATGAGGGGAGAGCTGGGAACTGACCTACCACATCCCTGGCCATATTTTTAAGTAACCACATCCAGTCCTGTCCTACATGTATACCACAAATTCTGCAAATGTGAACTGAAGTTTTTGGATCACTAAGATTTCTCCTGTGAAAAAGCACGGGATACATCTAAGCATCCTTCACAGATTTATTTCTGAACAACCTTACATTTAATACAGTTGGGTAATTCAGGCTTACTCGGTGCCAAGAGATCTGTTTCAGAGTAAACGAAAATTCATCCCCAATTAAAGTACTGGTAAAATACAGGCATGCACTCCCAAAGCACAGATTTGAGAAACTGCAGACTGTGCATAATGACTTTTAGTTCTGATGGGCGATTAGTGCTCTGTAATGGACTGACAGAAACAGCTGATTCTATTACAAGGACATGTTCTGGCTAGGATTCTCTTTCTGTTGCATTTAAATTATAAATAGGGACTCTTTTGAAAATATATGAAGCCAGAAGATATTAATCAATCTCTAAAACTTGTCTTCTGTCCTTTACCATACTTCAAATCAGAACAAACACTGATTCCATCACCAGGAAAAGCCTTCCAGGTACTCAGGACTGTCTGTACCACCATTACTCTTCTGTACAGTCTTCATCCTCTACTCATTTTGGAAGAAACTGGAAGGGTTTTTTTTCATTCAGCTGTTGACTTCAAAGCCAGGCTTTAAGGTGTATTCCTGTTTGTGTTTATGGGTCCAGAAGAAATTTCCAAAGTCTTTGCAAGACTTGCAAATTCATCACAAGTTGTCACTTAACAGTGCCCTTCCTCAAACAGGACTTGGGAAGGGGCTTTTCCTGAACCTGAGAGATCTCACAACAGCCAGTCTAATCGAGGTCCTTGCTCACACTTTCAGGCTGAGTTCAATGCATGGTTAAAGCATTCAGTTCACAATAGCTTCTAGGGAGTCAATAAGTCTTTAATATGTTATTTTTAACTCAACATCTTTATTGTACTATAGGAGAACTATAACACCAGAATCAAAGTCTGTGCTCCTCTGATACACATTTCATAAAACCTACCAAAAAAAACGTTACTCATGCTGGAAAGAAAAAGCAGCACATAAACTGCTAACCACCTAACAGGCAAACTTTCAGTACATCAAAACAGTTAAGTACAAAAGTGCTGCAAGCTCCTAAAACCCAGCTGTATACCTCTGCACAAGCCTTCTCATTGTTGTTTTTCAAGTTCCATTGCAATTTTCTTCTGCCTATCCCACCCTGCTAACAATCAGCCCCAATTAAATAGCTCTTCTCAGAGTAGAAGTTACAATTTTGATGTGCTGCCATAGAGGACTTTCTATACAAAGTATGTTTACTGTGGATGATCAAATGTTTAAGTTTTATGATGGTAACTAATGAAAAAAAAACCCTAAGACTCTTCACCAAACCTTTCACATTTTTGTTTGAGAGGGACCAAACTACAAAGAAGTAACTAAAAAGATGAAAATTTAGTGACAATCTATGAAGAAATAATCTAAATAGCTTGCAAAGAATAACTCAAGATTTAACTTTCCAATAGCAACCATCTACTTCTGCTCTTTGGTATAAGTTATTTTCTCCATCAAGAAAAATCTTGGTGTATTTCCTTTAGATGTTTAACTCATTAATCTCTATTTCCACAATGTCTTCTCTCAGCCAGTGATACCCACAAGCTGTACTGGTGCTTACCAAATTCACCCAAGAGAAGTGCAACTTCAGCAGCCAGAATGAAGGATTAGTAAAAGAATTAAAGAGATCCTGTAAATTCATTCACTGCACACAGAAAGAGCGAATTAAATAAAAAGTGAATTAATTCCATTCATTCTCCTCTAAAGTTAAATTCTGCAGTAACTGATATTTTTCAATTCAATAAAAACAGTTTGGAAACTGTTAAAATAGTTCCAAAATGGACTGATTGCAACAGGTTCAAAGGTCTTTTAACATGTTTCCCTTTTTCATTTTTCACAATGTAAAAGCACAGCAAAGAAAAGGCAAGAGGTGATGATTTCCACTTAAATCCTATTCTTGGGGCTAAAACATTGCTCCAAATGCATTTTAAGCATTTCAGTTTATTAGAAGATAGACCTTCTGACAGAAACCTCTGAGATTTAAGGGTTTATTTTTAATATGGACTTTGTACTTGTCGAATTCAGAATTACAGCATAGGAAAGCAAACCCACCATGTAGTCAGGAAATTAGAGATGACTGGCTCTAGGGGAATTTATGTAACACCCATCCAAAGCAATCCCAATGCAGCTTCTGGGGTTACTCCAGATTTACATATAAGATAAGTGGTGACAATTTAGACCTAACATCTTAAATGATCTTTTCTCACCTATATGATTAAGAAAAAAGTATGTCACAGGTAGCACTATACTTTCACTGTTATTAATTCCACAGTAGCTTCTTAAATAATGAATGATTCTTTTTCTGCCCATCACTTATTTTTATAGAAGTATTAATCTTTGAAACAAATTTAAAAATCAGCTTGGTATTTATTTAAGAAAAATACTAAGATGGCTCACACAGAGACAAGAATTACCAGAGACCTGGCAGTTTTTCAGCTGTAGTGAGTCCACTGTCTTAGTAGGTGAGCCCTTGGGAAAGTGCATTGCTTTGTTAACATGGTGTTGGAATATTTTCAGCTGAAGGTAAAGCAACTGAAATCATACTCCCTCCCCTGCCTGAAACTGTAAGGATCTGCCCAGCATTTATGTCTAGTGACCTTAAATTGCAATGTATAACCTGCTTACAAAAATAAAATCGATAGACATTATGCCTACTTATTTAAAAAATCAATAGGCACTATAGATGAATAAAATATTCTTTTCATTTTCCAAGTTATTCTAATTGAATATTTATAAGCCTCTCTGGCCAAGTTTAACATGAAATGCAGATGGACACAGAGCATTTAAATGTGTACTGGTTCTAAGAAGCAGAATCTGTACTGTAAAACAAACTTGAAAGAATTATTTCTAAATTAACTATACTGAGGAGGGCTAAACCTTATTTTCAGCCTTAATACTTCAAGTTTTGCTAATTTCAGTATACTTCAATAGTATTTCACTGCCTGTTCAGCCCTAGAAACTGATAAAGCAAATGACTGACAAAAAAAATAGTATTTTCAAAACAATATTGGAACCTCACTGTACAAATTTCCATTAATTTCAACGGGAAAAGTGTGAAATTAAGTTCATTGTACTGTCTGAAAATCTCCATCTATGGTTTCCTTCATGCCTAATAGGCTTTTGCCTCATAGATTCAGGTATGCCTATCAGAGCAAATAAGTCCCTGGAGCCTGAGAAATGCAAGGAGCAAAAAGGGTTCAAAAAGCCAACAGGCAAATAATCAACATAATAGCAAGATGTGGGAAAGGGAAATGAACCTGCCTACAATGCCAGGGAGCTGCCATGTGCAATACTGAGGATAGAGCAAAGCACAAATTCAAGTGCTTCCACATTAATTCTAGAGGCCTGAAAAATAAAACAAAAGTATGTTTGTCACCAACTAACCACCCTCAGTAACAGGCATCCCACACACAGGATATCTACAGGATACCATTGTGAGTATCTGCTTTTCAGGACTGATAGATTACGATGTAGAGGCAGGGAAGAGGCTCTGTGCATTACATTTACCAGGATAAAAAAAATATTGCAGAAGAAAAGCATCACAGAATCTCTTTGGGCAGGAATTCCAGCCTGCAACAGCAAAACATACAGTTCCAGGACTGTGCTACCAACTCTCAGTTCAAGACAGTGACATCAGGAACCATTAAATAAGGTTGGGGAAGCTGCAAAGTTAGGACAAGTCACGAGAATGGAAGATTTCAGTCTGGGCCAGTGCTCATTAGGATAAGCCATAGAGGGAATATTTTGCACATAACAAAATAATTCCTTCCTGAAAGGCCAGTCTGAAGCCTAAGAGATGCTATTTTGGATTTGTCTCCAGCCTTCTACATTCCTTCTGATTTTTAGTACCCACAGCATGATTCTGTCTTGACTGAGGTGCAGCATTCCTTCCGGGAAGAAGCCTTCAGTCCCAAAAGGTTCATCAGCTCCCATCACACCTAATCCCTTCTTTTTACACCATTATATCATCCCTTACATCACCCACACATGTGGGCTGCTAATCTCTTGTCTACAGGATTCCCACACATGGAGCTGGCAGGTATTACAGGGAATGCTATCACAGAACTCTCGTATTTCAATGTCCCACTTCGCAACCTGAAGTTACCCTCAAAGCACCCTTGAACATCCCACACAGAAATCCATTTAACTGCATTTACTGACAGAGTCACCCTCTATCACAAATCAGCTTCCTCTTATCCTTAGGGATCACCTCTGCTTGCAGGAGCCTCCTCAGTACAGAAGGATAAAGTGACTTCAGCTGGAAGGTGGATATTGTCCGAAGGCTGGGTCCATTCTCAGCAGCAGTGCAGAGGCTGCCACAGTTCAGATGGGAGTGACCTGCTGTGCCTCTGGAGGTCTCATCTCTGAGCCTCTCTACTAAGCTGGTCCAGTTGCATTCAGTTTAAAAGAGCAAACCTGTTCTTTTACTGCTGAGAGCTCCTTGAGCCACGCACACAAACACACGTAGAAGACCTGCTGTCTGACTACATCATCATGTATTTTCAATTCCCTGCAATAACTTGAGAACCCTTCACTGAGACACCAGATTTTTACCTGTACCCTATGTTTAACAATCAGTTAGGTATTGGGAGCTAATATTAACTAAGCTTCTCCTTTAAGTGATTAAGATTGCTCTCTTCCCACCCTATTCTACTTTTATTAAGCAAATTAGAAATAGGTGAGATCTATCCAAGTCTGGTTTGTTGAATTTCTGGAGCTGTTTTTAAATGCTGACTTGAGGCATTCTCTCTCTCCACTGAAGACAGTCAACCTTTTTGCTTGTTCCCTGTTCTCTACACAAATTAGAAAATGCTGTCACTTGCACTCCTGCATCTCTGAACAGCTTAGGCACCTCAGATGCTCAGGCAGAACACTGGCTAATGTTTTAGGTGTGTCAAACATCTGACATACAGAAATAGAAAGAAAAAAAAAAACAAAACCACCACCAACAACAAAGAAAAAAGAAAAAAAAAAGTGCAGAAGGATAAAAATTAATTGTTCTATTACAGCAAAATGTTAGATAAGAGATCCATAAGGTTCTCCTGGAGTCTTCCATTCATTTCAGCATACACTGCAATCGACACTGAACAAGACCAAACATGCAGATTTCCTATAAATCCCTGGCAGTGTGAGGAATTTATCCCTGGTCAACACAATGCCAGAATCATTATATACACAGCTAACTACCCATACACCCACACACAGCCAAACCAGCACTAATTTGACAAAGGACAGAGGAGAAACTGTGAAGACAATGGACAGCTGTAATAGGGAAAAAAAGGCAAACAAGCTGTTAGGCAGCATCAAGAATGGGATGGAACATAATATGGAAATTATTATAATGCCATTAGCTCAATCAGAAACACATCAGCAGCTATGATGCCATGTCTGGTTCTGGGCATGTCATTCAAAGACAAATCCCAGGCTCCTGGCCGAGCCAGCTCGCTACTATTCTTGAAATTCATTTTGCTATGTAATATATACTCAAGCCTGAAACTAGAAAAAAGACTCCAAGCACAAAGGAATAAGTTTTTCAGAAGAGAGAAAATAACTTGTCTTTCTAGCCAAAATAAGAGAGGTAGCTTCAAATGTTTGCAGTGTGACAGTACGCTCAGAAAGGAGCATCTCCAGTTCATCTAAAATGAATATTCAAACGCTGGCAGCCATCATTCCAACGAAAGAAGTCTTTGGTTGCAGCAGGGACAGTCTCTTGGATTCATTGAGTAAAATCAAGTGAGAATTCCCATGGGAGGAAGGCTACTCAGAACAAAGGACAATGCTGGCACAAGAAATGATGCACACAAATAGGTGTAAGTGTGCTCGAAATGGAAATTAAAGTTTCTAATTTTCAGAAGACCACGCTTCTAAAACAGTAGCAATGAAGTGCCTACATTCTCTGAGGTCCTCAAGAGATACAATTGGACAGTGTATATACATTATTTCATACGTATGGATATACACACACAACTTCTATGACTACGCAGACACAAAGAAATTCTGTTTTCCTGGGATAAATGGAAAGCTCACACATTTTCATTTGTACATATACAAACTTCAAAGACACCACATGAGCACATTTGGTTCCAATGGACTGATGCAGCACGGATTGCAGTATTATTTCTAACACCTTCTTTTACAACTGACTTCTTTCTTTGGAAAACAAAAAGGCTTGAAAGCCACAGGTGTCTGGAATGCATTTCCTAGATATGCAATTTATGGAGGCATTCAAAAACAGCCTAAGATATATATATAGTAGGCCAACTGTGAAAGCTTAGCACAAGAGGAATTTTCCTAATCTTCTTAAGGACAGGATTTTTTTAGTGGCAACATGGTTGCTGCTATATGTCTGTGTTTCCCTGTCCTAAGCCTGTTTGTTTTGTGTTTTCTGTTTAGTTTGGTTCTCTGGGGGGGCTTAATAGTTTTTTGCTTTTTTGTCTTCATGGTAGGATCACTTTATTATCTGCTTTTACGGCTGCCATTGCCATTTTCTGTGGGAGCACTTTTTTGTTTGTTTTATGGCCCACCTTCAGTGAATCCTCTCTAGTTACACTCAACCTTTTTGGCTTTTTACTCCACTCTATTGGTCTACTGCACTACAAGTTACTTTTGAGGGATAAGCTGCAAGACTATCAGCCCCAATTTTCAGCAAATGACGACTACAGAAGGATCTGTCTGCTGTGGATACACGGAAGTCTCAGCTGAAATACTTCTTAAGCCACAAACGCGTCGTTTCGGACGGATGGAGCTAAATCACCACATCTTTTCACAAGAGGATGCACTCCAGGAGCAAGAATCAGACTGCTGAAGATGACACTGGGGATCAGAATTTTTTCCAGGAGGAGGGAGAGGTACCAAGAATCCAAAGGTTTTCTCATTTGACTGCCATTCCACCAGCAACTATCAGGAGCTGTTATTTCAGGTTTTTGCATCTCTAAACTATAAGGCTTTCCCCATAGAAAAAGGAATTAGCACCTTTAAAGTAATTATTTTCATTGGTTAACACAATTTTGACCAGGTTATTAAATTTCACATTACACATACTCATGATACGGACTTTGGAAATACATTTATTGATCTCCACCATTAATACTGTAATAGGAGAGTGACAGGTCTCTCCTGATCACCTTCTGGAGATGAAGATGCAAGCTAAAGGAACTGAAAAAGGCTTATTTCAGATCTTCTAACACTGATTGCTGGCAGTGTTGTTAATGCATCAGCATCTTGTATTACCTGTAAAAACTAAAATTCTATGTACTTTGGAGAAAGTTCTACTTTGTCCACCACCAGGGGACAAAGGGAGCCTATCTCCTTACTCTTTTAGCATTAGCTTGTTATTATGTCTTGTGCATCAGAAGGACACCTCCCACGTCTAAAAATTAATTTCTTGTAAAATTATGACACTAGTTGGCAGGTTTTTCCCACTTTCGTCATCTGCAATATTTTTCTCTGTTGAAAGCTTAAATTGTTTTTAGCAAGTGTTCTTATTTAATATCTTGCTGTTAGTGGAGTTTTAATCTCTTTCCTGCAACCAGGAGTTACAGTGGTAATCCCAGAGGTATACTGGCTGCCCTTACACATTGCTGTTAAGTTTTTCCTATTGTTTTGTGACTGTCCTTAAGGAACAGCACAAATGGTCTCATTTCTCAGTTAATTCTCAAGCTCCCTGCAAACCAGGCTGTAGTCAAACTATGGGAGGTGATCAAGTAAGGAGGGGACACGAAGCTGCCACATCCCACCCCAGGTGCAGTGGGTGGCACGTGCACAGCTGCAAGTCCATTTTAAAGCCTTCCTTACATCACCTTCATTATCTTTCTTAACACTCTCCTGCCCAGGTGAATTCATCTGATGTTGAAAGCTGACTTATGTTTCTATTTGTTCTGAGGCTGGAACTCCATCGAATCGGCAGCTCTGTGTTTAATGGTCCAGATCAAAATAGCACAGGTGAAATTTTACCTGGATCAAAAATAGGAGACCTCATTCACATTAGTCACCTTAGCACTTTTCTTCTAAAGTTAGTACTAATGTTTGTACTTTTCTAGTTGAGCTAATGCTGTACATTGTCCCCTAATGATAGTTCTACTTTGTATGTAGTCAATCCTGTGGCATTGGGTGTATTGTAGGATAAATGTTCTATTTCTTCTTTGATACTCGTATTTTCAGTTTAAAATTTTCAGGAGCTGATCTCCATGTTATGATTTTATATTTCTGCAAGACGACTCATATAGCTATTACACGAGTTCTTTAAGGAATTATGATTCACATTCTGATATCTCTTACACTATTTAACATGTGTCAAAATAAATAGTAGAGAAATCCCTTTTAATGCAAAAGAATATCTGCATGGATATTGCACAAATCTTTATCAACTGAAACACTATTTGAAGATTTCCATTCCAAAGCAATTACCACTCCTGCAGAAGAAAGCAGCTGATGAAACAGGGGGCAGAAAAGATCAGTACTTAATCCATTATCACATCCCAGTAATGCTAATCTAGGTGTAAGATTAATTTGGACTTCAAACATATTAAAGCAGCAAAATAAGATTTGCTTCCAGAGATGTTCAAAAGACACTATATCCATATGATCAGAGTCAACATTCACTGCAACCTTTCGTCCATAATATGAATTTGAAACCAATTCAGACATTTACTAAAAGATAATAGAAATAGATGGTATATGGAAGCACAGAATGCAAATACGGATTTTAATACGGGAAACAAAACTTAACCATTAACTAGATCGTCTTCTCTGACAGGGCAATTAAAACACAAGGAACATATTTCCAAGGCAACCCCTTCAGTATTTCTCTCATTAAATTACTAAATTATTAAAATTATTATTAAAATTACTAAATTATTTGGATGTAGCATTTTGTTGGTTTCCACCTCCGAGTTTTCTACTCTTTTTAATTCTATGTTTTTCCCTAAGAACTTGACAGTTACTTGAAAAATCAATTCTAAAAACATTTGGTTTAGTCTACCTGACCTTAGCAGTTGGTGTATTATTTCTAAAGTAATTTTTTTCAAATACAACAATTTGATAACCTACCAGCTTATTTCACAGTAGCAATGGTGAATAACCTCTAAGTATCGTACTACTGTTAAATCTAAAGTTAAGTTTCTACTTTTTCGGTTTAGTTTCCCTGACTTTGAGTTCTGCTCAGTTTATAAAGGCAAACACTGCTCAGCAGACTGACAGATAGCTCCTTTTACCTGGGATTTCAAACTGCTCAGTTTACCTGCCATTGGCTCATTTCAGTGACACAATTAACATTGTGGATACAGTTCAGATGTGAAGGCACTGAAAGACTCTGGTCTGCCCTGTCCTTCTGGGTTCTTACAGTTTCTACAGCCTGCCCCCGTGGCATTTGGAATTCATCTTCCTGCCTCCTTCATTTTCTGTAACTTAACAGAGCCCTCATCCAGTCACTACCAAAATGGAGGTTGGAACAAATACTTGTTTTTCACTAACAGGTCCTGTGCTGGGGATCCCTGAGCTGGAGGCAGCACTCCACGTGGAGTCTCACCAAGCAGAGCAAAGCAGCAGAACCCCTTCCCTCGACCTGCTGCCCACGCTGCCTTGGATGCAGCCCAGGACAAAGTTGGCTTTCTGGGCTGCAAGCACACATTGCTGGGTCATGTCCAGCCTCTCACCCACCCCAAGCCCTTCTCATCAGGGCTGCTCTTGATCTGTCCATCCCCCAGCCTGTACTTGTGCTCAGGATTGCCCCGACACACGTGCAGGACCTTGCACTTGGCCTTGCTGAACTTCACGAGGTTCACACAGGCCCACCTCTGACACCTGTCCAGGTCCCTCCAGATGGCATCTCTTCCCCCCAGCGTGTCACTGCACCACTCAGCTTTGGCATCATCACCAAACTTGCTGAGGGGACCTCAGTCCCATTAAGTTGTTTAACAGCATCAGTCCCAATACCATCCCCTGAGGAATACCCCTCATCACTGATCTCCACTTGGACACCACCAAGGCACTGACCACAGCTCTGAGTGCAACATCTACTTCAACGTTCATTTTCCTCATATTGCCTCATTTGTAATTAAAAAGTACTTCCTCTGAATTTGATTTAAAATTTTAACCTTTAAAAACTAATGTCATGCTCAAATGCTACGAATGTTTATCTCTACCTTATTGCTCTCTTAGATGTATTTTATGATATTTAGAGCTACTTTGACTCCCTTGGCTACATTGTATAAGTATAAACCTTTAAGATGCCCCCCATTCGGATGAAACTTTACTCTATTCAAGTAACTGAACAGTTTTTTACTACAACTTAAAATATATTTACAAATATTTTTATATTTTGTCTGCATCAGTTTTCATTTTTTGTTTCACTGTGGTTTTCTGGCTGATATGAAGCAGTTTAGAACTTCACAAATACCCAATGGAAGATTCAGAGGGGAAAAAAAAGAGGACTATTGAACAATAAAGTGAATGTTATTTCAAACAGATGAAAAAAGATATCTTGTCCAAATATATGTTTGCATGGTTGAAAGACTGTGAGAGAGAGCAGAAACAAGATTTTAAGAGAGGCATGTTAAGTAAAAGCCTATAGTACTGCTCAAGCTGTTTCAAAATACAGTGCTTAAAACCAATTTCTAGCCATAATATCAACTATCAAATATCAACTATCAATCACCATCTGTTACACTAATAAAAGAATTTTATTCTATTTTTGCTTTTTTATAATGTACACACATCCAAGATGAAAAGTGGCAGGGGTTTTTCTCCCCTGCCTTTGCGTAGCATCATACAGTCCCTAAACCTGCTTGTTATGCAATTAATGGGAATTTCATTTTTTTGAGAGAGAGTTCTATCACAACTGACTTAGCATCCCAAACTGTTTGACTGCTTGCAGCTTCCACCTAATTTGGGTCACTTATCCTTCCCCATCGCAATATGCCTGTAAATTTATGCCAGTCATTGGTTCCTGAAAACAAACAGCGTTTGTTCATTTACTCCTTTTTATAAAATAAACAAAAACCAAATCAACCAGTCCCATAAAAATACTCAGCAAATCCTCAAAAGCCCAGCCCACATACAAAAGTAGCCTATTTTTATAGCTAAGCATCTTCCTGGTTTGGGTTTGTTGGTTGTTTTTTTTTTTCCAGGAGAACAGGGGGCCTCTTGAAATACCAAAAGGAATTATTTTAATGCTTTCTGAAATCTGCCTTCTAGGATTTTAGAAGTATTAATTCTTCACAAAGAATACTTGTGGAGAAATTGAGTTTGGTAGCTGAGGAAAGAAAAAAAAGGCAACCATTCCATTTAAAACATCAGTTCTAAAGTGGTCAGGTTTCATTTGCATGATGCACCCTGCTGCCATTAATTTAGCAACCCTCTAATCAAGCTCACTTCCCGAAAGAAAAGTAGAGAATATTGAAAAGATGGTTGTTAAACTCCAAGGTTTTCAGAAAACAGAAGAAATTTAAGTATGAAGCCTCCTTTTGAGTCTCATTATACAACATGCCCAGTTCTGTTTGACTTCACCTGTGGAACAATGAGGATCTGCACACTGCAGCATAAGGATAAATGAGGAATAATGAGGGAAGGCAAAGCCTCTTGTGACAAGGCTTTAATTTGTCTACAATATAGGATTTCTGTACATTCAAAAATAAACTAAAAATAAGTAGTTGTTTCTTGCAATACTTACTTTCACCTGGTCATAGTGACGAGCGCACAAAGAGACCCAGGACAGCAATACTAGACAGCCTTGTTTCAAATATCAAGGTCTATGTCAAGGGTATTTAAAGCCATCTTACTTCAGGATAAACTAGGTCACCTGAGGATTAAGGAATAAATGAATGAAGGCCATAAACCAATCTCTCAAACAATACGATAACACAGCTGTTTCTGGTTGAAAGGTGAAGTTAGTAAAACTCTTTGTTAGCATTATATTGTCTGCCAAAAAACACAAGCAAGGAACAGAAATCACTTTATCCAGTAATTCAGTTAGTAAAGACCAAGAGAACTATTGCCTTTTAGAAAGAACTCACATGCCACACAGTGACCAGAGTGACCTTCTCTGAAGTCACTGCAACTTTACCTCAAATGCTGCTTTGCTTGATAATTTTTTTTAAAGAGAGAAAAAAATATGTTTATCTTGTGGTACATAAATGCTATACAAAGAGGTGAAGAAGGTAGAAGCAAGATCTACCCCAAACCCCTCTCGTTCCACTGCCTTCAAATCTATGCAAGTTATGCAAGGGCTCACTTTCAAGAAGTCATTCTTTTCAAAAAGTATGAGTTGACTACACAGAAAACTGGCAATTCCCAGCAACAGCACATAAGGACCTCTCACCTCCCCATTTAGACACGTAACTGGATGTTTTACCTGGCTGCAATCGCCTCCCCATCGCTGTCAAAAAGAAGGAATTCTGTTAGAGCACCATTTTTAGGTAACTGGTTTGCCCAAGATTGCTGCAATCCATACGACCAGGCAAGGTACAGGCTATTTCTCTTGATTCATGGTAAATCAATATTATGTTTCCAGCACCACACAACTAAATTACATCTATTGCATCTGCTGCTGAAAGCTGTATGTAAGGGCATGGTTTTTCTTTAGTATTTCATTTTTATCAGTCCCAATGGTACTACATTGGATTCTATGTTATATTATGCCTTAACAAAAATGATTTTACTACATCACTCCATCATCTGTCTAAACTTAATCAAGCACAACATTGCTTTCTGAAAGTCTACAGTAGTCTCATGTCCCTGCAGGGCTTTCTTCATGGTAGCCACTTTGGAAGAAAAATATCAGCTCAGCACTGTCAAACTCTCAAAACTTACAAGCAGGCAGTCATCAGCACACGGCAAAATTGTCCCTGATGTTGTTAAAAAAAACCTGTTACTGTTGTTAAAAAAAACCTTTAATATCTCCCCATTTCAATACAAGAAGTTTTGGGTGCTATTTCATAAATAAATGTTCTGAGATGAAGGGCAACAGAACTGCCAGGTTTAAATTTGGCCCACAGTTTTAAGGTAGGGCCTACCAAAACAGTCAACAAGCTCAGAATGGGAAGGTGCCTGACACTGTATTTGAAAAAGGAGAAGATAAAAGCTAGAAAAACAAATAGCAAATGACTGGAGACCATTAGAGAAAATAAACTGTCTGCCCACAGCCTTTGCAATCTGAAATCAATCTCAATTGTAAAATCACTCATGTCCCTGTTTAAGTCACCTCCAATCTTTTTCTTGCCCGTAGCTCACCACAATCCATTCCCCCAGCCTTTCAATTTATCCCCATTGTTTAAGGGTTTTAAGATCCTAATCGCCTCCCAGCAAGCACCCCACAATTAGCCCCCCCCAGGGGATCTCTGTACCAGTCAGCACAAATTCTTCCACCTTGGCCAAATCGTTCACTACGACGATGAAAAATAAAGCCGAACGACGGATATTTTTACAGAGTGGGAGATCACTACCTACACCTACGGGGGGGAAAAAAAAGCAGCATAACATTGGAAACACTTTATAATAGTCTTAGGGCCACAGATTTGCTGGGAAGAGACGACCATGGGTCTTGGCTTGTTCTGTTTCAGACCTGCAGCCCTGAGTCATTACCAGCACGAAGGAGCCACAGCTCACGGAACCGATGGAGCAGAAAGGACCTTATTCATGGACCACACCAACCCACCCCGGTGACATCTGATATCATTTCTTTCTTTTGGCTGGCAGCATAAGTGACATTTATTAGCCTGATGTAAAACAAGTGATAAATGTCAAATCCAATTAATATTTTCATCTTCTGATGAAAGTAATTTAAAAGCAATTATATCAGGTTACAGTTGTTTAAGCTATGCCATACAATAGGCGGTAATTATATTCATCCTCATTCCAAACATGACTTTATCACAGTAATATCCAAGAGCAGCTTGAAAAGAGAAACCTTTGGCTACAAAAGCATCTGCTGTGCTTAAACAATTTGATTTAAATGGAGCATTGCTGTTAGCAAAATGAGTCATTTACAGATGTGACCAGGTAAAAACAAAGCTGAACCACTTTCCATCCAGAGAATTACTTGTTTGTGCTCATAGACAAAGTGCTGATAACGTCAAAGCCCAGATTATAAAGAGATATATATATCTCATCATCAAAGAGAAACAACACGAAATCATAAATGCAGTTATTTATTTAAGGAAGAAAAAATTAATTCAGAGGACCGTGTCAGGAAGCCTTCTGCACAGGAAGTGGAAGGATTAAACTCTTAATTCACTATATTATGACACACCTGTAGTAGAGCACTTCACCCAAAGACCCACAGCAGACAATAACATGTCGAGATGCACAGAAAGATGGACCTTATTGCCTTCAGACATATCAATAAAATTGATATTGAAAGAATAGTTAAGGACAGTGAAGTCGAATGTTAGGATGAAGTCCATCAAAATCTGAAACAACTTAATACTTTTTACTGGATTTACATCAAGAATGCCTGATTCATGAAGCAAAAAAGAGGAACTTCAAGGTTTAATTATATAGAGGCGTTTATGTAAAATGGCATATATTTATGTATTTATGATATAGTATACAATAATTGAATTCAAGTTAAAATTACCTTTCTAAGAATAAATAGACTAGCAGATTCAAATCAATAACCTACCAGTCTTCCTTTCAGGCTCTGAATCATGAAACTACAGAGTGTGATTCATAGCAAATCTTTAAATAGTGATGATGATTTCCAAGCTCATAAGGCAAGTTTAAGGAACTCTGCACTGCATTATTTACAGTATAAATACAATGTTTTCACAAGATATGACTAAACTGAAAATTCGTATTTCTAAAGCATACCTGGCCTAACAAATCATTTCCATACCACTTGAATTTCCCGTTGCTTTAGGTGGCTTTTATTTTGTTTTGCAATTTCTTTCAAATGTCACTGATAGCCAGGCCAAAAGTCACATCGCTAAGAAAAACCTTTAACATCTAGAAACATGAAATCTAGATAGCAAAATTTTATTAAGTCCACCAAAGTCAACCCCATTTCTTTGATTCCTGAAAGAGAATGTAAACTTTAAACAGTTTGTTCCTGTAAGAAAAAAGACCACTAAAGTGTATTCACAGAGTTGAAAATTCAGAGTATACCCACACAGCTGAAAACAAGCTACATAGGTAATGCCTGAACCACCTTGGATGCTAGGAGAAAAATACTTGCATTTGCACACTGCTCTGGTGGGCAAAAAGACTCTGCTGCTCATGTAGGTGCTAAATAAAGTATTCCAGATTCTTGCCTCTCACTGTTGTGCTAAGAACACACATCAAAAAAGGCCTAGGGTATGCAGCTCATAAAAATGAACCCCATTTGAAGATTCAATATCTACTTCAGACAATAGCATGAAAACAACACAGACATTTTGCACACAAGCACTTTGGTGTCTACAAATTATTCTGTGCCTTCTTATAGTAGCTCCTAGAAATTCAAGAATCACCAACCCTGAAGAGCCTACTCTGTCTTGACCCCAGAAATGGTAAAATCCTGTACCTTCTACAGGTCAGATAAATACTAATGGCTTCAGTAAAGCAATTTAATACAAAGTAAAAGAGGAACAACTGCTAAATCATATGGGAAGTATTGCTATATATTTACAATTGACTTCCAATGTCTCCTGACATTTTAGAGAGCCTTTTCTAGGTGTTACTAAAATACTGCAACATACTTTTGTCATTTACATGATAGTAGCCGCAATGTACAAATATTCAGAACACAAACATACTTGATATTTATCCCTGGAAAATACAAGAGGACTTCCTGCTCCCAATCAATACTGACACTTTTCAGAAATTAGATTTTCACTTGGCATGTTTTAATTAGGTTTCCTTTTACAAAATACACTGTCTTTCAGTGTATGTGAGAAACCAAAGAGGGCAACCATAACCAGGCAGAACTGACAGGAAAATAAAAAAGTGCTCTAACCAATTTCAACTTCCAGGCTGATGACATAAGCCTAGAAGCAAAATACACGCTGCCTCACTGCAGGACATTTCTTCTCATTAAAGAGGTAAGTGGGTCTGTGTAAGCAGTGAAGACTATTAAAGATAAGCAGATTAAACACCAGTCTTGCAGCATGGCAGCATTATGTTATGTTGCTAGGCTGGAGAACTGGTTTTCCTCTAAGGTTTGGGATTTCCAGCATTAAGCAAGTACAAAATGCAGCGATATTAACACCAGTGAGGCACGCCAAGTGGCTGATGGCAGGGAGGAGAAACAAAAGCCACTCTCTACACAGCAACCCCTGTCACCACCAGCAGCAAAAACCGTGCCTGGCAACGAGCAAGTCTACCAAGCAGACACTTTCAAGCCAATGAAATGTATGAAAAAGATATAGCTGTTTATCTTTGGGAAGAATCCCTTTATCCAAAATCTCCTTGGACTCAGATGCACACACAGAGATCCACTTTTTCATGCAGTCACCTGCTAACAAAACCTTTCCTCCTGTAGCAGAATTAATTACTGGCATTTTTATCTTTTCTCACAGGTTGAAAATAAAAAGTTTTGTGAATGCTTGTATAGCTGAACTAAGTCCTTAATGACAAACTGAAAGCACTTATTTAAGCATAACTATAGCAAATTATCAGAGCAATTTAACAATACCCTGAAGACAGCAGCTAAATGCCATCTTTTCTGCCTGAGCAAACCATTTAACCTTTTATCCTTGTCCATATTTCAAGGACATTTTATTCTGACAAGGTTACATATTTTTCCCTTGCTATATTTTCTAGTGTCTTCAAAGTGTATGCCAGAAGCATACACTCCCCAAATTCTGTCCCCTTTCCTACTCCATTGCAAAGTGGACCACGAGGGCAAGTCCTGAAAAACCAAACCAGGGTGAAAGCATGAGCCAGGCAGACATTCACTAAAAATCAACACAGGGAGCCTTTCTAAGCATGAATCCTCAGTCCTACAATGAGATGCAGCACACTGACACACATCATAACAATCCATTTGCACATGTTACAATATACAGCACCCAAGCACAAGATTACAACAGACTCATATAACAAAACTTCACGGTTTGTTTCCACTGACTGAGTTTAGTCAAAACAAGTTGCTTATGACTGATCTAGTTAATGAATTCCAGCCAATTCATCCATAGTCAGTGTTCCCCAGTCCTTCTTCTCCTCACTCATGGGCCTCCAGACACTTCTGATCAAAAGGCAGTGCACAGTGCCCAGCCAGGCTGGACACCCACAGCCCAGCCCCTGTACAACTGAGTTCAGTTCCCTTCACCACACTGGTAACACCAGTACAGATCCTGCTCCTTCTATCACCTGCTAATTTTCACAGAAGCTGAAGAACTTAGACTGTCTTTTGGACATCTTCTCCAGTCCAAATTTTAATTGATTTCAGGTGTCGAGAAAACAGGAACCAAGCCTGCACACAAGTCTTGTTTCTTTTGGAAGTTAACCTGAAAATATTACTTTTTTTTTTTTTTAACTAGTATTTTTAGAAGAAAAACAGTGTGCAATTTCTTGTATTCTAAGTATATAATTTCAGTATCTAGATAAATAATTTTTATTTTTCTTCTTGTGTTACCACCCCTTCTTCACATGTCAGTATAACTGGTGACTTCCTACATCATCACTGTTGGAAGCCCTTCAGCAGACATCTGACCTGTGGGTTCAGTTATGTTCCTGGTAAATCTGTGAGCAGTATAAAATAACTCTTGTTAATATATTTTCCATAGCAGGCTATTCTGTTCCAAAAACTCAAACCCAAGAGACTCACAATATCTGAAGATCTTCACACATGTATGTATGCATATATCATGCTAAACTTAATCTTCAGTTAAAAATTTATATACTAATATTTCAGTTAATACATTTCAAAAGTTTTTTAAAAGCAAAACAGAATAATCAAATTTTGAGTCCAAATCAGTCTCCCTTCACCGTAAAAAACTTGTTTTCCTTTATAAAACACAATTTCTACCTTTATCTTTTTATAAAAATACTGTAAAAAGCAACATTCTTACTAATAGCATCTTTATCAGATCTTGTGACCAGCTTTGTAGCCAGCAAAAAATGTCTTGGGTAATTCTAAAAGATACTCTTTAGAAAACAAAAGTGATGAGTATGTTGAGTTTCAGGGTCTCTAAATTATGACCAAAGATGCACCAGAGAAGTTTTAAATTGTACAGTACAGTAAGCCTTCTCTTGTTAAACATATTGAAGCTTAGTTTCCACTGATTCTCTATTTCCCTATAAAACAAAACAAAAAAGTGCTCAATCCTTAGAGTAAAATAAATCAGCTTAAAAACAAGTCCACCGAATATTCTGAGATTATATTCTCCGTGCCCTATTTCCCCTTCCCCCCAGGAGGAAAATGTTAGTTTTATGTTTAGAATTAATAAATCATTCTACTGGGGGTGGAGAAGGGGTATGATTTTTTATATATATTATATTTTAGCCAAACATGCTGTGCAGCAGAAAATATCAGCCAAGATAAATACATTCAAGTACTGTGATGCAGTTTGTCTTCTAGATCTACACTGAAACCAGCACAAAAAGAGCCCCACAAAGTAAATTACCTAGTTGAACCTAGCCCAAATTCCAGCAGAAAATGAAAGGGAGATATCACTCTGTAGGAAGAGGTGGATGCAGGGAACTGTGGTGATGACAAAGTCCAATCACCTCTGAACACTGCTTAAGTACCATAAATGTAGAATATAAGCTCCATGAAAGTATCTGCAATTTGGAATATCACACTCTCCATTAATTTTCTTACTTGCACTTACTCATCAGGATTTTGGGGATAGAATCACCAATTTCTTGCATGTGTAAGAAGAGTAAAAGCACACATGCAGCAGCTCCTGCAATGCAAATAAAACCCAAAAAAAAATAACCATATTCCAGTACAGGATGATGTTCAAAATACAAGTTTATCTTCACAGGGACTCACTGGGTACTTCTGCTTCTCACCTGCAATAATATAGCAACAACAAATGATACACATGTACAGGGAACAATAACAAACCTAGGTAACATCCTAACATTTGTGACTAACATCACAATGTATTTTACATCACAACTAACTACAAAACAACAAATACAGATCTCTGCACAATGCAGCAGAAGCAGCTCCACCACCTGCATTAGCACCTGTCCCTAGGCAGTAATTTATGTCAATAGTCCAAGTTCATTATCTAAAATGAAAGCCTAGAAATGAAAAGACTATTCCATTATTAGAAGCTCTTTCTCAGTCTTTTCTCATTGCTATTACACAGCTACATCCGGCTGTGAGCATATTATGTGTATGTATATTTATATGTATATATAGTTATATTTACATAGAACATTTTATTTGCCTCCCCTGGACCTTAATTTCCACACATTTCACTAAACAAAAACACCAAACAGGATGCAACAAAAGCAGACTGAACAAATGAAGAAGGTGATACAGATGGGCCACAAGCCAATATATTGACTTTGCATGTAGGAACAGTTCCTGTTCCTTTAGGTTATTTGCTCACACCACTCCATGGCCATTTACTGCAGGGATCACTGCAGAGAGAATTCCCAGGAAAGATGAAGTATCACAGTAGTGATATCAAGTGTATTTCAGGTAATGGAGGTAACAAGAAGCACAAGGGAAACATATGCATACATTTGCTAAAGGACAGGAAGAGCTGGTGATGGCAGATGGTTTATTTAATAGAGAAAAAAAGAATAGGTTTTGACAAGAGAACAAGTCTAAATCAACTGTGGTAAAAAGCAGGGCGGGGACAGGAGACTTTGGGGAGGAGGGACAACATGACACTAAGATAATCAGTTTGTTCATCTCAATCAATCCTCAATAGTCAATTTTTAAACATTACATGAAATAGTACTAACAGGCTGTGGAAAGTGTTTTGTATCAAAATATAAAGGAAACAAGATTTTCACAGTGCACGTGATTAAGTACCAGAACAGGTGCCAAGAAAAGCTGCAAAATCTCCATCCCTAGAAATACTCAAAACCAGCCTGGACAAGCCCTTCAGTAACCTGATCTAACTTTGGAATTAGAGTGCTTTGAGTGGAGGGGTTGGATTAGAGGACCTAATTTAGGCTGTGATGTTCATTTTTAAAGCCATCAACACCCAGTGTGAACTAAGAAACTTTTTCATCAGTGGCTTTCCAAACTAGTATCACCCAGCTCTCCACAGAAAGTAATTATAAAATATAGTGCCTTGGCAGAGTACCAACAGCTTTTTAATTTTTTCCTGATTGTCAAAGTTGAAGTTGACTATAAAATGGTCACTTTTCTGAGCCAAACTTCTTCTAAAAAATCTCCTCCAAGATACAGAGGGAAGAAAAAAAGTTCAGCATTAACTTCCTTTTGGACTTACTGGATATCTGCATTAATTCCTGGTGTCCTTTTAGCATATTTTCTTAGTTCTCAAAGCATTTTTGATGCAGATATTAATTATACTTTTATATATATATAAATATGCATGTGTATTTATAGATACCTACCCAGCTGTGCAAAGACACAACACCACACAGAGACAGTAAATACTCAAGACCACCAGAATGATTGAGTTCCACCACACTACACTGAGTTAAACCAGAGAAATGCATTCTCATTCCCAGCAGTGTCTTCTGTTGACACTGGCAGACATTTGGGCTTCTCCAACCTCCCCTCCTTTTCCAATATTCCCCTGCAGCATCACCATAAAAACCACTCCCTGACACGTCAGACAGATACAACAGCCCAGAGAAATTCCTGGCTCAGGAAAGCTCTAAAAGGGCTTAAAATTTTTTTTATTAACTGTAGTCAGAAACAATCTTCTTGGTTATGAAACTCTGACTAATTAAATAAATTGAAAACAAATATCAATTTATCCAAAATATATCCCAAAACAATCTTATTTATTCCTGTATACTCAGTTATACAGAAAGTAAATACAGCTGATTTTATGATGAGGAAATGCACAATCATAACACACTGTCACCGTGGTATATGCAGCACACAGTGTCAAGCTATTCCTGTGATTTTAATAAGCTGGCACAAAGAAAAATCAAAATATACACAAATTATAAAAAGGTGAGACATAGATCATATTCACATAAGGCAACAATTACTCTGTAATTGCCTTAAAGCATCAGTAGGGTATGAATGGCACTATGTTAAAATGGTAGATTTATTTTCCTCAAAGGAAGTTAAACAAAAGGACAGGCATGGTTAATTTAATAGGCAACGTTCATGGTCTATAAACAATTACTTATGCTAGCAAGTATGTAATAGGCTGTATCCCATCCTATTACAATGCAAAGGGGGAAAAAAAAAAGAATACAGTGCTTTCAAGCATTAATCTATTCCATGCCCAGCTCATACAAGATTTTGGAGCTCACTCCCTTCCAGCAGTTTTATTCCATAAGCATCAGTTCAGTCATCACACACCACTGACACTGGCAGAGATTACCATGTTTGTCATACCACTGCAACTGAATAAAACTTCCACAGCACCAGTACAAAATGAAACTTCACTAGTTCAAGTTCAAAACAAATCAGAATATTTATTTCAACTTAATGATAGTTGTTCAAAGTAAAATATAAATATTCTTTGCGTTGTTGAATTGCATTCTGGCTTTGGGTTACTGTGCATTTGAAGCAATAACGAAGCATATGTCTAAAATAAAAGAGAATATTCACTGTACTTTCACATTTAATTTTTAAATAATGCTCAACTAAAATGGCTACTCTAAGCCAAGTCTGAAAAGTCATTTAACAGATTTTTATATGTATCTGTAAAAGCAGAGTTTCAAAAATAAGGTTAACCTCATAGTTTAGATTTCCCTTCTTTCCATAGGAATATTCACAAAATTACTGGATAAAAACTAAGACATAAAAAAAATGTATTTTTGTACTTTATACAAAATCCTGCTTTTAGTTAATAAAATATACACTAGGTGAAAACAGAAAACCTCAAATTCTAGCATCACTGTTATGCACTCAGTCAACCTGATTTACTCCAAACAATTGTCAGCATTTTTACGAGACTGTCAACATTACAAGCAGAAGAGTAAATAAAAGAAGGCTGAAGTTACACTCACCTGCAGCCCTCTTCTCCGAAGAATACTCGAATCATCCATATTTCAACTGCTGATCACTAAAGCTCACTTGCTTCTGTCTGGCTTTGCTCTCTAACTGTTAAAGAAGTCCATTATTTTCAAAGTTTTCTCCCCCCCCCCAACTCCCCCTCTGTCCACTTGCTAAAAATAGGGCATGGTCTTTCACTTGCCTGCCATGAAGAACCGCAGCCACGGTCTCTGACTATCTGTAGGTAATTTTGCCTGCCTCTCTGTGGCAGATTTAGCAGGTCACATTGGAAAAAAGCTGTTCGACTTTCCTAAATCTTTTCAAGGTTGGATGTCTCATTCCCCTCATACACACAACTGTCTACAAATATAAAAATAATCCACGACTCCATGTAAGGCCAAAGAGTGGAATTTAATTCAGATCCCAGACGCGTATATTTTTGCTTTATTTCTATTTACTTGAGCTGTTGTAAGGGATCAGTAAACTAAAACAGCTGCCTTCATTTACTGTGTATAATAAGCTCACAAAATCCAGGTCACATTTCCTTTAAAAAACACACAGTCACGCTAACTAAAAAAGCAATCCTGTGGGCACACAGGATACACTGCTACCTAAAACACAGAAAAATCTCGCTGTGAAAAAAAACCAGAAATTTTATTTTTCCAAATTTTGAAAAATTCCTTTAGTCCTTTGCAAGACAAAGCGACTGTCAGATTCTTCAGATACTGTCACACATTCTTTTGTTTCTGCTATCTCTGAGGTATGCTGGGCTCCTCCGTATGCAGCAGACACTGCACATTCTCCAGCTCATTGCTGAGATCTTGCGACTCTCATGTGCTGAAGGGTCTGGAACACATGTTGCAAGTTCTGAACATTTAAGAATTCATTCATCTATTCATCACTGACAGAGCTGTCTGAAGAAGCCCTTCCCTCATCGTCATCCATGGCAAAAAGGGGGGGAAGGAAAAAAAAGACAAAAAACCACCACAGTTCAGCTGAGGCTTTTTCAGTCTGTCCTGCAGTTTCTGTTTTCCAGCTACCTTCACACAGACAACTCCAGCAAGGTCAAAAAAGGCTTTGCCCCTTTAGGTACATTATGCCAATCCCATTTTAAAGCATGAGCATATAGCATGTGTTGAAAAATAAAACAACAATAAAGCTTTTAGCTATACCAAACACCATTTCAATAAAAGTCTAGGTATGTTCATCCCAGTATTATTTAAATTACTGAGCATGTCAAGAAGCCTTTGTCCTACACATGCCCTTTCTATATTATAAAGGAAAAAAGAAAATATTGCAAATATAATGAACAACCTACTGCTGCAAAGACCTTCAATTTTTTTTGGCAGAAAGCTAAAGCAACAGATTTCATCTCCTGATAAAACCTAGGATGAGCCTATTTATAAACTTCTGCATATATAAATACTGTATTTAAAAAGAACCCAACTTAAGGTTCTGAAGAATTTCATGAGATATATAAAAGAAATCAAACTTCATCGAGAGCTGTGTTTATGAGGGGATATCAGCCAGACATCCTCAAGTGTGCGAATGCAACAACAACGAGAGCCCAGACCGTGGGCTGCCTACCACAGCTTGATGGAGTGTTCCTGTTCCCACAGTTATGACAGCTGCAAAACCAAAAAAAAAAATGTCTCGGCACAAGCACACAGGTTGGCGGTGCTTAAAGGAATAGAGATTTACACGGCAATCTTTAGCTGATCTTCATGCTAAGTGACCGAGTCACATGAGCTAAACACATCATTGTAAAGTCAGCTGAAAGCAGATACAACTCAATCCCATTCACCAGGCTTTTCCTGATCCTCTGCGGAGCGAGTGTGGTCTTTTATTGTGAGTAGCTAATAAATCCTCATCTTGCCGTACCTCCTTCCATCTGCCGTTTTAGACAAGGGAACGCTGAACGAGGTCTGCAGCGCCTTTGTGCGCTCCAGAGAGGGCAGGCAGCTCATTTGCATGGAGTATAACTGTACCACATAAAAACCTGCGCGCTAGTGAAAACAACTCCATGAGCCACTTGATTTTAAAGGAACAGCATCTTCTTTCAGCAAACATGGCTGGGAAGCGTCGAGCCACGCGCAGAAACTCCGCGGGAGGACTTAAGAATATGTCGGCGGGGGAAAACAGCAAGGGAAAAAATTCAGATGAAGCTCTGTTTAAAAGCAGACAGACGTAAAATGATCATAGTCCTTCACTGTGATAATATTTATGATGGATGTCAATATCATTTCCTGCATTTCGCTATCAAATGAGCTTCCTCAGAAAAATATACCAAAGACTAACTTCAGTTATCAGACATTACTGTCAAACAAATGCTATTTTTACTTCAAAAAAATCTGATAGAAACAAAACATTGTGGCACGCTTGCACAAACACATTACATGCAGTTTGCATTTGATTTTAGTCTACACTACATTTCAGAAATATTTATATTAGTCCATGCACTAACCAGATCATTGATCTTACCTCTCCTGACTGAGGTCACCAGCATTAAACAACATATTCTGTGAGAGGAATCAAGGAATCTTAACAATTATACACCACCATTCACATTGTATTCTCTTCCTAAATCAGCCACTGAATGAAAATGTTTAAGCCAGATAACAGTAGTATATAACCATAACTTATTTCCATAACATAACTGAAAGCATTCCTATTGGCACATATATATCTAATCCTTCTTGGATTATTTACCGTAATATTCAGACATTGCCAGTTCTCAGGATGTCTACACAAGTGACTTGTAATTGATTGAGGCTGGCATGAGTCTCCAAATACCATAAGAATCATCTGTTCTCTTCCAAATTTCAAGCTTTCTTGGGGAGGATGCTTTCAAATTGGCTGCCTGCCACACTCACCCAGCTTCTGGGGTAGAGAGGCCAATCAGGGCTGCTGCAAAAAAGCAGGCATGGCTTTTCCTCCAGCTTCCTTCTCTCCCCCCCTTCTTCAGTGCAAATAACGTTTATTTAAGTGTCAGATCAAAAACCACCACCAAAAACATCCTGAGTGTGGTGACCACCTCCTCCACCCTCCTGTTTAACTAGTGAGATTCATCCACTCTCACTTCTTCCTTCCACAAAGTCTACCACAGAAAAGCAATGATGAAAGAGGGTGGGAGAAAAAAATACTCAGAATCAAACTGGATCAAGCAAAGGACAAATGGAATTTAAAAGCAACTCCCTGACATGGAAAATTTTTCTTATGAAATACTTTAGAAATTTATCCGTCATTTTACCAAAAGATTACACCATCCTTACACATTCATTTTGACATCTTAAGAAGTGTGCAGGTAAGTCTCCAATTAAAGATGACAAAGTATTTGTATAAGACATTACACTAACAGATATATTACTGAAAGATATTACGGAAACTGAAGTACACTCAATAAAGTTTTATCAATTATATAAAAAAGTTAATTATAAAGCAAATTCCTCAAACAGTTTTCAGATGCAGTCAGCACTTTGAAAAAGTCTAATAAAATACCTGTTTATCAGAAGAAAAATGCAAAATAAGGTCGTGTAATATTTGAACCCTTTAAGAATTACAGTACCTATCTTAGCACTCAACTTCACCAAAAAAAACTGGGAGATTAAAAAAGGGAATTCAAAATTGGTTCACCAAGAACTTTAGCAAGCTCCCAACTCAATTCTTCCTTCCTACATCAAATTAACAAATCTGGAGAAAATCTTGCTTTTCTCTGCAGTAACAAGAAAAGAGAAAGGGTAGTGTAGTAGTGGGATCACTTGGACATAATCCAACCAATTCCTATGTGGCTGCAGTGCTCTTTGTTCAATCCTGATTTGAAGACATCAAGAAATGGAAAGAGCCATGAACTTCCAGTACATTGCAGCAAGGGTTAGCTGGGTAAGTAGGGAATGACAGCTTATCAGCTTGCCAATACTGGGATGAATGAAAGGAGCCTAAGAGTAATTTCCAAAGAAACAAAAGGAGGCACTGCTTCACACAACAGTCACACTGGGCCATTTCTTGCTGTGAAAAGCTGGGGGGAAAAAAATCACGACCATGGCTAAAAGCATTTGGACAAATTCATTGAAGAATCTGCCAAGACCCCTTAAAAGAAGAAAATACATTGAAGAAGACCCAGATTCACAAACAGCTGCAAGTGTTCTGGGAAGGGACTCTGCCTTAAACACCTGCTATCAGAGATAAGCTGCTGGGCTCGGCAGTGTGATTGTTCTACGTTTTTATCTAGGTAGAAAGTACAAAGGTAGTGCTTGCTGAAGACAACAGTGTCTTGCATCCTACAAGGCATCAACTCCAAAAAGGAACAAGGTGTAATGGTGAATTTGTAAACTGGAATTCTAAAAATAGTGTGTGGCCCTGACAGTTCAAGTAAGCACTGAACAGACCAAAAGAACTTACATGTTGTAAATGAGTGGTATTGTCCCTGGGTATGACATGGATGACATCATCATGGAAAACCATATCTGTCACCTATATTTCAAGATGAATATTGAGAAAATGAAAGATCCAAGATAAATGTTTTCAGGGTAGAAAAAACTGGGGTTAAAAGACTTCAGGAACTCAATCTCCTTTAAATATCACAGGAAAGACCACAAGTATGACAAGTCATTGAAGAGTATTAGGAGGCCCTGAAATTTTACTCCTTGCACAGTAGAAAGCCACCGACCCTCCCTCTCAGAGCAAAACTCTAGGAGGGGTCTGTACTTAAGATTTCAGTCAGCATTTCATTTCTTTTTATAAGACAAAATCTCTTCTCACCCGTGCTGATTCAGACTTCATTCCACTGCCTGCTACCAAAATCTATTACTTCTCTGTCTTGTAGGAGAAAAAAATCTGAGAGGTTAGAACATTTCCAGTCCAAAGATGACTGGAGTTTTCCATCCATTAACTTCAGTACAATCAAAACACCAATTCTTTCAGCTGTTCTGTAGCCTGCAGGTTTTCAAACAGCGTCAGTGGAAGATGACCAAGGGCAGACCAATTTCACAGTCAGGAAAGCAACGACCACAGGAAGTCTCTGTGAAGCCGTGCAACTGTTCCCGTGTTCAATACATTTTACTAAAACATAATTGAGAAATTGTGAATAAGCTATTATCCTATTACTCACATTTTCTGCTCACCAAAGCAACTGCAAAGGGGGATAAATAAGAAAGGAGTCTGTATCTACTATATTAGAGAGTGCATTTACATATGCACAAAGACATATCTGTGTGGAATTACGTCTCATCTCTGAGCTGCATTCAGTTTGCTTATTGTACTACCTATGCTGAATATAAAATATCTTTTATGTATTGTAATTTAAATTTGAGGTGTATTTCAGGAATCACTCAACATTCATGGAAAAAAAAGAATTAACTAAAACACGAAGAGAGAAATTCACTTTGCTGTGACTTCCCAGTCCTTTCAGTTTTTTGGCACTGCATCCTGCCATCTTTTGTGGTTTATGCTGTTGGATCGGAATGGAAACTTACCATCACCATAAAAGCAAAGCCAGTAAAAGTTATCTTAGCAATCAAGTCATCACACTGTGGATCATAAATGTGTGTACTCTCCAGTACAGCATAAGTGAATCCAATAGCTGCATACCTTAAACTCGTAACACGAGAGGTCTAAGTCCACTTGCATTGACCACTCAGAAACTTTTGATATTTCGTATGAACTACAAAAACACCAGAAAGTCTCTCACACAACTGGGACCCCATCACTGGAGACGTGGTGTGAAGGACATCAACACTACACAACAGGATGATCCTGTGAGGAAGACTCATTGGTGCTTTGCCATACAAAGAATACTCCCATGTAAAAACCAGGCTAAAAAACCAACAGCTTTTCATTCATCTGCTTTTTATTACATATTTTATTATCAAGGAACTTCTTCAACCAATTCCCCGATCTAAGATACTGAGATTGAAAATTCACATTTTTCATAATTCAAAATTCATTATAGTTCTTATTCTATTTAGTCAAAACTAAATGCAACAAAACATCAAGCTGTGGCAAACCTTAAAGATATAACACTTCCTTTACATAACATATTGTCAGCTGGGGAAAAAAGATCACTTTCCAAAATATTATCAGCTGAAAATTTCAGCAGAATTTTTTTAAGTCTTCGGTAACATTTGTCTGTGCAAAAACAATGAGCCAAATGTTTCACTGTCAATCTGAAACTTAAGTGCTCGGGGTTTTTTTATTTATTTTGATCAAGCTATGTTTATCTGGAAATTTAAAAATGTGTCTCTTCGAGATACACTGACAGACTACTGAAACAAGGAGGTTGATGAAGTAACTTGTTTAAAAAAAAAAGAAAAATAAAACAGCTTGGCAGCCAACCTAAGGAAACTCGCCTGACAGCTTGTCTGAATTTCTTCTGCATTTCTTGCCTATTTACAAGATTCAGTTTGATAAACTAAGACCTTTGGAGCAGAGCTGTGCATTAGCAATGAACCACAGCAGGAACTCATCCTGAACCACCACTTACGAGGCTTGGTCCCAGGAAAAAGAAATGCTGCAAAAAATGTCTAAAATCCTCAAGGTTTACACGATACTCAGGCTTTCACAGCGCATTTTCTGTTTCCAGTTTGTTGGGTTTAGATTCCTGGGCCAGACTGGCCCATCCCCCACATCCAGTGCCTTATGAAAGGCGGCACTCCCACTCATCTTCCATACAAATGTAAATTTGCTGCCTACAAGGGTGGAGGAAGGAGTTCATTCATCTACAGACCGACTGTTTTCATACTGTACCACAGAAGGTATATTCAGAAGAGACACCAGACCAGCTTCCAGGCAGAAACAAGTTCCTTGGCTCAAGCCCCTTTTAAAGCTAACACCTTCAGAAAGGAATCTTTAATTAAACTGTAATATTTGGAGCAATTGCTAAATTCACTATGCAAACATTCGTGTTCTGGAGTTGAACTGCCATTAGAACACAATGGTAACCAGCTTCTCTGATGCTACATTTCAAATATAATACCATTCTTAAAACAAACATTTTTTTTCTGACTGGCAGAAAAGCCTTTTTCAAGGTTTGCTGTAAATTTAAACCTGAAGAAAACACATTTTGATGACATTGCCAAAATCAGGATTCTCTTCCTTTATTATAAGACAACCCTCATGCTTTAGAGGACTTAAAACATCAGCAGCCAATACCTCCAACCAGAACAGCAACAAACCCAAAGCTCAGGGACCCAATACCATCTCATGTGTTTCCCTAATGAAGGCAATGACTTAAAGGTTTTTAGAAACAAAGCCTATAGTTTCATGAATCCCACAGGAAAGACAACATGAACCCAGTTAGCCCCAGAACTGTTTTGCCACAGAATTTGCTTTGATAAAACTACAGATTACAGACAGATCTCATATCTAATGCAACCACATGCTGGGAAATACCCCAAAAATTTTACTATACACAAAACATTTCCTCCACTATCCACACTCCTGACTAGCAGCACTCTTCCTGCAGCCTCACTGGTTTGCATATACAGACTTCCCCTTTCTGTAAACTCTTCCCAAACTTTTCTGCTTCCGATTCTTACTTCACCAATAAAGCCACATTTTACTTTGAAGTACAAGCGAGACAATTTTTATATAGAGATATCACTTCCTTTTCAGAGTTAACAAAGATAAATTGCAAAGGTATGAAACTCTACCAAGCTGTATTTCACTGTATCTTCCTCTCTGTAGGATATTTGTCATTTTGGAGAGTCACTTCTTCAGAACAAACACTTGATGCTTCACAGAACATGGAACCTCTTCTATTACACTAGCATAACATTTACAAATAATGACTCACACTGTCATACACACTCATTCATTAGGGAAAAAAGCAATGAAGAAAAATGCCATGAAAGTCAATAACTGATTTTTCTTTAATTATTCTGCTCAGAACAGAGTCTGCAGCACTGAATATATTTTTCCAACTTAATTCACATGCAATTCATTTTAATACACCATGAATTTTACCTTCATTTCCAGCTGACATTAAAGTGCTTAAACAAGTCTCCAAAGGCTGTACCATTTTGCTGGCTTAAGACCAACATGATATACATTCAAACACTGCCTTTGAAATAAATATTGAAGACAAGCCAAAACACTTGAGTTTAGAGGGCTTTACTCTCCCCTACTCTCCTTGTTTATACCTGACTAAGCTTACACTGATACCTAGGGATGACATCTCATAGCAGTTCTTTACTGATGGATTCTGACAGTTTTTTATTCTTGTTTCTGGTCTCAGACAAAACTTTGCTATTGATTTCTTACAATTTTGTCATCCCTCAAACTGGTGGATTAGTTAAAAGCTGTTCATTTTTTATAGATATCCCTTTTCCCAATATTTATCCACTGAAGTAGAACAATAACTGTAAGAAGGATATAAGAATAAATTCATTCAGGATTTCAAAGATTTACAGTGCAATGATAAATATTTTTTTGATTCTTCCTCTCCCCAGGATCTGCATCAGACCTTCCCATTTTTGTAAATTCTCCCATTGTGTAGGTTTTTTCCTTTAGAAGCTATTTTTCATGTTTAAAAAAAGTAGAGGCATAATAATAATTTGTCAATCTCAAACTTTTTTTGGTTTTCTTTAACAGAACCAAATACATTCTGTCAGGAGAAGAAACAAAAGACAGTAAAATTGTTGACTTAAAGCCTCAAAGAATTTCTCAGAGGAAAAGTATGACATTAATTATTTTAAAAGGTATGTGAAGACAACTTCCTTTAGTAAAACTAGCAGGTCAGAAATGCTTGGATTTCAAATTAATATGCAAATATATATATTTTACATTTCTTGATACAGTTACACTTTACTCCAAATTAAAGTCAAACACAAAATTCTTATGCATGACACTACAATACTGTCATGTCCAGCAACAAACATTTCATAAAAGCAAGCATGCTTCATTACAGCAGCAATATATATACAATATATGTTCTTTAAAGCATTCTGACATACTACTGAATTGCTAATATCACATTGACCAAAGCAGTTGAAATCTTTTGTTCTTTGTTAAAAAAAATAAAATCTGAGCTCACCAGAAAAGAATTGAAATATGATTTTCATGCATCATTTGAATTGTCACCTGGGCTTTTGTCTCTAGAACTAACAGAGAATATCAATGTGTTAATTGAAACAAGCAGTATGTAATCCACAGGACATCTTTAGCATATGTTTCCTTCCAAGAGCTGACAAGAGCTTTCTTGGATTTCTCAGCACTAGAGCCTGACGTTTCCATTTTCAAGCTAAACATATGAACAAAAATCTTACACGTTTACATAAATATGTATTTTCCCAGCAGTATCCTTCCACAGGAATCAGACACACTATATCAGTTTTGAGACCTCGAAAAATAAAATGGGAGTGTGGTAACATTGGCATGAAAGTGTTGAAACCCCCATCTTTAAAGCCGTGTTTCTCTTCATAATTCAGAGGCCCAGAAAAATAAATTCAATCAGAAATCTAGCTCCAAGATGGAACATACTTACTGATGAAGGAGAATGAGATAGTGGATGTAACAAGGCAAAGCTCAATACTCAAAGCTATCATAATTTAAAATTAGACATAATTATCCTTAACAAAACCAGGCACTGTGGAAAGGGGCTTTGGAACAGCTGCTCCTCTTCAATTTAAATGCTCATTTGTTTTACATTGACCTAGAAATCAGTATCCTCCTAACCAAAAGCCAATTAGATAATAGTCTGTCTTTCAAGCTTGTAGAATACTAATTTTTTTAATGTCTTTAGTAGTGAAAAGCAAAGAAATAAACTGCAGATGATGCCACAAGAGTGCTCAGCTCCGATATGCACACAACAGAAACGTGAGGGTTCCCTTCTCTCCTTTCTGGAAGGTCAGATTTACAGTCCAGGGAAGACATCCATCACTTCCTTGTGCTGACCATACAGTGCAGTCCCAGCTTGGAACAACCACAGGATGCTGCAAAGATGCACAGAATGCACCACATGGAAAGATCTTCAGTTTGCTGGAGTAACATCCCACCGTTCCTTCCGCAGTAAAAAGTAACATGCCAAACTGACAACAAGGAAGCATTTCAAGAAACATTTTCAAAATCTGCCCTTCCAACCTTGCCCAGAGTTAGGTCACTAACACCAGTGTTTTTGGAAACAGAAGGATGCCAGATTCTTTCAGTACTGCAATATAAACAAGCTGCTTCTCAAGCAATGAGAATTAAAGACACACAGTTTCTTGCAGATTTGAGTTTGCCTTTTTGCCCCTTGCTCCCTCCCATAGTCCTGACAGAGGTAACTCTGGCTCTCCTATTTTACTTCCACCCCAACTGGGGACAGCACCTCCCCCAGCTCAGCTAATCGAGCCCTCTCATATTTGAGTGTCAACCAGTGCTGCCAAACCACAATAAACAATGAACTGACTGTCACCAAGAGAATGTGAGGGGGTGTCTCCTACTCTATTCCAATTCTTATATTATTGCAATTACAGTTATTTTTGACATTTCTTCTTCTTTTCAAGCCTGGATGAAATTGGCCAGTGGCTTGGAAGTTACCAGGAAAGAAGGAACAATGGCAGAAACTTTGATTCCCTACCACTGCTCAGTGTTTCTGACAGTCATGACCATTCATACTATTACTTTCAATTTTGGTTAAAGCCAATGCCAAAAATACATATTCATCTACAGATCTGTTCTAGCTCAAAAGAGACAAAATGATGGTAAGTGCCAGTTTGATTACTACTCAAATACAAAGCCATAAGATTTCTTAGTCTTCTGAGCCTTGGCAGCATCCCTAGAGAAAATTCTTTCCATGAAAAAAGTAGAGCCTTATCTAAATGCATCAACAAAATAAGCTTTTCAGAAGGCCAGTATCATACTGAGCCTGACAGGATCCAGCACAAAACCAATTAACACAGGAAACTACATTAGAAAACAGAGAATTCAATTCTACCAATTCAATTCTACGTCTTCATAGAAGAAAAACACTGACAGTCATCAGTAGCAATTCACAGTCCCAGAAGAACCTGCTAATGCAAAAGGTGGATGTTTTAATATTGAAAGGAGCCTTCCAAAACTGCTGAAGTTGTGAAGTAAACAAGCCTATATTGACAGAATGATCTCACAGCAGAACACGAATCTGTACAGTCAAGGTGGAATTCAAGGGAAGGAGAAGCTCTTTGCAGAATAGGTAATGAAGCTGAAGAAACCCCTGTCTCCTTAGGTTTCCTTCCGAAGTCACTGAAGTAGAAAGCAACTAAATCTAAGTGTGAGCTGCAATGGACAAAACAAACACAACAACAGCAGCATTCTAAATATACCTCAGAGTTCTCAGACATCAGCATTAACAGTTGATTGTAGCAGTTTGCTCTCTGTCCTCCTGTGCTCCTGAGTTTCCCACACTAGCAGCCCCCGTTCCTTCTCAGTACTGCCTTCAAAGCTGCTTTTGCAACAGGAAGCAGGGGAAAAGCCAAAGTCCATCCCTACCCAGCCAAACGAGTAAGCAGATTATCGAGGAAGTTTCAGAGCAGCTAGGATGATGTCAATCCCAGGCAAAATAATTACTTCAGTCCTGTATCAGCTTTTCCAAAGAACAAGCAGAAGTAACATCAGTTGTTGAGATTTTTATGGGGGGAAAAAAAAAGGTTGAAAATAAGTCACTGTGGCTCCTGAGAAGAGTTCTTCTGTGCTTTGGATGGGAGAGGTGGAGGTTGAGGTGTTCAAATTACTGCTTCTGCTGACCGAGTAAAACATATCAGACTTAGAACTGTTTAGAGATTTTAACTTGACTTAAAACTACATCTCTAAAACAATTTATCTCTATGAAACAGCAAAACTTTCTGGGTTAAGAACCTGCCAATCAATCAAATTTTCAAAAGTAGCTGTCAGAAGAATTGTTAGTGAATATGACCTTTCTGTGTCAACAGAACAGCCATGCATATTAGATATAAGGAAGAAATTATTCACTGTGAGGGTGGTGAGGCACTGGAACAGGCTGCCCAGAGAAGCTGTGGATGCCACATCCCTGCAAGTGCTCAAGGCCAGGTTGGATGGGGCTTTGAGCAACCTGGTCTAGTGGAAGGTGTCCCTGCCCATGGCAGGGGGTTGAAATAAGATGATCTTTAAGGTCCCTTCCCACTCAAACCACTCAATGATTCCATGATTTTAACTGGTGACTTAGAAATAAATATAAAAACCGCTGCTGACAAACGTACTGTAACAGCAGAGTATAAACAATGAGGTTGGCACTGTCAGGGTGATCTGAATGACTTGCTCTATGTACATACATGTTAATGCAAACAAATGGTAAATTACACTCCTAAGAATTAGGATTCAGGCAACTACAACATGAAGGGAACATCTGTAACAAGATTGCTCATGGATCCTGTTTTTTAAATATTGGTACCTCATTTGCCTGTTTCCAGTCCTCAAACTATTTTAAGCAATTGGATATACAGCACAAATAGTAGTTCACATGTTTCATCTTTGGATTATTTTAAAGCTGTGTCACTATCTCCTTTTACTCACAGAATTAACAACCTCCTTTATTCCGTTCCTAACCACTCTGCTTTCCTTTTAACCACTTTTAATTCTTAATCAGGGGCAAGTGTGGGGAACACTGCACTTCTCTGCTTGAAGAAGAGATCCTTAACCTCTTGATTAAAGTTGTGGGTTTGATGCCTGTATGCACCATTCATTTCAGAGTTGGACTCAATGATCCTCGTGGGTCCCTTCCAACTCTGAATATTCTGTGATTCTGACTCAACTCGGTTCTTTGGAGACTATAAAGATTCAAGTCTCTTTGCTGACGTTCCTTGCTCCTCAACAAGCCTTCTCTTTCTAAATCAGTTCTTTTTTTTTTTGAAACTGAAAGCAACTTTAGCAGGTTTTTGACTGGTTTTAGCTCTGCATACCTCTATTTCTGTTTCAGCCTTTAGGGTGGTTTTTTTGACTAACAATTCAAGCCAGAACTGAGCCTTGCTGACCATTACTCCTCCTCCCGTGGGATCTTTGCTGGAGCTCGATCTGCCTTATGAAACAGTCACTGTAACATGTAAAGTCTACTCTCCTCGTGTCCCAGCATTTTGTGGGATTAAAGTAACTATTGGTAAAACATACAGTAGATAGGATAATAATGATACTTATGGGTAGTGAACATCATTATATGCTTTCCACAATTCTGAACTGGGGGGTTCAACACAAACAGAAGCTTGTAACAAAAAGCACAAGCTCAATCATGTAGCTTAGGTGAAATGGGAGTTAAATCAACTCCATCCATTTTACGTAACACAAAACTGAGTTTAACCAACATTTCACTGCTTGGTCCAGAATGGCAAATTGTGGTTACCTACTTCTGAACCACCAAACTACTGGAGAAGTGTCCTGATGTGCAAGGAAAAATGGAGCTAAATATTACTAACAACTGTCCATGACTATTGTCAGATGGAGATTTCATACAGTGCAGGCAAAGTTTGATGATAAAAGCCTTGTTGATAATGGGACAAAAATGAAATCCGACAGCAGATGGAAGGGCCTGCATCATTAATGTACTCCACTGAAGAAGCTGAGCACCATCACACCTTTCCCTTGAAATTAGTGCAATTTATGGTAAGCCAGGGGGAAGAGCAGCAGTTCACCTTTTGCTTATGGAAAAATAGAGAAATTCAGCAATTAGAGGGTAAAGGATATCTATCACTTCATTGCAGAGCCAAGTTTAATGGCCAAGCACCCTTCCAATTAAACAGGTTTGAATCCATTCTTGACACTTTCCCAGGAAGCTGATGCCACAGATTTGTCTGACAAAAAACCACAAGGAACAAGGTGTCCCAAGGGTTTTCAACACCTCTCATTTTACAAAGATTTGCTGCCATTTTATTTTTAAATCTAATATATATGTATGTATATACATATATACAATAAACTGACTTCTAAATAACTTTTATCATAAAAAAATAAGAAGATAAGCAAGCCACTCAATTTATTAGAGTGCTCCCTTGGAATTATGTTAGCACATAAATCAGCTGGTTTGTTTGTGAATATTACCTGATATTCATACATGTTCATATCAGCCATCAGAACGTCTCATTTTCTTTCTACTCTCTCATATAATTCAACTACTTCTCAGTCAGCGACATTTTAACCACAGTATGTAAATTATACCAAGGAAGTAAACATGTCAGCAGGCAAGTAATCATATGGAAAATAAAAGATGTCACTGTCAAATATTCCACTTTAAACAGCTGCCTATTTAATCAGGATTGATGTTGAAGCCTGATCAATATAGTTTGGCAATGCTGACATAGTACTTTTCCTCTCAATTCAGATAGTTCTGCATCTTCATGGCAGTTGTTCCTCTTTTCTTTCAAAAACCTCATCAGTTTATCTTGCCAAACTTCTCTACCTCATTAGCTTATTTTGTTTTAAGATTTAAGAAATAACTTTGATAAGAAATGCAAGCATTTTAAAGTCATAACACACTACATTCTACTTTATTTTGAAAGAAAACATTTGATAAGTGAATTTGAAGGTAAAACATCAAAAGCTTACCTAAAACCAAACAAATAGCTATTAATAGATTTAATAATACCCACAAATTTTTACTTTTTACATTGCATACAGTCATTTGAGCAGAGTCAAAGAGATTGTGGATCAAAAGGCCGTGACTCAGAACATCATTCATTTAGCAATTCTAAATAGTAAAGAAATAAAAGTAGTACCAGAACTAGTAACTGTACAAATTTTGGGCAGCAGTAAAGCTACAATACAAGATACAACTCCACAGCTTTCACACTAAGATTCCCAGACCAGTAGTCCATAGCCCAAAGGATTGACAGTGGAGAAGGATTAAGGAGGTCACAAGAGAAATACAGTTGTGCACGAAGCAGCCTGAGTTCACAATTAGCCAGAATTTTCTGGCTATCATCAAGTCATAAGAACTGAATATTACTGTGGTGAGGGTTTTTTTCTAGGGGTAGGGGAAGCCATGCAGAAAAATAAACACTCCTGTGAAAACGCAGGAGGGAAAGGAGAGCTCAGGAACATCCAACAGGCAGGAGGGGTCTTCAAAGGGATTCCAGCTCATGTTAGAGCCAGCACAGCGTGCAGAGCTGAAGGAGAACCCAAGGTTAGCAGCACTGGTGAAATGCAAGCAGTGATCAATGCTCCAACCTTTGCCTTCAACCCTTGGATCCTCGACACCGTGATAAGAACCGTATGTATCTCCCTTGACAACAGCTCATCCATTAAATTAGTTCAATTAGCAATATTTAGAAAATTCGAGATGCAAATTTGCCGAAAGCACCTCTGCAGGCTTAACTACTTGAAATACAAGTCACAGTATCTGACAAGGTGGGTTTGTGTGAGAGATTTAGTGCATGCACTGGTAACTTTGTGTAAACAGTCACAGCAGTATTCTCTGTGTTAAAGGCATTCAAATTTATTATTGCTAATTGCTAATTTTATTATTGCTTATTGCGAATTTTGAGTGAAGACAAATACAGAAACCATGTTAAACCTGAAGTTTCATGTTTTATTTAAACTCCAAGGCAGAGAATTTTAATTCCAAGTTTCACATAATAATTTGTTTTCATGGACAAACTATGAACCCTGCCATAGGAGTTCATCATATAACTACTTTTAGTGTCACTATGCTGTATGACCACATTAAAATAATGAGGTTTGAACATTCCAATCTTCAATTAGAGCTTTGTGGTTTCAAGCACTTAAAGAATAAATGTTGCCATTAACCTAGACCTTACCCCTCAAATATGCACCAAATATATTAACAGTGTTACTGAATCATGAGGTCATTGTGAAAATGTAAATCTCAGTGGATTCCATCACAAAGTAAAATCTTGGGGATTTTAATAGGATATTATTTAAGGTATAAAATTAAAGTTTCTCATTAAGTGATCTCAACAGCTCATTTAATTTATCAGGCTCAAAAAATATTTTAAAGGTTATTTTAGGTTAATTACATTTCACATCCTTTTATGACAGATCTGAAACCCTGCACATCTTTCAATGCTCTGTTACAAACATTCCTCCTTGCCAATAACAGAGTTCACACTGACACACATTTTTGCATACTCACACTACATGACTGTTTTATATTCATGATGAACATAAAATCTTTCTTTTTAATGGAAACTTGGTCATTGCAATAAATAGCAAAAGCAGAAGCCCCTCAGTCAGGGGGTTATTTACTAATAAAAGGGCTCAGGTAGCTGGTTTATTTTGAAGATATACAGCACCCTCTCAGCAAATTGTGCATTAGACACTTAGGTGGCCACAAGTGCTTCCAGTGAAAAAAATTCAGATCTATCAAAAATGCCACAATAAAGGAATTCTCCTCATCTGTTCCTACAGTATACAACAATTTGAAACAAACACCTGGCCATTATTATTTATCCTAGTTTCTGTTCACAAAGATAAGAACTACAGATATTGACTCTAAATCAAGCTTGCTAATGTAATGTTTATTCTGAATTCATACCTCATGTTCTCACAGCCCAAGGAGCCTGCAGTGCCCAGCAGGGAAGAGTCTGAAACTCACAATTAATGGAGAAATGCTCGAGTTAGCAATAAAACACAGCAAGGCCAGGTAAGAGATCACGGTATGTCTCGGCTTTTGAACAATTGACTTGAAAATTTAAATATCTTGAACACAACCAGAAAAAAGAAAATTATACCAGCACTATAAACAGTGACTGCACCGTCCATTTGAGCTCCAAACATTTGCCAAACATTAATAAACTGAGATTTACAGAAAGCCTGTGAGGTGTGCTTTACTTTCAGTTCTACAGGTGACCAAGGGACTTAACCTCTCTGTATCTTAGTTTATCAAAGTTCAGATATCAGGACTGTTGCATAAGTCTCAGGTTTTAGCAGCGTGTTTCACTTACAAGGCTACCCTTATCTCTGCCAAGAGATTTCACCTCTCCCCCTCCAGTAATCTCAAGGTAATAAGGATTTTAGATTAACTGTTAGGAAAGGTTCTGAGCTGCAGCTCTTCAGAGGCAATGCACATAAACCACTGTATTCCCACTGTCCTCCAAGTGGTAAAATAAGCAACCACTGTGTCTCTGTGGCTCAAACTGTATGGCTGGAAAAACACATTGCATGGCATGGATAAACCAAAATGACACAGTACAGGAAAACATACCAAGCAAAAAAACAGCCAAACACAGAGGATTATGCTGCTAATTTACAGAGCATCTCCAAAGCCTTTGCTTAGTCGAAATGCTGTGGGAGATTAGTAGAGATGTCCTGAAGCTCAAAACAGTTTGCATTTCTGGAAGAAAGCAGTTTGAAACTTTTTTTGAAATCTGAAATTTTTTAAGACCAATCCTCCTATTATCACATCCTAGGAGACAGTTTTGAGAGGTATTACCAGACACAGAAGGCAGCCATGTTAAAATACTAAATTGCAGATCTCTCACAGTGCCTTTCTATGGAAATACCTGCCAAAAATCACCAAAATTTTTAACTACTTTAAATTAAAAAACTTTAAATTAAAAAACAGAACTTTTACTATCCATATCATTACGTAGGTAATTAAGAACCATAGAACAATACTCATGAAACTAAGCCTCACTCAGCGACAATGTGTGTTCGAGACAGACTGAATAACTATATTTTAAGTTCTCCACAGCTCCCCAAGCAAAAAAAGCTAATTTCCCATGCACACTACAGCAGTTTCTAACTTTACACCTACAATAGTGCTGCTGTCAGGAAGAGGACTGACTGCATGTGCCAAAAATCAATTCAACATATTCACAGACAAAAAAAAATAACATGCAGCATCTGAAGATAATGAGAACTGCAATCATTCAAACTGACAGTCTAGTGCCTAACAATTATCACAAGGCAAGTTTTATGAATTCATATTTCCTACAATGACAAGCCTCAGGTTACACAGAAGGGTGTTCAAATTCTCTTTCTAATATGAAAATCTCCTTTAAGCCAATGAGTCCACTCCAAAATGGAATTCACTTAACTGAAGTGAGTAAAAAGATGCTGACTGTGTTTAGTAACATGCTGAAGTTTCTTCAGAGCAAGATGCTGACTACATTTAAGTAATATGCACTATATAGTAAATATAACTTTAGTACAGAATTTATCACAATCATTTCCTGTTCTGTACATAAGTTATTCAGAACGAAGTTTCCTAGTGAAAAACCAATCAGGACTATCAGTTTTGGATGCCACTGTGAAGCATGTGACCTGAATCTATCATGAAAACACATAGAATCATAGAATCAGCTGGGTTGGAAGGGACCTCCGAGATCTTCAAGTCCAACCCTTGATCCACCACCACAACAGTTACTAGACCATGGCACTAAGTGCCACATCCAGTCTCATCTTAAAAACCTCCAGGGACAGAGAATCCACCACTTCCCTGGGAAATCCATTCCAATGGCTGATTACCCTTTCTGTAAAGAATTTCTTCCTATTATCTAACCCAAACCTCCCCTGGCACAGCTTGAGACCATGCTCTTGTCCTACTGCTGGTGGCCTGGGAGAACAGACCAAGCCCCACCTGGCTACAACCTCCTGTCAGGGAGTTGTAGAGAGTGATGAGGTCTCCCCTGAGCCTCCTCTTCTCCAGGCTGAACAGCCCCAGCTCCCTCAGCCTCTCCTCACAGCACTTGTGCTCCAGTCCCTTCACCAGCCTCGTTGCTCTTCTCTGGACCTGCTCCAGGACCTCAATATCCTTCCTGAACTGAGGGGCCCAGAACTGGACACAGCACTCGAGGTGTGGCCTCACCAGTGCTGAGTACAGGGCAAGAATCACTTCCTTGGACCTGCTGGCCACACTGTTCCTGATCCAGGCCAGGATCCATTGGCCCTCTTGGCCACCTGGGCACACTGCTGGCTCATGTTCAGCTTCCTGCCAATCCGAACTTCCAGATCCCTTCCTGCCTGGCTGCTCTCCAGCCACTCTGTCCTCAGCCCATGGGGCCGGGGGTTGCTGTGGCCAAAGTGCAGGACCTGGCACTTGGCCTGGTTGAACCTCATCCCGTTGGAATCATCCCAACTCTTCAGCCTGTCCAGGTCCCTCTGCAGAGCCCTCCTGCCTTCCAGCTGATCAACGCTCCGCCCCCAACTTAGTGTCATCTGCAAATTTGCTAATGGTACACTCAATCCCCTCATCTAAATCATCAATAAAATATTAAACAGAACTGGGCCCAACACTGATCCCTGGGGGACACCACTAGTGACCGGATCCCAACTGGACACAGCACTGTTCCCACCACTCTCTGGGCCCAGCCCTCCAGCCAGCTCCTGACCCAGCAGAGAGTGCCCCTGTCCAAGCTGTGGGCTGCCAGCTTCTTCAGGAGAGTGCTGTGGGAGACAGTGCCAAAAGTTTTGCTGAAGTCCAGGTAGACACATCCACAGCCTTCCCCTCATCCACCAGGTGGGTCACCTGATCATAGAAGGAGATCAGGCAGGTCAGACAGGACCTGCCCCTCCTAAACCCATGCTGGTTGGGTCTGATCCCTTGTCCATCCTGCAGGTGCTGTGTGATTGCACTTAGGATGATCTGCTCCATAACCTTGCCAGGCACTGAGGTCAGGCTGACGGGCCTGTAGTTTCCAGAGTCCTCCTTCCAGCCCTTTTTGTGGATGGGCGTGACATTCACCAACTTCCAATCATCTGGGACCTCCCCAGTGAGCCAGGGCTGTTGGTAGATGATGCAGAGTGGCTTAGCAGGCTCTTACCCCAGCTCCCTCATCACCCTTGGGTGGATCCCATCTGGTCCCATAGACTTGTGGGGATCCAAGTGGCTCAGTAGATCTCTAACTGTTTCCTCCTGGATTACAGGGGGGCTATTCAGATTCTTATCTGTTTCTACAAGCTCCAGAAGCCAGCTGTCCTCAGGACAACCTGTCTTACTGTTGAAAACTGAGGTAAAGAAGGTGTTAAACACCTCAGCCTTTTCCTCATCTTTGATAACTATATTCCCGCCCATGTCCAGCAAAGAGTGGAGGTTTTCCTTGCCCCTCCTTTTGCTATTGATGCATCTGTAGAAGGACTTTTTGTTATCCTTCACAGAAGTGGCAAGATTAAGTTTAAGTTGTGCCTTCATCTCTCTAATTTTCTTTCTACATGACCTAACTGTATTCCTAAACTCTTCCTGAGCAACCAGCCCTTTTTCCTCATAATCGGGAGGCTCTTCTCTTTACCCTTCAAAATCTGCCTGTTCAGCCAGACCAGTCATCTTCCCTGCCAGCTTGCCTTTCAGCACACTGGGACAGCCTGCTCCTGTGCTTTCAAGACTTCCTTCCTGAAGCATGTCCATCCCTCCTGGACCCCTTTGTTTTCAAGGGTTGTTTCCCAGGGTACACTCTGAACTAGTCTTCTGAATAGGCCAAAATCTGCCCTCTAGAAGTCCAGCGTAGAGCCACAGATTATGCTGATGGTGAAGTAAAAGTTGAGCAATTTGCAGTTTGATTTAAAAGCCAAGAAATGGCTAATTCTTTCAAGAGGAGGTTTGAAGAATGCCAGCTAAGTTTGTCAGAACTACAGAAAGGGCACTTATCTCTGGCAGCAGGACTGTCAAAGGACACCAACCCTGTTGTGTATTTTGAAGTTTCTGCTAATGATGAACCTTTAGGACACATAACCATGGAGCTGTTTTCAAATATTGTCCCAAGAACTGCTGAAAATTTCAGAGCCCTGGGCACAGGAGAGAAAGGATTTAGATTCAAGAACTCCCGCTTTCACAGAATAGTCACTGACTTTGTGTGTCAGGGAGGAGATATAACTAACCATGATGGAACAGGTGGACGGTCAATTTATGGAACAGCATTTGAAGATGAGAATTTTGAAGTGAAACACATGATACATGCATTTTTGTTTTCCTACCAGGGACACCTTAAAAGCTGTGACAAAGGTAAGTCCCTGCAAGCATTCTAAACACTGCCCAATGACTAGAACTTGCTCCCTACCTCTTCCTCAAGCCCTGTCCAAATTCCAAAATTGATAATGTACCAAAGCTCTCAAAAATTCACCAATAGACTCTGCAGCATATGTAAATGCAAATGTCTAATTAGTATTCATAAACTTAGACTTCACACATGGTCTTAATTTGGAAATCCACTTACTTCCCATCTCAGGTCATTACAATTACAACTGACAATTTAAAATGCAATTTCCATGCCTTCATACAGTTATAAAATCCGTTCATTCATGCAGCCATAGTTTCTGCTGTCTTCTCCTTTTCTAATATAAAAATATTAAATCCTACTTGTATAATCAAGTATTGAAAGTCCTTTACTCCCTGAAACAATTTATGGCCTTTATCAACCGTAACTTTAATGATTAATCTTAAACAAAAATATTTTCAGCTGTACAGAGCAACATTTAAATAGTCAACCTAAAAGTAACATTATCTGTTGACAAAACATTTTGGGAAAAGAGCAGCTTTCGGTTTCAGAAGACACAAATGTAAATGAAGTTTTCCCATCAGATTCAAATGCCTGCTTCCATACTAAGTATCCAGGCAACCAGCAGGAGGTAGTACTATGCACAACTGGCATTAATGATTTGTCCCCCAACTAGTATTGTATTTTTCTATAAAAAGACAGAGATTACATCTAATTCTTTTGTGAGGAAGTAGAAATCAAAACTCTCTGCACTCACATCAAGCAGAGAGGTGGACAGTGTGGTGGAAGATCAGATATTGTGGCTTGTAAACTAATATTTAATTTGCTAGTCATATACATGGTATCTGCTAGTCACTACAAACTCTATCCCTTCCAAGACCTCATCCCTCTGAGATTAACAACCCAGGTGCCTGGGTGCATAAAGCAGAGATCCTAAATAATAAACAGTAAACTCACTAAAGCACTGGGGACTAAACAGGAGAGCCGGAGACAGAATTTTCTTTTATAACTGGGAGGGGTTTTGAAAGCAGAGCATAAAGCTGGAACTCCCAGTTCCACCGCACTTCACCAGGCCTTTTGAATTATTGACTTCCGTACTGAACTGACGAGCAGCAGAGAACTAAGGTCTCCTTTTGGCCGCAGGAGAGCATCCCTGGCTCCAGCCTGGGCCGCCCCAGAGCCCCGGCGAGGTTCGGTGCGGGAACTGCAGCTCCCCGCGGAGGGACGGCCGGGGCTGCAGCGCCACCGCCAGCCCAGAGGCGGGAGCACCACACGGCTTCCCACCCAAAAAAAATAAAATAAAAAATAAAATCGCAAACTGTTTATAAAATCACCTCCAAATAAATTTTTTTTAAAATAAATTTTGTTTTATTCGTAGCTATCCCAGCCTTCATCTCTCTGTTTTGCCAGAGAAATGATGTTGCAAACCGTGGTACAGCATTATGATACAGAGAGAATTCATAGTCCAGCTAAAGGAAAAAAGCTGGTTATTAGCAAGTGATTCCTGTGGGATACGGTCCCAGAAATAACATACCCGTGCTGTAAAGCAACTAACAATTACCAGGATCTCTAAAAACGTTTGACAAAAGCTCGTTTGGATTGTGGAGCTCACGATTCCTGTCCCCAGCCCTGGAACACCAGCAGATGGCAACCCAGCTCCACAGACCCCTCCACAGGCTTGATGAAAACACAGCCATTAGATTCCACTTCCACATGAATTTACAGGGAATTACCTACAGTCACTCACTAATTCAAATCTGTAGCCAACTAGCCACTCTTCTTCACAGCCAGGAAAAACACAAACTTGAATCTTCTTTTTAATGAACACTGTCCTGCACAGGGGAAATAAACTATTAGGGGAAGTTTATATTTTAGGTACAAGTGATTATATACCTAATATATCTAATATGAAATTAAAAAAGCAAAGGAGCAGAAGTTTAAAGAATAAATCGTAAATATTCTCTCCTACATCTAAAAAGCATACCCCAAGTTGAACATCAAAAGTAACATGGCACAGCATGAAGTCTGTCTCAGCTACCAAGTTACTTGCTGAGCCAAGGACCCAACATCACAAGAACGACCCATTCTCCCCATTCCACTCGGTATTGCCTAATCCACACAGCTTTGGGGAACTAAACATTTGTAATAAATCAGCTGAACTGAATGAGCAGCATCACTGCCTCAGTGTTATTCAACACAGGAAGTTCTTCAGCTTGTTAGCAATTTCAAGTCGTTGCATTTGAGCCTTTCTACCCTCCAGATCATTATTATAATTCAAAATCTAAGAAGATTGGGTTTTTAACCACTTCTTCTAGAACACTAGGGAAAGGTGAGCCATCTGGCACTTTGTACAACCACAATGAATATGCCATAGCTTCATTTTGTTTAAATCATTACCTTAGAAAGCAAATGTAAAACCCTGAGTCATTTGATTTTCTCTGAGATGAGACTGACCCTACAAGGAAATCTTGCAAGTCTGACATCAGAGGATTAATAGAGCACCAAGTGCTTAATCAGCAGCCTTCATCTCTGAAGATGAAGAAATGGCTGTGACCACATCCCATGTGGTACAGAATACAAGGAAGAAAGTTTAATCTAAAGAGAACTGCAACCACCCAGCTGGAATCCTCAACCTCATTTTCAAAAGTTATGTTCAGTCTTTCAGTTCAATGGGTACCTCAAGTTTCAGTTCTATACTGGGAGCACTTCAGAAAGCTGAAGTTTGTAAGTATTTAAAAAAAAAGGTTTCAAAATCTCTTTCACAAACATATCTAAGTTTCTACTGACAGGCTTCTTCAAATGTTTTCCTATCGCCACAGTTGGCAGAAGGAACACATATGATTTCTTATTCCTGGAACATCTCAAGCTTTTCCAGGCATTAGATGCTGAGCAATGCATGTAAGACACAGTCCTAATTAATGGGTTGCACACTGTCAGATGTTTCTTTCAGAAAACCCTGCAGACAGTGCTCGAGATGCTCTCTGAGGGACCAGGTGGTGGGACACACACAAAAAAAACCCTCATCTCTCTCCACAAATGTAGATGCATATTCAGCATTAGTGCAGTGCTCCAGCTGAGCAACCTGTCCTTAATAACCATGAGGGGAAAATCATCCATTGCCCACCCATAAATGCCCCAGCCCTGGAATATTAACACCTTACAGCATCACTTCTGGAAATCGATTTCATTCACACTGAGTTCTGCCAAAATGAACAGCTGCAAGAAAGACACTCTCAATCTACCTCCTCTACAATGATCACAACCTTCTCTTCACAAGCTCCTTTTCCTTTCTAAAATTTACAAACCCTGATGCTCTTCACGCTTTTCTTCATAAGAGAATGCATCCATATTCCTGATCTTTCACATCATCTCCCTTCAAAACACAGTGCATGTTCTAACTCTTTTCACAGCAGGGTAAGATTTCAGATAAATAAACCCCCAAATTAAGTCATAAAAGATTTTCCACAAAATTACCTTTCTGTTCCTTAAACACAAACTTTACGTACATTCCCTGTGCCCACATCTTTTACTATATTTGAGTCTTGAGAGCAGGAAACACCACTGAGATGCCCACAGTGATGCTTTATGTCATTTCCTCTGATTACTTCCTCAGCTATTTTAGGGATTTAAAAGTCTTCACCAGAATTCAATCTCTTAGGATCAGAGCCATTTGTCTTAAGGGTAGATGATGAGCTGAAGGTCATGCTGTGAAATCCTCACATATATTTAGAAGGCACACAGATCAGATCAACACCTATCATTCTACAGCATTCACCCTGCCCTGGCTTCTTCCTCAAGTCAAGGATCTCATGGCAAGTGCTGCACAGACATTAATCCACATTGTCACACATGCACAAGCTGAAAGATTCTGCCCAACAATAAATTGTGTTTATATAGTTTAGCAAGATAGAATTTGATGTATTTCCAGTTCTGGAGTCGTTGCTGATAAGCAGCCCAGCTATCAGTCTTGTTCCAGAAGTTGCAAACTAATTTCTGAAGATTTGCTATTGTTACTTTATCTTTTTGCTTTGCGAATACTTTCAAAGCGGAAGAGAATGCAATTTAAGCACTGTAAACAATCTGTTTAGGATTAGCAGTGGTTAGAAAGCAAAAAAAACCACATTACTGAGTGCCAGCAAAGCAATTTAGCAAAGGAAATCTACTGATACCTGCAGTGCCATAAAGATGGAGCAGAAACAATCAAAAGAGCTTTGAGGATTCTGGCTTTCCCATACCACATTCCACTTCTCTGTAGCTATCCAACTATTGTATTATAACAAATAATAAAAAAATTAAATGCTCTACCAGTCAAGACTGGCATATTAAAATGACACTCTGCATTATTGAACCTACTCAACTCTTAATAGAGCTATTCTTCAAAGAAGATTAATTATACTGGCAAGAGACCTTTTGCTATTCTAATTTGTGAAACTTATTTCAATACCACAAGCATATTAAAACAGCTGCAAACGTGTAACTAGTTCCAAGATCCCAGGACTCCCTGCATTTAATTAGGTGTTCATCTTGTGACCAGCTCTTTAGTCATTGCTTTTGAAGCCCACTTGGCATAAAAATTTTTCATTTCTAGGCTTAATTAACTGCAACTGTAATGAAAATACAGCCCACCATGAGACGTGGAACAGTGACTGGATAGTTCAGCACCTAAACACCATCACAGAGGGACAAATACTGGATTTATAGATTAATTTCTCTGCTTTACTTATCTAAAATTCTGGGGGTCTTGTTTTAAAATAACTTACTGGCATTGTGTTTCATATCAGAACATTTGATAGACAGCACAAACACTGCCATGACAAACTGAAAGCACATCATATTAATAATATGCAGAATCATAACACGCAAACATCTGCAGCTTGCTGAGCTGCACACAGCTGTTAAGCAACAACCTAGTATTCCAAATTAAATATCTGAGAATTAATGCTTTGTTTCAAAGCACAGTTCATTAACTTAAGCTATGGAGCTTCAAGGCATTTGCCTGCCTCTAGAGAACAGGCCTGTGTTTTAACATCTTAATTTTTTTAATCTCTGTCAGATAAATATACTTCTATGCCAAGTTTCATATGAGCATTTTCCCTTTCTGTTGATACAGTTGAATTTAGAACCACTGGTAAGAACATAAATTTAAGGCAAACGCTGAACAGGCACCAAATTAAGACACAATACAATTAAATCAAATCAGAAGAATTTCAATATAGTAGCATGTCTGAAAATGCCATGACTACAAGTACTTCATTGTGAAATCAAAATTAGATGTAACACAAATGAGTGGCTTTTTGAACTATAAAGATCTAAGTTTCCTTTCATAGCCTGGTGGTGCCAAACTGTCTAGGGTCCCCCAAAACAATTCTTTGGGCTATATCCAAGGTACACCCTTTTATTTGAGGGGGTCATTGCTTCTAAACAGTCTTACAATGTAATATAAATTTATCCAGTTACTTGCAGCTCTCTAAGAAGAGCACACCAAAAATTCCTCATTTGAGTAAAACTTGTTACACAAGCAACTCTGTAGAAGTTTGGCAAAAAAGGATTTCATCTTTGCTTTTAATCCACTATTTACCAACAATTTCTGTTGCATATATGACTGCTCATAAGTAACTGTCTTCTCCTACTCCTGTATTTTTCTTCTCCTCACATTTCAGTGATTTCAGCTATTTAGAGGTAATAAGGAACACCTGCAAACAAAATGTATGTTCCTTTTGGTGTGCAATTCAGACTTGACTGTAGCCACCTGAGTGTGTCTCTCCCCACACAGAATACTCTCTTCTTAGAAAATGCTAATTTAACACATGCAACACTCCTCAAAAATACATTCACTTTACCAAAACCTTTTGACAGAAACCACGTAGAAGAGCAGAGGTCAGTTCCAGCTCTTCAATTCCTTGGGACAGTTATCCTTCTCAGATTCATTCCCCTAGCTGTTCCCTAGGGAAACAGGCAGAGGTAGCTATTGAGAAAGCTGCTTCCCAATTAAATTTGTTTTAAATGGTCGGGTTCCCGTGTTCACATCTCCCTGGACTTCCACTGATATTTCTTTCAGGTATCAGGCAGCCTAAGTAGCATTGAGAAGGAGCATCCCCAAAAAGAAATTATTCTTCACACACACATTTTTTCCTGCTTTCTGTCGAAAGCAGGGTGAACGTATTCTCGCCCTAATTCACCTTCTATCCTAAAATGCCCTACAGGAACAAAATGCTGCATGCAATGAGCAGGAGCAGGGAAAACAAGGTAAAAATGAAAGCATAGAATCACACCACTTTTTATAGCACAAAATCATGACGAGTATTCCCAGACTCACTCACCAAACCAGCAGTAAGGGAAGGAGCAGATTGTCCTAGAGACTGATTTCTCATGCGGACCAGGTTTGAGGTATCTCCAGGAGGCTGCCATATTGTCTGTCCCACTCCACTGTGGACACTATTTGATAAGGGAAGTAGCTGTTTTCCTTTAAAAACAAAATCAAAATACCATCAGCTTACTTTTAGACAAGTTTGCAAGCTCCAACTGCAAAGCTGAGAACAAATACTGCATGCGAAGAAAAAGCGTTTAATAATAAAAGCAATTTCAAGATTTTGGTAGATTAGAACTTGTAAGAGCACCCTACCAGTAAATTCATTCTGTTTGATAACTAGCAATTTCCAAAAAATCTAGTTTACATTATGAGATAATGGTGAAATCCAAAAATGTAAAAACAGACTTCTATCACTTTATACCTTTCTATATTTTACACAAAGGAAACCAATATTTGCTGCCTTACACAGAGGCAAAATCTCTTTAGTATTGCTGTAAAAATTCTTATGAAAATGCATTCCTAACTGTAAAATATTATCTCCTCTAAATAGCTTAGTCATCCAGACATCCCCACCCTTCTCCTACCACTGGAACATCCCGCACTATCTTTCATGCACCTGTAATCATAACATAGTCTATGTTTAAATATTGTCTTCCTTTGAACCATGGACGGATGTTTTCTGCAAAATACATTTTTTTTTCTAGTCAATATAACTCTCCTTTTTGAAAAATGTCAAGCAGTAAATTTCCACAGAGAGAAAGAACCAAAGTCAAAGTAGGTCATATTGTGACTCCATGGAGCTTGACAGCTTCCTTTTATGTACAGTGTCATTCAGCAAGAAAAAAGAAGAAAGATATTTTTGTGGTTAAAAACACATAAGTGAAGAAGTCTGTGAATCTGGGTTCAGTTATTAGCTTCCAGATGACTTCCTCTGTAACTTTGGTCAGTCAACCTCTGTAATTCAGTTCCACCATCTGCAAAATGGGAGTGGATAATACCTCTTTTCCTTAAAATTAGAACTATGGGACTAAACAACACATGTCCTTCCAAGCATGGTAAATATAGTTGCATTCAACAGATTATTACATGCCCAGGAATCACAGGGAACTAAGACATTTGTTGCAATAAGTAGCAGGAAGGAGGCTACACCTTTAATCATGTATGTGCTGTAGAAAAACACTTATTTTCTCAGAGGCAGAAAGTTATTTTACAAATTCAACTTCACCTTAGAATTAGATGTGAATTATAATATCCATTCCATAGAAGTGGCTGCTGTATTTGGAAGACTCATATAACGTGATTAGCTACGATGTGGGGGGACAGGGAGTGGAAATGGTGTCTTTTTTTTTTTCTTTTTATAACTTGTTTACATTCATTTTCTGTGACAGTTGAGCAATGGGCCAAGTACACACCAACAGAATGAGTCAAAGTGTATGAGACGAGCAGGCTCAGCTTTGGCCAACGAACAGAGACACAGCATATTAGTACATTTTTCCTAGTCCCACTCAAGCTGCTTACAGCTGTGGGCATGATTTTCATGGCTTGTTCATTTTCAAGACAATGTACAAATACTATGACTCCTCTTGTCTACAGAGTTCTAAAACCACAGAAATGTACACTGCTGTAATTATCTCTGTACAGCACTAACAAAGATATCCTATAATAGCAAGTCAAATGACATAATTATCTAACAGTTCAAAATACCTGTGCCTGAGAGCAAGAACAACTTTAAGTTTCCAGAATATATAGTTATCACTATCTCCTTTTAGTTCCACAAAACCTGAATCCAGGAGGACAGAATTCCATCAAGAGTCAAATCTCAGCCAACCATACATGAATTGTGCAAAAACTCTTCTGATTCTGTTGCAAAAAATAAGGTGGAATCATTTTCAGGATGGAGCTTTAAGCTAAAGCCTTTCCCTATCATGCCTTAAGTTCTAAACACATTGAAAATATACATCTGAACATGTACATTTTCTTTATCCAGCTGGGTCAGATAGACCTTGTTGGGGCTCTTTACCCCATCCCGAATCAGGCTGCAGTGGATTGAAAAGTCATTAAGATGAAGCAACAAGTTCTGGAGAACATAGAGTTCTTGTGAATTTTTTGTTCTGAAATGAGAATCAACAAAAGAGCAGGGTTTCCAGTTTTCCTGCTTCCACCTATTTGCTTTGCTTTCCCCTACTCGAGGGGAAAAAAAAAAAAGGCAAATTATGGTACTAACTTGGGCCATTGCAGTCAGCCAACAGCTGTGTAGTTCATGCACTTCTGTTTTCCTCTAGTGATTAACCTACCTTGGAGAGCAAACTTACATGAATACAAAACATGATGAATGTTTCCATTTTTCAGAAACTAGCCACTTATTACAAATAAAACACGAAGCCAAGGCCAAGCCAAAATAAAATATACATACTTTACTGCTTATTTAATTCTATTACACCTAACACCTCAAACATGAAAATATTTATCTTCCTCTGATAAAAAAATGAAGGGACCAGGACTGGATGTATTTTCACCATCATGTAAGTCCATGCTGATGCCAAAAAGGGTAGTTTCATCTTCTTCCTCTTCCCCTCCCACCTGAGTGTTTTCAGCTCTTCTAGTTCTTGCACTAACATGCAAATAGGCAAACAGTCAGCCTAATTAGGGAGGAAATGGGCTGCAAGTTAACCCTACACAAAAACAGCAGCATTCAGGCATATCAGCCACTTCATTCTAGACTGACCATGCAGCTCCCCATGCTCTAATTCCAGCATCACAAACTTTGATATCAGCTTTAAACAACTGTAAAACTATGCCCTCGCCCACAAATAAAGCCTTTGATAAAAAAGAAAACTACTGAGCTTGGTCCACTTTTTTTGGCTAATCACTAGCCTATGCTCACTCCATGGTTCTAGAGCTGACAAACTAAAGTCTCTGACAGGGCTGAATATTGCATTCACAAGGAAAAAACCAAACTTAACACAAACTGAAAAAACATCTAGTCTGTAAGCAAGGTTTTTATTTTGAATCACAGTGCTTTTGAAGCCAAAAAGAAACTAAATAGTAATTTGAACCTGATGTAAAAGTCAGCTTTCCAGTAAGAAACAATATGGCAAAGTAGGCAGCTTACATTCAAGTGCTGATGTTAAAAGGGGCAAGGAAGCATCACTGTGTTGCCTAAAGTTTCACCACTCCATTCTTTTAACTTTGCCCATTAAATCTTAGCTTCTAACTTTTCACTGGGCCATATACAGAATTTCAGTCCAAATCCAGACTCCCCTTTTCACTCTTTTCTACTAATATTTTTTCCACATCTTCCTCTTACGTAAAGTTTTGTAAGCTCTGCCAACAAGAGGTCACCTCTAATTTTTAAGAAGTGACTTACTAGTATCTTTTATTACAACTGCTATGCCAACAAGTAATGCTGCATCTTTAATACCAACAAATACTGTTTTTACAAAATGGCATACCTGACAAAGAACTTGCCAAGCTACCTCTTCGTAGCTTGCAGTCATCCTGACTCAGCTGACGATGGAGCTTGGTTTTCCCAGCAGATGAAAAGATGTCAGGATTGCTGAGCTTCCTGCAACGCAGCGGAGTGGACTCCGTTATCATCTCCTGCAGAAAGAAAAACAAGTGGAAGTTTGTTAATGACAGCTCAGGATCTCTTGTCTGAAACATACAATCTCCAGAACATAAAGGAGAATGTTTTAAAAACCACAAACAAACAAGCCCCGCCCCACATACCAACAAAGAAAAAGAAAAAAAAATTAACATTGTAAATCCCCCTCTTTTGTGCCCCATATCAGCGTGGAACACACATTACAACATCCCAGTCAGCTGTGGTCCTTGAACACTACTGCTGCAAGGAATATCATTAATAATAGTCAGAGAAAAGCAATTATGCTACAGCAGTTCTCTTCTCTTACAGTATGTAGGAAAAAAGGCTACCAAGAAAACAGGCTCAGCTTTGGTTAAAGCTATTTCCTGCTAAAGCAAAGAGTACTCTCTCCAATTTTCTTGAATATTTTTTCCATCTAGTCTATGAGTAATGTACATATAAAGAAACTGTTGCAATGTCTATTGCAACCTAAAACTCCTATTATAAGTTGCAGCTCTACGAAGACCACATGTATAACTAAATAATAATTAGAATAGAGATCATCCTTTTGTGCAATGTCTTTGTTATTACTACAAACAAAATTAGACATGTATTTGTCAGAAACACTCCCACACACGTGAATTCCTTTCACAGCACAGAGCAAAATTTCAATCAAAATAGCGTGGGCAGAACAGTGTGAAGCACAACCACAGTGCTTTCCTCCTGCATTTCATTGTTCTGGAGGTGTCAAACTCTCATTCCACACCCAAAGAAGAATTATGAGCGTTGCTATCAGACATGGATTTGAAGATGTGACACTTTCCATTACAGCCCACACAGACGAACTGCTCGAGTTCTCCCTTCTCTGCAGTAGTGTGAAACATTCCACGTGTCTTAATGGACTGCTCCATTTTATTTCAAATGCCTCTCATTAGCTATACAGCACTTCAAGCCATGCTTATCCTCATAAAAATCTCATCTGAGGCAGAAAATAAACTTCCCCTGCGTGATACGTCACCGCACAATTTAACATGGTTTTAAATCATGTTTAAATCAAAAACTAGTAGAGGTTTTTAATTAAAATTTGCAGATTCCAGTCTAAATCTATTTCTAAAGCCATTAATTCAAATCTATTCAGTCTGCAGTGTTCTGTATCAAACTGTCAAAACCTCAAGGGGAAGGGAAGGGAGGAGAGGGAGATGAATAAAGTGGTTTTTCATGGGGAAAAAAACACCAGATTTGGGATTTAAAACAGAATTCTCATTCAGCTCTGAGTCACTCATTCTCAACCTTTTGTAGACCTTGTCTCCTTCTAATCAGGAAATCTTTTGGCACCTCATAACAGTAAATAACTTTGTTATTTGTTTGAGGGACAGCAAAGCTTTGCTCCACGTTGACTTCAATGGTGCATCTTTCCCAAGCTGCTCTAGATACAATTTCTTCCTCTGGTTACAGTCAGACTTTCAGTCGCCACAGTGTCTAAACCAGATCAAGAGAGACACCTGGGTAACAAAATAGGTCACTTCACTTACCCAGTTCACCACACAGCTGCAGTTGTGTTGGTGCAAGAGCGGGGAGAGGCTCAGAAACAAGTGACCTGGGGTAAAGAAAACTGCTCGAGCTGAAAACTGTTTTAATCTTATGCTTCCTCACACGCATCTTGGAGCAAAGAGCCTCACATTTTCATTTGTCTCTGACCTTTCCCACAAAGGCACTGAATTCCCTCATTTCCAGCAGCCTGTACTTCTGCTTTTCTGTCATTTAGAGAGCTGAAGGGACAGCGACCTGTCTTTCTGTTTGTACTTGGGAGTAAGGCAAGTCATTTTAAATTGCAACATTAGCTGTACCCCTGCACCCCTCTGTAAGCTGCAGAGAACAAGGGCAGAAAGTCTTTGCTGTTTCTATTTGGGATGGCAGAACATGGTTACATATGTATACATGTCTGTATGTAGACATACAGAAACATACACACACTTTTAATATAGAATGTCCTAAATGCCCAGACTGTCTAAAATGTAGCACGTGTTTCCCACCTGTGACAGTCTGAAATTATCCTACCTCAAAAAAAACCAAAAAAGCAAACAAACAAAACAAAACAAACAAACAAAAAAACCTCCAGGTTATAAACAAATTACTTAAAAACCTCATCCAGCCTACCCCCTCACACTCCTTATGTTTCAATTACAACAAATGTTCCCAGCATTCCTCAGGATCCAGCTACTTCCCTGAAACTTCACCTATGTTTAAAGGCCCCATGCCCAAGATACTACTGGTCACCCCACAGCCTGCTCTAATAAATCCCTAGAAAAGTCAGATTTTTCTTCCCATTCTCAACCTGCACAGGCCATTGCCGTGATTGTCTTGTCTCCACCACTTCACGTAGATCCCTTTAGGAAGGGGAAGCACAGTCCTGCTTGTTGAGCTGATGCAACTGTAGCTGCTCTTCTACCACGTTCAGCTGAGTTGGGACAGGGGAAGGAAGAGGGCAGGGGGTGGTTACAGAGGAGCTGGTGCCACTAGAAATGGCATCTGCCCACCTGGCTGCTGCCCATCACTCCCCAAATACATCTGCACCCAAGAAGACTGTACAAAAACAATTTTAAGCTTATTGTATTAATACTCAACAGCAGTTAAAATTTTAAGATTAATTTGAAGATAAGTGCTCTAACTGGGACTTCTTTGCTCAAGGTATTGAGGGTATTTGTTAGTGTGTTTGGGGTTTTATTTGTTTTGTTGCTTTAGTTTGTTCCCCTCAGGTGCACATTCACCTCCCCTCCAACACACCCACAAACACACACAAATATACATCTCACCAGTCCTCCTCAGTGAACTGCAACTGAATAAGAACATTCATTCACTTGGGGCACCAGAGTAAGGAAAGGCACTAAAGTCAGTAACAAAAGTACTCTAAGTCATGTTACCAGCAATTTCTGTACTCTACATCTTTCTCTACCCATAGACATTCACATACCCCACCAGACAAAGAATGTGCCCACTTCCCTACCCTTTCCCCTTCCCCTCTATGCAGAGTCTCTTTTTATTGGCAAAAATAATTACAAATTTTTAATGTCTTCTTAAGTTACAGTACACAAGTTTTGTAGATTTGGTAATCCAAAGTTCCCCAACTGAAGGAGCACGTGGAGCACTGAAGGGCACATCTACTCCTACCACCATTTCTGCTCAGCTACAACACCCTGCCTACACACACCTTTCAGCTCAACCCAATGGCATATGCTACTTCTCAAAAACACAAATTCCATTCAAAATTAATTCTTTCAGCAGCTGTCCCCAGCTTAGGCAACTCCTTCCCACCAGGCCTTGTACCACAAAGATATGAAAGGAACAGTAGAAAGGTAACAGCTTCCCACAGTCACCAAAGAATCCAGGCTGTCTTCTACACAAGATAGATTTGGTACATATCACATATGGGAATTTCCTCATAAACTCTTTTTTTGTTAAGCACATAAACACTTGGGCAATATTCAGAAGACTACGTAGGTGTTGAGTGTGTTGAAGAAAGGGACTCCAATCGTATTGTGCAGGTTTATATACTGTTAAACTTATTTTTCAAATATATATTAAAAAAGGAAAAATAAGGGCACTGTTCTGAGACACCGTTCTGTTTTAAAAAATGCTAAGTACATCACAGCCAGTTTAAAATTTCATTTTCTAAGAGCTGTGCCCATATTGTGTCAGCAGAACAATGAGGAGGGAAAGTTTTAGCCTGAAAACAATAGAGTTGTCTTTCACAAGACTGCAATTTATTTCACTCATCCATCAAAACCCAGCTTTGATATTGCAGTTCATGGATGAATTGCATAGAAATAGCAGTGGATTACATTACCACTCTTAAACAAGGAAGGAAAAAAAAAAAAACCTAGAGGAAGAGATTTTTCCTTGTCCTTGCCCCAAAGCAATGCATACAAAGAACACAAAAATCTTACGCAACATTCCAAATTGCTGAATAAAGAAACTCTTTGCAGTGATAGAATCTTGCTTACAAGCTTTCAAACTACTAAATTAGACTACCAGAGCAAGTGGTTGGAGATTAGATTACATAGCACGGACTGCCATAATTTTAAGGACTCCACTTCCATTTTTCAAAAGAAAAAATCCTTACAGCTTTAGAGATTAAAGCATTAGTAAGCACGTAACAAACACTTTGCTCACACCGTGTGAAGAGGACTGTGAGCCTCCCTCCATTAATTTCTTTTCAAAGGTGATAAAGAACTTAATTTACTTTGGGCTTGTGGCTTTTGCCACAAGTTAAAAATCAGGTTCAAGCAGCCAGCTGAATCCTGCAAAGCTTAGGGCTGAAGATAAAAGAGTCACAGTCTTGGTTTGCTGGGCAAAGGTTATTCCTATCAGTCCCTACAAAGGTGCATAAAAATTTGCTCACGTAACTTGAAATAGCAGGATATGAAGAAAAACGGCCAAAGCTTTTCCTGAACAGCAAGAGTCTGCATTTTTCAACTTGGTCACTCACCACACTTGAACAGAAGAAGTGTTAAAATAGTTGTGGTACTGGAATAACACATGAATGTGTTTCTCTTGCCTGAAATCTCCCATTGGGATTATCACACTCAGCTAGATGGAGAACCAGACAGGTTGCAACAATAGCTGCTGACAAAAAGACAAGAAACCAAACGTGGCTCCTGACGTGCAAGATCACATTAATATCCCATATTAAATTCTTGATCTGGTAATTTCAAAACACAGCTACAGGGAACCTTCTCAGTCATTTTTTCCATTCCACTGCACAAGGAAAGTCTTCCATGCAATTCAAGCAGGAAAGAAAAGAACAAACCCGTATACCATGACAAAGGTTTTCAGAGGCTCTTTTGTTTCCCCATTGTTCATTTAATGGTGCTGCAGGAGAGCAGCACAGCACAGGTCCTTTATCTACAAATGGCAGGTGAATACTGCAAGTGTGGATGTGTTTTCCTTGGACTGCCAAGTGAAGTATCTCCCAGTGGGACTGATACATCAGCAACAGATCAATGTTAGGAGAAAACTTCTTAAGCCCTGTCTTTATGGCCTACATTTGAAATGTAATATCATCCAAAGGACACTTCCTTACATGTAACTGTGTTATAACTAACTTAAAAATATATACTTCCTAGTGATCTCTGTGAGAAGCAAAAATACTCAGCTGTGACTAACAAATATTCATGACTGCAGGTCAAAACATGTTAAACTGTTAGCCATGGGGTGGGGAATCTACACAAAAGTTTTCTATGAACAACTAATCCATTAATGAGAAAAATGAGAAATCTTTTTTTTTTAAGCCTAATGAGCATAACAACCTCAGGTCATCTGGAAATGAATTCTAGCAAACTGTCTGAAGGAATAATGACAATTTAACTACAACGAATTGGCAAAGGATCCACTATTATTAGCCCATCTTGTAAGGAAGATAACTAATGAGCAATGTAACTTGAGGGTAGCTTGATATTTTCTCAATTTTTTGAAAGTAATAAAAACAGTCAACACTGAAAGCTGCATTTTCTATTTTTTAACACAGTACTGTTTGTCCTTTAAAAGATAAAAGCCTATTGTGTCAGGGCTGTGTGCATATCTGAGAAGCATTCTTTTTCTTCTCAGCCTTTCCTCATCACTTTATATAACCTTATCTTTCATGCCCTCAATGAAAGATAAATCTGATCCTGTCATTAGGCTTGCTGTAATATACTCTAAAACACACTGAAAAAAAAGAAAATTAAAGGCCTAGAGAACAGATCAAAAACCAAATATCTACCTATATAAGTTGCAATTAGCACAATGGAATCATAGTGTTTATGTTTAGTGTTCAGCACTGAAATTTGCTTTAACTTTCTAGTCTGGACATTACATATTTAGGGAAGAGGGCCAGCAGTTCACCAGGAAGTTGAGGTGAGCCCCAATGTGACCAAAATTGTAGGCTAAATAAGTATTTGCAACTAAGACTCTTTTTAACTGTTTCTGCTTGACTCCATGTACTTGCCAGCAGCACCCTAAAAAAATGTCAGAGACATTTTTTTCTTGATTCTGTCAGAGCAGAATCAAGGAAAATTACATTAAATCAACACAGCCTCTTAGGGGCTAGAATATATTGGTTTATGACACCAACAAGAGAGAAAAGCTTTACAGACTGTATTACATTATACAAAAGTGTCATCATTTTTAAAGACAGAAGAGTTCTACAGTATTTTTCTCTTCAGTGGACTTATTTGAAGAACTTTGCAATAAATCCCAACATTGCTACAAAGGTAAATATATAAACTTAACTTAGTGTCAATATTAAGCTTCCAAAATGACTGCAAAGCCAAGTGTGATTGGCCACAGTGATGGTTTTCAGCACCTCATGCACACATTTACCATTCTGAATACCTCTGTGCACTCACCTGAGGTTATAACACAGGTGACAGAAAAGTTACAAGTTTAAAACTTTCTGTATTTAAAAAAAAAAATCCCACAGTTAAAAGCAAACAAACAAGAAAAAAAGGAATGTTTCCTTCCAATATCAGAAGCCTATACTATCTGATACACCCTCATTATCTTGTTCTTCCAATGAGAATATTCTTTTTTTATATCACAGCACTTCAGGAAACAACTCCAAGGAATGTTTGATTGGAACTAATGACTGAGAAGATTTAATGATTCACCAGGGAAGTCGGTGTTGTTAACTTTGCTGTGAAGTATCCCAGCTGCAGGAACACATTAAAAAGCTTGTTAAAAAGAAAAAGTAAATATTTACAACTGTGTACCTTATTAGCCCCTTTCTGAGGGCCATTGAGATGCAGAATCATTTTATTCCTAATGGAACCACAGTCTAGAAGACAAGGTAATTGACGATTAAATGATATCAGCTTGAATGTTTGGTCCTTATATGAAAACACAACACCACATGGCTTAAACAAAGTATTCAGGATCTCCCTAAACAGACAAAAGGGCAGAGTAATTCTTGAATTCAGCTTGTAAATGCCTAAAGCCAAATGAATTTTATCAACAGAAGAAAGAGCAACAGAGCCTCTAAAGTCTGTATCAAAATTTCTCAGAAGCTCAAAGAAACCAGTATCAATATATCAAGACTCAAAACCCCACACGTTGCTCAGTAGTTGCACTGACAACAAAACCAGTCTGAACAAAGACACTGCACATTAAAGGCCACACCATTCCTTTATCACTGGTCTTCTACCATGAGTATTGCAAACATTAAAAGAGCAGGGAAATTAACTTCTGGCCAGATAAAACAAAACAGAAACAACTCTATATTTCACCACCCTTACTCCTCTGCTGTAAGGATTAAAAGAAATATGACACCCCCCCCAAAAAAAATGTGATTTGTAATAAAATTTGGGTTTATAAGACATCAATAACACCTTCTCTTTGAAGATTTTCTTTCAATAAACTCAGAAGATGTGCCAAGCATGTGATATTCCTAACACCACTGACTACCATTACTGCAAGTTCTCTTGAGCATCCTGTGCATTATCCAATACTCATTTATCTTCTCTATTCTTGTCTATTAGACTTTATGCAGTTAAACAGAGGTCTATGTTTAGATTTGCTAAAGACCACACTCCCCAGCAGCAGCAAACCAAAACTTTTCTCATTTGTGAGTTTCTTAAAGATGTATTGAGATACCCATTACACAGAAAACACTGGATTTAACAGCTTTTATTACAATTATGCTGTGACACAGACTAGAATGGGAACTGCTTATGGAACCAGGCAAGGAGCAGAAACAGCTGCATTTTAAGCTGTGTAGGCAAAGAGACCTCTGATTTCATATTGGCTATAAAAAGAATTACCAGAGCATTCTGCAGGGCACCTTGATTCCCTGCAACACTGATGCTTCTCTTTTTTTTTTTTTTCCAATGAGTGAGCTCTCAGATCTCCAAACATATTTATTTTTATGTACGTGGTCTCCTGTCTCATTCACAGAGAAAGAGCAAAACAACGTAAAATACCTACTTAAACCTGTGTAAATTCTGTTTAATGCCCACAAACAAAGTTACAATCAAGTAATTTTCCTTAGGAATGTAAACTCCCACGGGTTTTTTTCCTAGGGAGGAAATGAACAAGACCTAGTGATAAGTTAAAAGTTCATTCAATTTATACAAACAAACAATTGCTTCATAGCAATAGACGTGGAAGAGAGTTTCACCTGATTTTATGGATTACAGATCGGAATCTCCCAATCAAATTTCAAAAACTGAGAAGTTATCTGCATTACCATTTGACTCTCAGCCCAAAACAATATAGAATTTTCTATGTCTAAGGCACAAATAAAATATATTTAAAACTAAAATATTGAAAAAGCTGAAAATACAACTTTGGCAAGTGAACAATAACAGTGTATTAAAATTTGCATACTGTATAAAAATTACTTATTTCCTAGTAATGCAGAGTTCTAATCTTGTTTTGAAAAGAGCACTTTCCAAAGAAAAATGTTAAGAATCATTAAGTTTGAAGTACAATCCCAAATAAAAGTCTCTATTGGTCCACTGTGAGATATAGCACTTAAAAAAAACAACTATCACAAGACTAATGGGGCTGGAGGAAAGAAATCCATGCCCAATTGCTGTTCCAAGGCTTTGTTTCAAATCAAGCTGCCTACAAAGAAAAGAAAAAGGTAACTCCACTTTGGCAAAGAACTACTCAGGTGACTTCAAGGGGCTTTTCTAATTCAACATTCAATGACTACTTACTGACACATAATACAATTTTAAGACTCAATTGTGATTTTTAAAGCTCACTCAAACTGCACTCGTTTCACAAAGTATGAAACCGAAAAGCACTACAGGGATCCACTTCATCCACACTAATTTTTTTGCCCAGGATGCTTTTATGTATCACAGCTATGATCTGAATACTAGTAGTAATGAAAGACCTTCATTTGCAGTATTAAAAAAAAAAAAAATAAATACTTTGTTTTGTTTGTGAGAGTGCAAGTTCCAATCCTGTGGCATCAATATTTTTGTTTCCATGAACCATTTGCAACCTTCTCACTTCCTACCACAAATGAGAAAAGCAGATCGATTCAGAGCAAAAAATAAGAAGCACTTATGTGAACAAATCTTCCCTGAGAACAAGTTTTCACTCAAACTCAATAGCAGATCTGCATATATGGAACAAAAAAAAAAATTATCATTTTATTATAAAACTGTAAATAGAACTACAAATGGCTTTAGAGCTGCACAAAATTAAGTCAACCTTTGGAAATTCAACAACTGCTCAGTCCTTAGCTTTTCTTAACAGAAATCCCATTAAACAGCAAAGATAAACTAATTCACAATTCTTATCAGTGGCTGCACAAAGAAATGGAGACTCTACAATCTGGCACAAAACCTTCTCCGCACCAAGCAGCATAATACAATTCCATCACAAAGAAACAAAAGGCAAATTTTTTTTCAAGGACAAGACATGTATTTCTTCCCCGAGAACAAAAACAATGCCCAACTGTTGGGTTTATGAACACCACCGTGCCTTGAGCTCCAACTGAAAGACTGGAGTCAGCAGACACTTCTGCTCAAGTGTCTGCTAAACTGGCAAATCAACACTGTAAACAGATCCTCCTCTGTCCTAAAACTGGGGGGAAATGCAAATGTCAAAGAAAATATGAGTAACTCACTGAAATGCATAATTTAACTTTCAGGCACCGTGTATTTTTGCCATCTTCACGTTGGACAGGTCCAATTTAAGTCAATTAATAAAAGAGAGAAGGACATAGTTACTACTAACGTGTCACTGCATCCATCTATGCCTGAATGTTTAGACATCTAAATGCCTACAGTCACTGCAGTAACCACATGACTCATTTATAAGCTTTCTCTAAAACAGTGATTATAATTTATTCATTTGTTCTCTGGTCTCCTGGTGCTGTCCAGAACACTTGACATCAGTTCTGACCACCTCGTTTCCTTTTAAAGGTCTTTTCTAGGGCTCCATCTTGAAATGTTATTTTTATGATAATAAAGTGCTTGTAAATACACTAAAGATTGAATGGTGTGATTTTAGCAACTAATAAACCTGTTTCAATTACTGGAATTACTAGTTATTCCATTTTTGAGATGACATTGCCTTGCTCTGGGGCACTACAAAAGCTTCTTTACAATAAAACTGGACAAAAGATACAATCATAAGAAGAACTGCTCCTCTTAGCTTGTCCTCAGTGAACAGAGGACATGCAACTACCAGATTAACAGAACAAACATTAAAAAAAAAAAAACAAGGCAAGACATGAAATTATTTCACTACCTATCACTGCATTTTTCCCCTAAGTAGCACCACAAATCTCCATTACACACTCTTCCAGTTTTGCCTTTCCTAGAGTTTAACACTTTGCTTGCATTAGTGAAGTTGGACTCTCTGAAAGCCCCATGAAGGACAAAGGTATCTATGCAGTTTTGTCCATTTGTGTACTTGCTTTGTAATGACAAATTGTACTTTAAGAAAGAGTGCAGAGAAATGCAATTTGATAATTGTGAGCTGTATGCTCTTCAGTGCAAAAAGAAGCAAACCCCAAGTTTAATACCTGGAATAACCTGAAATAATAGAATCATAGAATGGTTTGGGTTGGAAGGGACCTTTAAGGTCAATTCATCCAACCCCCCTGCCATGGGCAGGAACATCTTTAACTAAATCAGGTTGCTCAGAGCCCCATCCAACCTGACCTTGAACAATTCCAGGGATGGGGCATCCACCACCTCTCTGAGCCTGTCCCAGTGTGTCACCACCCTCACTGTAAAAAATTTCTTTCTTATATCTAATTAAATCAACCCTCCTTCAGTTTACAACCATTTCCCCTTGTCCTATCCCAACAGGCCCTGCTAAAAGAAATCAACACAGAAGACAGTCCTCCTAGAAACACAGAACCACACTTAAACCATTTGTAGAGTCTAATTCAGGTGTTTGTGCAGTCCTTCTGCATGTGTATGCCTCTGAAAGTGATGAAGACAGCAATGCATAAGCAGCAGCACCAAGTCTGATTATACAAAGTACCAGAAAGGCATATTGGAAAACCAATATATTAGAGAACTAGGTTTTTTAAATCGTTCTTGTTGAGCTCAAAACATGACAGCTGTATTTTCAAAGGGTAAAAGGAGAACATGCTTGAGCACTAGTTAATCAATCTGACAAATACTACATTTCATAAAAGTCTTCAAGCTTCCTGAAATACAGCTACAGTATTTTCTCAAGTTTTTATCCAACAGACAGCACTGAATTCTCCTCACTCCTCAGTGGATTTCCTTTTGCACTTAGTTTTTGTTTGCTTGGAATAAGAAAACACAGCAAAGTGTCTCAAATCTTAGTTTAACTGCACACATAATTTAGTCTTTAGCAAAACTGCTTTCCCTTTGCTTCAGGCCAGCACTTGTTTATCATTGTAACCTTTCTGTACTTCCTCTTCGGTCATGAAAGACAATCTGGTCTGTGAACTCTTCCATCAAATCCAATAAGGGAAAAACCAACAGGGATGGCAGGACCTACAGAATCTGCTACTTGTTTTTCAACCCTGTTGTGCTGGCAGCTAACGTATCCAAGTGATAAATGCACACAGGGTACACTGAGCTTATTTCCACAAGACAGCTCCCAGTCACTGCAAGAAGTTAGGGTTAGCAGAATGAGTCTCTTGCAAGCAAAAACTTTACTGGAAATCTGCCTTGGATGGATTGATGGGCGTTTGCACAACGTGCAGTTCATGGAATCTGCACTCCAGAAGTGCTTCTTATTCTGACTATTGTTGAGTATTTTTACTATTAGCAGAATAAGCTGAGATGTCAAGCACCTACAACAAGAGTTTCATAATACAGCATGATGCAGTAAAGGCCAAGAAAAAAAATTATCCCAGTGGCATTCAATTAATTAGTTAAATAACTTATTTTGGCTCTGATACTGCTGAAAATGTTTATGGTGGACTGCTTGTCACACCATGTAACAAAAAACACTAGAGAAAATCTTCCTATACACACAGATAAAAACATGTGTGAACTAAAATTGAATCAGAAATTATATTTCAAAAATTCCTATGACTACACCCCCCACAGTCCAACCTCAACAGTGCCACCTGCTTCTGGAAATTTAAAAAGGTAGATGGAATGTTTTGAAGTGCTGTCTTGCATTCATGAAAATCCAGACCAACTAAAAGGTTTTGGAACATTTTTTATTGTTAAAGTATTTACTATACATACAACAGAAAGTGAAAATATTTATGATGGACTTCCAATGGCAAAGATATGATTTTTTTCCTGGAAAGAAACACAGCACCATCCTATTTTCCATGTACATAATGGACCGCCCTTAACACCAGAGCAATTTCAAATAGCAAAAAAAGGACAAGCCAGACAGCTAGATCCTCAAATCATTGCTGGGTTTTCAGTCTTGAATCCTCTTTCCTCACTGCACTGTAATGTGTATTTATAATAGAACATTTGAAAATAACTTCTGATAGATCGCTAGATTTAGGGTTTGTGGGAGCTAAGCTGTAAGTTAGATAAAATAACTCACGATAAACACAGCTTAGAGGAAGAACAAGTAAAAAAAAAATTTAAAAAAGCCTTTTTAAAGCTGATTTCAAAGACAGAGGTACTTAATTACACACCAAACAAAGCCTTCAGACCTTTCTACTACAGCAAGATACCACAGAGCATCGATTTCCTATGTCCAAGAGTGACATCTATCATGATACCAAAAAAAAAGTGCATTTTCCTCACCTGAAACAGGTGCAAAAAGGTAGAAATTTTTGGAATGTCCATGGACTCTGCTTCTTCCTCCAAAGAGCAGCATTTTCACCAGACTTCAAATAGTACTACAGCACTACAAAAATACACTGACCACAGCACATCATTATTTGATGTGGAAATGAAATCATTGAGACTATATGACCTGTCCATTTATCTGCTGTGGTTTTTGAGGAACAAGGTCTTGCTGAGTGATGAAGCATTTTGGTTTAGTCTCAAATAGTTCACTAACCTGGTGGTCTTCGCTGCTTCCTTAGCTTCAGCTGCTCAGTTTCCATGAATAAAAATTAAAGAAGACTTTAAAAAAAAAACTTTTATTTTAAATAAATGCCTATTATATCTACAATAATCCACTGCACTTCTTACAAGCACCAAAGCTGACAGAAGACTTCTCTTGGCTCTTTCACTTCTGTACTGCTTCTGGACAAGAAACACAGTGCACCATGTCTCTCCACTGCCTGCTTAGCTATTCTAACATGGAAGATATGAAATTTATGTGACTAATACAAAATATTTGCTCTTACTCTTCACTTGCGATGGGAAATCGAAATCTCACATGGGCCAACTGAATCATCTAAGCTGCTGATGCAATGCCTACCTACTTATTGATTTACACAAAAGAGTTTTGTCCATTAATATCCAACTTAAAGAGATGTTTCTATTCTATCAGGCCAGAGAAGTGCCATCAGCCTTTTGGTGCCACTTTGCTCTTATCTAAGCCCATTACAGAATCAGTCACTTGACTCTATGTCCCTTTTGTCTGCTTCTAGATTAATCTTTTGGCTCAATTCTGTTATTATCTAATAAGCACATTGCAGAATTGATCACTTGACTCTATTCCCCTTTGCCTGCTTTTAGATGACTCTTTCCCTCTGTGACTTTTTCAGTCCCCCACACTTCTAAACATTAGTATGAACAAACAAGTGAACTCAGAGAAACAGGTTGCCAGGAGCCATTGCTGCCCGGTCAGGACTCAGAGAGGCAAAACTATGGCTAATAAAGAAGTCAGATGTTGCTTTAGCTCCCTGGATAAAACAGGCACAGGACACAATTACCCTAAAATCAGCCCTCAACAACAACAGCCATGTCCCAAAACAGGTAGCCAGAAGCACCTATGTGAACAGATATTTGCTGATCTTCCAGAACTCAGCACTTCATCCCTCCCTTGATAAGAAGGGGCAATGATGTTTACAGAATGTATTTGGCTATGATTAATCTATACTTGCTTTTATGGAATCTGTAACTGTGAACAGTAAAACCTACACTTGATTGCAAATGTGATCTGCATTGCTAGAAACAAGCCCATTTTATTCTGTTTATTTACTTATATTTTGAAATAAACTTCTACCTTCTTCAGATTAAGTTTCATCCCAGCTTGTAGATTTTGATATGAAGTTGTAAGAAACATGTTTGAGTGTTGCAGGACTCAGGGTCCATGGCTGGGTAGCTGCAACACAGCTCTGTTCAGCAACCTGAGAGACAGAGCTGTAGAGAAAACTCAGAAGCAAAGTGCCAGCTGAAATACAAAAGCTTTCTTCTTCACCTATCAAACAAAAGGGAAGACTCATAGTAGAAATAACCAAAGAACACCAAACTGTTCTGCAGTCTACACACAGGGCTCAGCACACCAGTGGTACTGTCTTTACTAGCACTGATGGCACCTGGAGAGAAGAGAAAAAAGAGAAAATGCTTATTATACTTAAAGTACAGAAGTTCTGATTAGGAAAAAAGAAAGATCTCTTCAGTTTCCAGGCTTGCCACGCAGCAAGGAAAGCATAGGAACAGCTTCTTTGCAGCTGTGGAGACAAAATAAATCTGAGTAGCACTCTGGGGTTTGGCCAGTTTCTCCCTGCTGGTCACTGACTGTTTTCCAGAAAAAGAAAGGGAACAGGGTGAGAAGTCAGTGGAAAAGATCCTTTGCTATTCCTTCCAAGAATTAAAAAAAAAAAAAAAAAAATCCAAAAAAAAAATCAAAATATAATGGCAACTTGAAAGGTGGAATAAGCTTTCTAACCTATTGCTTATAAGTACTTTTGGACCGATTTGCATGATTTGTATGGAGTAGAAATATCCACACATGCATAAGGTTACAAAACCCTCTCTTAGATGACACACCCAAGTGTGGTAATGCAATCCCCGAAATTGTAAAAAGACAAGTACCAAACAGTAGTGTAGAAGCAACCCTGTCTGTGATCACACTATTCCAGATTGCTGCCAGAAAACTACCTATTTTTGGCACACACTCCAAGAGCAATCGGGGTGAGAAAGCACAAAGTTCTAGAAGCAAAAGGACTCCGTGTCTTCTGTTCCAAGCAAAGCTTGCTTTTACATTTCAAATACTTCTACATGGAAAAGAGATCAGATAGTAGAGAATTTTTACTGCCTGTGCTAGCATAGGCATATTCCACAGCTGAAAGTTGGACATTAGACAAAACACGTGTTGAAATAAGATGTCGTTTAGTTTTCTAACTGCGGGAATAATTAAACATTGGCAGAGCTTTCAGAAGAGGTGACAGACACCACGATCTAAGGCTAAGATAAGATCAATTTCTAAGAGAGATGTTTTCATTTATTTTTCACAAAAGCTCCACAAAGGGCACACGTGGGGAAATCACACTGCATAACCTCAGCAACCTATTTTGGTTTGGGGACATGTAGATCTACAAAGTTTCAAACCCAGGTGGAGAAAAAGGAATACTTTTGCTGCTCTCAGAAAATTTGTAGCACTACAGTTCCAAGGGACTGTAATTGTTAAATGATTTAATTGTTAGTCAGCAAGTTACCTTGTTCAAAGCTCAGGAAACACTTTCTATCCAGTGCAGAAATTACTAAATGTACTGTCTGGGGAACATAGATCTCCCTTCTTCAGGCACATCAAAATTTACAACTGGAGATAGTCTGTTGGCATCAGCTGAACGTTTCCCATACAACAAACAGAAATGCAGCAGGGGAGCCTCCAGGTTTGGCAACATTTCAGTCCAGCTCTTAAGCAGCAGCAGCTGAGTTAAACTTTATATATGACAAATGGTCCATCCAACCCAAAATCCTCCCTCCACAACTTGCAGTCCCTCTACCAGCCCCTTGGACTGCTTGTTGAGATTCCGCTACTGTTTCCCCCTTCACCTCTTATTAACCAACAAAACCACAAAGTCATGGAATTTACTCATAAATCTTTTCCTGGCCATCCACAGCAAGAGGAGCAGGAAGCTGCAGGAAGTGAAGGGAAAATGCTGACAAGCATTAGGTCTGTTTCTGTTCCCCCACCTTGTCACATCTCTGAGCAAGGCACCCCTGGGTACCACTGACTAGCTCCCTCCATGCCTTTAGAGCAGGAAATGCCATTCAGGGATACTCAGTGCTCAATATTCTCTATTTTTACTCTTTGGATTCTCAACCTTCATCCCCCTAGACCTGTCACTATACTTCAGCTCTCCTATCTGTTTATTCTCCCCCTGCATTCAGAAGAAGATAGGATTTAGATTTGTTAGGGACAGGTTAACACCCATTCTTCATGCAAAAAAAATTTGTAAAAATAGCAAAGACATTCCCTACAGACAAGGAAAGGGAAGCATCATGCATTTGCCCAATGCCAGCGTTCTCCTAATTGGTAGTTAATCTCAGGTGTTTTCCTCGGGTGGATTCCATCTGCCTATTTAATTATCTTCGCTCCTAATCGCCTCCTCTGAATGATTTTTGCATCTATTACATCCTTTGGGGGAAAAAAAAATTAAAAATACATGCACTGCCTTTTGCATGAAGATCTACCTCATTTAAAGCCTGAGTCCTTGCTTGATAGTAGCAAACAGCAACTGCTTCCTCTACCTACCCCCTCTAGACCTACCATAACCATGTACACTTCCATCATAACCCCCTATACTCAACTCTTCTAGAAAGTGAAGACTCTTTTCTATGAGAACTTTGTCTTCCACCTGAAGTACAAAAATGTAAATAAAAGCACACCCGACAAATATTGGCTATGATCCATGTGAAGTCTTTCACTATAAATATCACAATGTCTCAAACTAATTACGTAAGCATGAAAAGGAAACAGCCTAATGCTTGAAATACGTCCCTGGATGAGGGTGGCTGACATTCATAAGAAACGACCACTTTCACCTCAACTTCCCATTTTTCTCCTTCAGTGTAGTCAGCAAACATCTGATGATTAAGCTGATCTTTTGCAGAAATCCAAGTTGGCTGTGTTTGACAAAGACGCCGTCGCTCAATGAAACTGAACTGTCACAAGATAAGAAGGACAATTCAATTATGAATTAATAACTGATTAACAGGAAATGAGTTGGAACAACGGGTCTTTTTCCCCCAAAAAAGAAGGGTCACCAGTGGGGCCCCACAAGGATCTTTTCTGGGATCAACACATTGCAAAAGCAATGGCCAAAGATCTAAAGAAGACCTTAATGATATTGCTCAAGTGGGCTGTAAAGTATCAGATAAGATTAAATGTAGATAAATATAAAGTGAGGAACAGTATTAAGAAAAACCCTAAATTTACACAGACAATGATAAATTCTGAACTAGTTATTACCTCTTAAAAGAGTGATTGTGGAATTATCATAGTTCCACAGAAGTGCCAACTCACTGCTTAACGACCATCAAGAAAAAGCAGGCAGAAGATTAAAGAATAAAACCCAATATACTCTAGAAGTTTACAAGGTGGCATACACTGAAATACTGTAGCCAGTCCTGCTTATTGTAACTCAGCCCTGTTCCTCCAATTCCTGCATCACTGTCTCCAATCAGGAACACATTAGCAGGGGATGCAAATAACACAGCAAGGGCAATGAAAGGAATGGAGCCACTTCTTTCTAAAACACCCCTGGAACAGTCACAAACAAGGGATGGTAAATGAAAGAAAAAGTCATCAACCCACAAGCCATGCAGAATAACATGGATTCTCTTTTTCACTGCCTCTTCCAACATAAGAAATAACAAACAAGGCATGAAACCAAGCAGGCAGAAAGTTTAAAAACAAACAAAAATAAGTGTTTTTTCCACACAAAATGTGTTTGAGCCTTGCAACTCGGCCACAGGATGTTGTGGATGCTACGAGCATACACGGCTTCAAATACTGATTGGACAAATTCACAGAAGAAAAAACACACTGGGGGCTCTAAAAACAAACATCACCTCTAGCTCCGGAAACCTGTGAGCCACAAATTACTGGAGGCTGGGAGAGGCATTTCCTCAATACACACTATACTCTTCTCTAAGCATCTGCTTTTGGCAGCTGGGAGAGGCAGGATACTGGGTGAGAGGGATCTTTAATGTGACCAAGTACAGTAATTCTTACATTCTTACGTAACTCATAAAAAAGTGAAAACATTAATCGTATGTACATCGGAACTATAAGCAAAGCACAGCAAAGGACCAGATTTTTGAAGGCCTAAAGGTCAGTACCATGATTAACTGTTGCAGTCACAGTTTGATAAGGACTTTTTTTTTGCCCTCAACACTAGAGTAGCTTAGCCTCTCCCAACCACAAACTTGTGCAAATGTACAGCAAACAAAGAAATGTGAATTTAATTCTGAACGCTCCCTGCAGCTGTGCACACTGTTGCACTGGCACAGCTGAGGGCATGTTACAGGCTTGGAAACAACTGGGCTACTTAAATCAGAAGTGGCCCCAAAGGAAATACTTGTCAAGCTACAGGCTGGATCAGAGGAAATGGAGTATCATTCTGCATCTCAGAAGGCCCTTTTTACCACATCCACACTCTCACCTATGGATGTTTAAAGAAATACTGTATTATTGATATTAAAGACAGAAACACTGAGTTTGTCCCGTTTATTACATTTGTCCAACATATCCATTTATTTCCAGTTGTTTACCACATTTACAAAACATCAAATTAAAGACAAAAGGGGAGAGGGGATGAGGGGTTCTCCTTAAAGGCCGGAGGGCATCTCAGACAGGATGGGTAGAAGTCTTCTTAACTTTAGCTGAAAAACTCCTCAAAGACTCCATCACACCAAATACCTGCCAGCACGGAAAGATTTGCTCCTACAAGTCACATCAGGTCCTAGTCAAGGCACCCAAGCTAAAAACAAACTGGCACTATCTCCCATTAAAAAGCCTTGTGCATCTCAAAAACCAGCATTTCTGAATTCGAAGCCTTCCCAGGTTTGCAGTGTTGATGTTGTTTTGGTGAAGCTTCCCAAGTGTTCAACAGACTGCGAGATACGTGGCATGTTCTGTGGGCCCGGTTTGTAAGTTCAGTTCACAACTACCGAGAACGGAAATAATTCCCTTCAATTTCCACGTCAATGTCACAAACAACACGTCAAAACAGCACAACAAACACCTCGGCATTGCATTTAGCAATAACTCCACACATTTCTGCCTTTAATGGACAGCTGAGAAGGTACTAAGTCACCTCTTCTGATTTCAGGGTTATTTTCTTTTTCCTGAATAAGGATCTCTGCGTTCTTTAATTGTTCCAGGAAGGGATAAAAGGAGCAGCATCTATCTATCAACCACCTGGATTAACAAGGCGCTAGAGAATAAAATGAGTTTACTTCTTCCAGGGCCCTGTCTGAGAAATATATATTCAAAAGATATCCAAGAGAAATACTACTCAAAGACAAAATACAAGTCTCCTATAATTGAAGGCAATGTAATGCAGCTTCCCTAGAAAAAAAAAAACTTAAGAAATTATTTTTAAAATAGCATAAACCTGTGCAACTACGTAAATTTAAGACACCTTTTTGACAAAGAACCTAATTTTTCGCTTTGGTCCAAAATACAGCAAAACAAAGCAATGAATTACTGAATCCTGGGAATCTTCATACTTGTGACACTTCCTCCTACTCCTCAAATAAAAAAAAAATAGCATTAATTATCACCTACATTTTTAAACTGCTGTCATCCCTTGTTTTTCTCGCTTGTAAAACTAGGAATATCAAAACACACCAAAACAAAGTGTTAACAGTCCTAAACTTTGGGTTAGGATGTCTTCAGTATCTCATGCCCAGAAACCCTAAGCAGCAATCAGTGGATCCTATTTTTTGGGGGGATGAAACAGGAGAGAGGATGTATTGAACTTACACTCTCTCACATGTAACAAGCCTACGCATTTTCAAGTACCTGCAAAGGTATGGTACGTTTCCTAAATAAACCACTTCTGGAACTGAGACCTAAAAAATGCTGGGAAACGCATCGTAATTATCGCCGCGACTAGGAGTGACCTACAGAGGGTTACTAGAAAGACGTATTCTGTAATTGTTAATACCAGCAAGCGCGTAAGAGAGGCTCGATTTCACCGCATCCTCCCTCGCTGCTCCACGGGCGCACCGCGGCTCCCGCACCGCTCGCTCACGCCACGCCGGCAGCACCGACACGGCACCGCCGCCACCCCTCCCTGCTCCGGGGGCACCAACCTGCGGGAGCGGCGGGCGAGGATTCCCGGGGGATGCCGCCGCACCGAGCGCCGCCGCCGCTCCCGCCCCGCGCCCGCTCCCCGCGCCGGGATCCCGGATCCCGGCCCGGCCCGGGACAGCGGCCCCGCCACGCGGGGCGCGTCTCCATAACAACGCGACCCCCGCCCCGCGTCCCGGCTTTACCCGCTCCGGCGCCCCCGCGGCCCGGGAGTCCTCCGGCTCCTTCCTGCCGCCGCCCCCCAGCAGGGCGGCTCTGCGCTCCGCCGCGCTGCCGGACACCGCCCGACCGGGCTCCCTCCGCGCCGGCGGCGGCGGCGCCGCTTTGTCCCCCCGAGAGCGGCCCTTCCTCATCGCGGCGGCTTCTCCTCCTCCTCCTCCTCCTGCTCCTGCTGCTCCCGCTCAGCGGCGGCGGCCCGGCCGGGCGCCCATGGCGGGGCGGGCGGCGGTCACGGAGCGCCGGGGCGGCGCGGCGGCCGCGGGCACCTGCGCGCGGGGCGCGCGGGCGCGGACATGCCGCGCGCTCCCGCTCCCGCCGCCTTTCAGCGAGCGCGCCCGCCGCGGCGCCGCCCCCCCCGCCCCGCGCGCCGCCGGCTATCGCGAGAGCCGCGGGAGGAGGAGCGAGACGCGGGGGCGCTGAGGGAGGAAGGGCGGCGGGGCCGCCGGGGGGCGAGAGGGGGGCGCGCACGGAGCCGGGGCAGAGCCGGGGACACCTCGGGGACACCTCAGGGACACCCCGCAGGCCGCGGGCTACCCGGGCGGCTCCGTGCGGCACGGGCTCTGCGCCCGTGTCAGGGCTGCCTCGCAGGAGGAGGCTGGGAGGCGCGGGTTGAGGATGCAGCGTGCGGGAGTGTCACCCCGGCGTGAGGGCAGCGTTTGTGCCCCACAGGATCTCAGTCTCCCTCAGTGGGCATAGTCCAGAACCGTCTGGACGCGATCCCGTGCCACGTGCTCTGGAACTACTCTGCTTGGGAGGGGGACCTGCGGTGCCTTCCAGCCTGACCCATTCAGTGATTCTGTCGTTCTGTGACTCTGAATCACGGAATGTTTCGGGTTGGAAGGCACCGCAGTCGCTCATCTGGTCCCACCTCCCTGCTCAAGCAGGGTCGTCCCAGAGCACGTGGCACAGGATTGCGTCCAGACGGTTCTGGAATATCTGCATTGAGGGATTCTGCACCCTCTCTGGGCAGCCTGTTCCAGTGTACGGTCACCTGCACAGTTAAGTTCTTCCTCATGTTCCGGTGGAACTTTCTGTGCATCGTGCTGCCCCCATCATCATGATCCAGGATCAGCTCAGGTGTCCAGCAGCATTTGGTTTCCCTGACAATGAACTCTTAATTGCCCCTAAGAACGTCAGATGGGCACAGGACCTTCCTGGTGGTGCCACCCGTGGTCGGTAGCCTGGGGAAAATGCCACACTGTTCCTCCAGCAGGATGCAGTGGGATCCAAGCCCCAGGCCCCGCAGTGCTCGGGTGACTGGAGCATCCCCCATCCCACCGCAGGAGCTCAGAGCTGCAGGGAAACATTCACCAGCTGTGCCACCAAGCTCTACAGCACACTTACTGTGGGGCACACTGAGATGTGGTTCACCATCTTCTCAGTAGAAAAGACAAACCTTCAGAGATTCATTACCTTGAGGAGTAATCAGAGCACATATCATCATCTTGTGTTTCATCTCAGTAATTCACACCCTCTCGGCATTTTTGTCTTCACAAATTATTTCCTGAGGGTTTAAGTTACCAGTTTCTGCATTCGTTTTTCACAAAAGCAACTTCAAAGTTGCCTTTTATTTTTTTTCACCATTACATAGCCAGGAACCTTGCTGCTGCTGCAGAAAAAACAACTCCTTCTCCCTTTTAAAAGTGCTGAAAAGGCTTATGCATCTTCAACCAGGAAACCTGATATATAAATTTTTTATTAATTTTGTACAGAGACAGACAACAAAAATACACTTCCCAATGATTTATTGAGGTAGAAGAGTGGGAGCATTATTAAGTACTTATTACGAGTATTTAAATGCTTGCTAAAAACTATTTCAGGATGCTGGATTAGTCACAGAGATCTTTTTCCCTCATAATTGTATATGATAGGGATGGACAACCATGTGGAACTTCCCAGCTGGGAATCCTGCTCTAACTAAATGTAAATAATGCAAATTTATGGAATCTTGGCATCCTCGTTAATGGGAGTCTATTGGGATGGCACAGTGCCTCATCATAATTTGGCTGGATCTTTGCCCTATTGCAACATAGATGCCAATTAGTCATTTGTTGGTTATGGCCTGTGGGACACCTTGCACTGGCTCACACCTCTTCGCTTCATGTGCCAGAAAGGAATTCATGCAGGAAGAAAGGAAGAAAAGTCACAATGAGGATTTGAATAACATTACCTGTCTAAAGTATTAAAAAAAATAAACATATTAAAAACAAATCTTCAGTTGTTTGTTTTAGACAGAATTGCAAATAATTGCCTTCTGGTTCCATATTTTAATCAAAAACTTTAAAAATCTCTTTCATCTCCACAAATCAAAAAGCCATTTGGGGGTTAATAGGGCATTTTACTTGTGAAAAGATTGCATTCGGTTTGCTTCTGGCATATTTCCTTCTCTGTTTAATCCCTGTTTAGTATTTTGGACTCAAAATGTCTTTCCGATATTTTTGAAACAAAAGAACAGTGAGGTTTCATGTTGACGGAATAGGAAAAATACTCATTTTACTGGTTCTCCCATAGCTTTTCCATTCAAACTCGTCACTGAGTATGACCTGAATCTGCAGCCCAGTCTGAGTGACCTGATTTTTCTTTTCCATATGAGCTAGTTTTCTGAACTTTTTTTTTTTTTTCCAGCTTTAAATAAAAGTAAACGAATCATGAGAGGCTTGGCAGGGAGAAGGGGCACAGATGAACAAGGCAGAGCGAGGTGTGATGCCACGCCAATGCCCATGGTGCTTGTCTCCAGAAATATTCTGTCACATCCAAAAAAGACAGAAGAGTAATTAATAAAGGCTTAGATTCTTATGATTCTTGTGTTACCCAGACTGAGCAGGGGACCACAGAGAGCCTGTGTAGCTCACGTGCTGATACTCAATTAATGCAGTTTCTCTTTGCAGTTCCAGATATTTCCTTCCCTGGCTTCTTCCACCTTCCGTTTTCTCCATACAAAGAATGTCTCAGCATGCCCTTCTGATTCAGAAGGAATTATGCTATCAGGAAGAGTTCCCTTCCATTCTTCTCTAACTGGTTTAAAGAGACTTTGGTAAGGCAGAACACAGAGTCTAGTCCAGCTTATCCCATAATGTTTTCTGAAAAGATATAAATTCATCTGCAACATTTTTATGACTGCCGAGCACACAGCTACAGCAGTAATTCCTGGAGCTGGAATAGAGGTATGCAGCCTGAAGCTGTGAGGTTAAAACCTCTTTATGCCAAATAGGATAGAAAATGCTAAAAGTCATTAGGATGCTGCTGAGCAAGAGAATTTCCTCTTAAAAATGAAGTACTTCACTTAATCACTTGAATTCCTATTAAATTCGAACGTTTGGCAAAACTGGTGCCACACAAAACCCATCTGATCACCCGTTTCCCCTGTTTCCAAGGCAGAACTGCATCATTAATGCCACCAAACAAGTGTATCACCACGACTTGTCATTTGTCATTCCGCTCACACCGTGCACACAACCTTCGCTCTCGGTATTTCTGCTCTGCGTGAGACAGAGGAAATGTCTTTGGTTGTTCTGCATGTGAGTCTGTCAAGCACCTTCTGTTAGTGGCCCAGTTCTAATGGTATTCACAGACAAGTTTTGGGCTTTACACTGGAATACTAATGTTTGGCAATTGGCACTGTGCAGTCAGGCAGGAAGACAGCACGGCACTGCGGCACGTTGTGCTGTACCTGCGTAGAATGTCAGTAATGACAAGTAATTACAGAGGCTGCACGTCAGTGCCGTGACTCCTGGGTGCTTCTCTAACTTCCCCCTCCCCCGTGACAGCATTCTTTTTTCAAGATTCACAAATAAAAAACAACCAGCACGACACAACTAGAGAATACCAGTCATAAGCAAAATAAAAAACAAGGGTAAAAAGGTAGTCCTACAGAGCCCAGAGAGACGTGCTGGGCAAAGCTTTGACTGAGACTAATCCATTACTCTTTACAGAGTGAGGCAGCATTTCATTCAGCACAGTGCAAGAACCCCATCCCAGCCCTGCCAGGCTGGCCAAGCAATGAGTGCTGCCTGCACAGCTGAGGTCTGCAGCCACAGAGTATAGCTCCCCATCATCACCTCCAAGCTCCAGAGAAATGGTAAGAAATGCAGGATTTTCCAAAAGAATGCAGGAGAATTAGTAAATCTGGGACCTTGACACAATCTAGGCAGGATTTAGTGACGTCTGCTTTTTGAGGAGGTCTGCATTAGACGTTTGTGTAATCAATAAAAATATTTAGAGTTACACGAGGATTTTTTACAGGAAGGTTATAAACAGTCATGTTTCAAGGCACAAGCTAAACATTAAGGAATTCAAGAGGATTAGGAAGAAATTTCTTGCAAGCAGGTTTTTTCATAAAAGTGTATTATACCATATATTAATCCAGTGGATCTTCACTGGAAACTGCCACTATTAGTCAGTCTTAGGGACAGAATAACGAAGTAAACTAACTGGATGGCAATTAATTTGAATGGCAATTACTAGATCTAGATACAACAAAATTCCAGTCATAACTGTATATGATTTGCTTTCCAATAGTTCTTTTCCTTCTTCATCTACCATGAAGGACATATATCCTTGTTTGCAGTGATGCACTATGTCAAAGTGCCAGCTTTGCACTGCTCTAACCTTGGGTTTGGTATCATATTTGCATCTGGTAAGGAAGCAGAAGATATAAATGTGCGAATATGTAACAGAAGTTAAAAGTATGGCTGTGAGATTTAGGGAGAGCTTAGTGCAATAGTGCTTAACAGCACTTCTTAGCAATAAAACTCATCAACCACATTATAGTTTTAAAGAGAGAAGAGACCTGTGGATGTGCTGCTTTCATTGTCAGCTTGGATTTTTTTGTACAGCAATTGCCACAGTAGGGCTGTTACCCCCAGGTGTTAACAGAGGAGAAGTTACATATGCACATAAATGTGTTTATTTGTGCATATTTCTGAAAGGTCCGAAAAGAGAAGCACGTGGGGAAGGGAAAGACACCGGCCAGCAGGAGTGGCATCAGATCCTAACTGTTGTCACCCTCTCTTTGTCACCCAAACAAAGGTGAGTTTTAGGAAGGGCCCAGGGGAGGATTACACGTAGTTGAACTGTTACTTATGGAAACACCTCCCAAATAGATGACAAATACAAGACTACAAGCCATGGAAATCCAACAGGTGTGAGGTGGAGACTGGCACCAGGACACTTGTAGACACTTTATGTGTCTGCATTGAAAGAGAACAGACAGAGAGAGCACAGATAAACTGAAAGGGATTTGGAAGTGAAAACAATCCTCAGCTGGTACAACAGGGACGAGCGCCGAGAGCCATTTGAGGGATGCAGAGAGAGAGATGACTATGTAAATAAAGGTACTGGGCAAAAAAATACCTGTTTCATGAGTGTCGTGGACAATTTTCTAACCACAGATTCATCACAGGACAGTGAGTCAAACTATCTAGTACCAATATGGCATGTATGGGAGTCACAGAGACACAACGTGGACCTCAGCTGTGTCCTCCTTAACATTCATGCCTGCAGTGATACTAACAGGAAAAGCTCAGCAATGACTCACTTGGTGGTTTCCAGTCACTGCCTTTTAAGATGTTGACCAGTGTGATCTCACTGTTACCTTGTGCTTGCATTATTTGTTTTCTCTGTAGATCTGTCAGCTCTTCGTTTTGATTGCAAGGTGTTCAACAAAACAGTTTAAAAAACCAACACAGAATGCTAACACAATGGGGCTCAGAGGCTGGCAGTTCTGACTGAAAGTACTGCCAGTCCTTCCCTCCCCTGTTTGTCTCTCTTGTTGGGATACACCACCTTCTGCCTCCCAGCAACACAAATCTTGTACAGCTGTGTTTTAAACTGAATGGGGCAATCGATTCAGCCAGAAACACTGGGGGCAGGGGGGAGTGCAGGAATTCTTTTTGCTGGATCATCTTCCCCATTGGGTTGGGTGCACAACACCCTGTGGGTTGTGCCAGGGCAGTGGAGGGAAAGGGGCAGCACAGAATCAGGGGGCTGTGGGATGTGGCCATCCAGAATCCAGTATTGGCACCAAGTACTTTAAAACACTACATCACAGCTTTACACATGGACATCTAGGCATCATCTCTACACAAATAATTAATATCCATAAGTTTAAATTAAAAAAATAGTGTTTATAATCCCCTAAGAAGAAAGTCATCTTTCCTAAATGACTGTAGAAAATTCATTCAAATATTAATAGTCTGAATAAGAAACAAGATTGCAGTTGGTTATTTCTGGAGTACAGGTAAAACAGGGCCCAGATTTTCTTTGTCACTTGTGAGAGCCCCCATCACACAGCACAGTCAGCAGCTACCCAAACCAAAGCCCCTGCTTCGTAGAAAAACTAACAGTAATTGGTAGTGGTTCGAGGAACCTCCCAGTAACAGCCCAGCAGAATGTGAAAGGCAAATGAAAGACTAGTGCAAAGGAAGAGCGTTCTGTTGTGCTTTCAAGAGGTGCTTTCAACTCAGTAATAAGCTGAAATAAGTAGATTTTTGTCCCCTTTAATTTTGAAAAACCTAACGTGGGGCTTAAAATGACACTTTTGCAATTCTAATTTTGTTGTTTGGGTTGTGATTTCTTTTAAAACCTACTATTCACAAAACTATCTGCTTTTTTTCCCCCCACTGACTCACTCTCTTGGTTATATAAAATTACTGGTGCTTTTGTCATTCCTGTGCCCTGGTGGAGAACTAGCTCAGCAACATTTGTATACTCAAACAAAGCAAGTAAGACTTACTTTGTTCCCTGAAGTATTCCTTACACCGAGAAAATAAAAGGAGAAATCCCAGCCCCACTGAAGTGAACAGAAACAAATCACACCTCAGATTCAGTAGCATTAAGATTTGACCTCAGCTGTTTTTTTTCCATAGTCAGAAGTGCCAGACTGAATCCATCTGGAGTGTCTCCCTTGGCATTCAGCTTGACTTGTGACATGATACATTCAACCGGGACTTGTGAAGATGAACTCTTAGTTCTAAGGTCTAAAATAATGAAAGTCAAGGTTATATACTTAAGTGATCATCAAATAATGTGCCCTTGTTTCAACTTTAAAAGCAGTTCTGCAAAAGAGCTTCGCTAAATTAGATAACAACCCTCCTAATTACATTTCTTGTTACAGTTAACAAGAAAAACACTTCCAACCTCTGAGCATGCAGGCTCACGCTGAGACATGAGGAACAAACAGATTAATTTCATCACCACACATTGCCACGTCTAATAAAGCTATAACAGGCCAAATGCTCTAATTTACACTCCTGAAACTCAGCCTCCCTCCAGCCACACTGTTACACTTTCAGGATGCCAAGAAGGGAAATGGATCTGGCAATTGTCACTGGTTGGAAGCGCAAACAATTTTTCCCTTAACCACATCGGCTTTTCAGATTTACCGAGAATATAAAACCCTGAAAGCTTCCTGCAGTCATTAAAGAGATCTGACTCACAAAAGAGGAATCGCTCTGCTGAGCTGGGAGATGTCAGTTGACACAGTTACTAAACTGATTGCCAGAAGCTGGGAAGTTAGCTACTAGCCTGATTTTCTAAACATTTTTCCCTTATTTGCTGCTAATGGCTCGTGCTAGAAGGAAGTTGCTCAGGTTAGATGGCTCTTGAGACCTAGTATAGCAGTGTTTGTGGTTTTGGAATAGATGCACACTTTTACTACTATCACTGGCCAGTATCAATTAGATCATCAGATGATAATTCATTGTTGTGGTGCCTGAATTGCTGTCTGTGGTGATACCTTAACATCAAGCATGCTTTAGCTCTTGAAAAGATGAATAGAATTTACAGGGTACTGGTTAAAGTTAAAATTAAATGGCAATAGGAGTCTTAAAAGCACAAGAATATCACTGAGTGCTTGAAAAGAAGTTCAATTCTAACAAATAAAGAGAAATGACCCATTCAAGTATAGGAAGGGGTAAGAAACTTCCTTGAACAAATTTCCCGGTATAAGACATCACACAAAATAACTAGCAGAGAATACTTTAAGAATAAACAATTGAGATTCCCTTCTCAGGAGATGAAGATGTGGAGCTGAGATCGCTAAAAGCTCCTTAGCCTGAGCCTCCTAACATGTATTGCTAACCAGAGCCAAGTCTGGGAAATCACAAACATATGACAATTTTCCTTCCTGCTGCTAGAAACTCTGCCTAATCTCCCAGCAAGTGGTCCCATTTGGCTCATACTCAAAGGCTGAAAGCAATCCCAGTTTCCTATAGCTTAATATAATTTGTATGCCAATTCAGCAAGCAGAGGCATTACAAGAACCCCCCTGGCACAGTTACACCTTACCCGTGTCCAGGTATTTTCCTCAGACCGGGCAGTGCAGCACAGAGCATGGGCTGCTCCTGTGCTTTTCCCCAGGCTGGCCAGCCCCTCCACCCATGCCAGTGTTGGAAGTGAATGTTCACATTATACAGTGAGCTTTATTTTGTATGAACACACAGACCCAAGTGCTGAGCAGCAGGCACGAATCCCTCACATTACAAAGCAGCGAGGAACTCCATGAATTTCAGCCAACACTAGATCGAGCCACATGAGGTGAAGGAGTGGGTAATAAGCTGTTAGATTTACTTCAGTTTCTCCCATAGTTACTTTATGCCTTTTTAGACTTGCCTTAATTAAATTCATTCTTTAAACTTGTCTTAATTAAATTCTTTCTGGAACATAAATATCGCTCAGTTTCCACTGATCTGGAAAAGGCTCTTTTTAGGCCAGCAAGACGTTGTCCTTGAGGCATTTCCTAGAACTAGGATAGAAATCAGTGCTTATAGCTTATAAAGGTTGTTTTGTTATCATGCTCAGTGATTTTGCTCAATGAGAATCATACCACACTTCCATTGTGCCAATGTTTGTATTTTCAAGAAAAAAGGTTAGTAAATAATGGCCCCAGAGTATTATCTGACAAACCAGTGTTCTATTCAAAACAGGAAAACAACAGATGCTGCTTTCCTTATGCATCTAAATAATCACAAGGTACTGAGTGGGGCTGCTCTTTACAAGTACTCAACAAGACAATCTGTGAAAGTAAGTGCAACTATTTGTCATCCCCATGTCTACCTTACACCATGATTTATGTTTAGATGCAAATCCTCTTTGCAGAAAGCAAATCTCCCAATGAAATCCCATCAAGAACCACTATAAGCCACTCAGTTAACAGTTTCTTGTAGTGCTTGTGACACTGGCTGTAAAGTACATATGTGAGGCAGGTAGAGCAACCAGAGTAAACAGCAGCAGGTTATGAAGGGATCTTGTGAAGAAAGAGCAAAGACCTGGGAATCAGGAGACCTGGACTATCTTCCAGGGGAGGCAGTAAAATTACTGTGTAACGAGGCAAACCATCACACCTATAGGAAAAGTTAAGCCAGTCAGGTTGAAATAAGAAGCATTTAATGTCTTGAATTCAGTGAAGCCTGAATCAGTGATAAGAGCCCCGTGAAACTGTTGTGGAAATTAATCTAATAATTAACAATACAGGGAATCATTGAAAAAACAGGCAGGGGGGTTAGTGGCATTTGGATTATAGGAGAGCTGTTGTTTTTCTAATCCTAACCCACATTTGTACTTTCCTCTTTATCATGTCGACGTTTGCAAGCAATAAAAGGGCATTATGTGCTGGTCATTGCATCTGCTCTTGAGATAAATCTGTGTTAGCATTCCAAAGGGTCAAGGAACTCTTCCAGGGCAAACAAATTCTGGAGCACTGATGCCAGATGGTGTGTGTATATAAAGTGGAAAATGAGAAAAGCAATTTACTGTGTTCCTGTTCCAGGGAGAAGTATCACCCGGGAAGACAATAGAAGAGGTGAGAAACTACTGAGAAATTGAAGAGACAGTTTTCTTCTTCTCTATCTGTTGTGTTCTTTCTATCTGAAAATATAGGTACATAGAGGAATGGCAGTCCTTATTCAGGAAAAGTTATTCCAAAAAGTTAACAGGAATATTTGACTAAAGAATGAAGGGTTAAATTAGTAACACGTATAAAGAATTTTGCATTGATTTATGTAACAGGTTCTAGATTTATCTGTATAGCTGGCTAATATATAGTCTGTGTTTAGACAAATTTTATTCATGAAGACAAAACGTTTTTATCTTGCATTTTTGACCAAACTCTACAAAAGAAGCAGAAAACAGTGGATCAGATTCTTAATTATAAATAAGCATATCTTCAACAAAGACAAGTAATCAGTGTAATTTATCCAGCTCAAGTGCTCACCACTACTAGCTCACTTGCAGCTGTATTTGTTGTGTAATTTTCAAGTGTGCAAAACAACTCTGCAAATTTTAAAACTCATCAATATTTTTGTCAAATCGAGCGAAGCAGAGAAATGTCTCTTGGAAGGGTTCAAAGATAATTCAGGTCAGTCTAAGAAATTTAAAGTAATTTTCTTAAACACTGAAAATTATAACAAGTTTTCATAAATAGCCTGAACTATGGATGGCCTTTATCACCTGCCACCACACCTAAGAATTAAGTAGCAAAAGTGTAAGTGTTCAGTTATAAGGAAAGAAGGAGAATGTGTGTCTTAATGTGTGTCTTAATATTTCTGTGTGCATCTTTGCTGAACGTATTTTACTTGATTATATATGTAGTTTTTTAAGAGCAATCTTTATTTTCATGTTATGGCTTCTCCTAGAAAAAAGGTTACAAACAAAGACTTCTCTCCATACAGGAAAAAGAACTGGACAATGCTCAGGTTTGCCGTCACCCTCTTTGCTGTCATAACGTCATCCACCTGCCAAAAATATGGATGCCTGGAAGGGGACACCCAAAAACCGAAGCCAAGTCCTGAGTCAGATATGCAGGAGTGCACTCTGTACTCTAAATGTAAGAGAGGTTTAATTTTTGCCAAATATAGTCGAGAAGTACAGCGTTGTACACCCTAATTGTTTTGGCAGCTCCCCTAATTTCTCAAAAGTACATAAGATTCAGTATACATTGTATTTGAAAAGCTTCCTTCATTGGCATTTTGCTGCATGCAAACCAAGAGTAAGATTCTGGGTCTTAACAAAGTCAACTGCAAAACTCCACTGACTTCATTTCTTTTCTTCTAAAAATCTGATGCAGTTTGCCTCTCTTCTAACTCCATCTGCTTAAAATTGGTTAGAGCAAAGATGAATCTGGTTTACTGTGATTGAGTATAAAAATTAATTGTAGCAGACACGAAATGGGAAAGGTTGAAATCAAAATTCTATTGGGAGAAAAGTACAGTACTTATTACATTTTTTCAACTATTTTGTTTATGTTTGATAGTTTTCAAAGTGAGTATCCCTTGGGATATAACGTCTGGCAGAACACTGGTAAAATTCTTGGGGCTCTCTGGGCACACCTTGACAAAGCACTGTTGGTGACAGTCCACCTCACCTAGCACACAGCTATTTCCAAACCCAAAAATGTTGGAGCTTGAGTACATCTCCTAGTTAGCATTAAGATTTTACCATATTATGGTCCAAACTAGATTAATCTTACATTTTGAGTCGTCCAAATACAGTATTTAAAAAAAAAAAAAAAATCCTTATTTCAAAATCTTTGTTTTATTCCCAACAGCTTCGTGTTGCTATGCAGACTTCACAGAGCAGTTGGCTCACTCCCCAGTAATTAAAGTAAGCAACAGCTACTGGAACAGATGTGGGCAGCTCAGTAAATCGTAAGTGAGCTTTGAAGTTGTCTCTGTCCTGCTTCCATGTGTCTGTGCTGTGGCAGCCACACAGCTGCTGGTGGACACCAGGTTGCCCTAGAGATTATGTCATCCAGCCCAATTCTCATCATCCTTACCAAATCTGACTCTTCTTCTCCTCTCACTAAAGCCCATGAATACTTAATTTATACTCCTTATGCCATTTTATCATGAAAAATTATGTTTTTTCAAGTTTGCTTTCAGCATAGAACGAGGTGTAGCCGTTGTAAACCCAGTAGGTAACAGCCACACCACACCTCTGTAGGTCTCCAGCACAACCATCACCCACCAGTGAGTGTGATCCCTAGTGAATAGGGACCAGGCTTCTTCCTTTGTTTAGAAAGAACATCAACTAGATTATTAAATCTCAGGGGAAAAAAAAAATCCACAAGAGTCCAGAAATGAAACTTCTGAATATTTAGAATAAAAATTCTTGTAGCCCAGTGGGTTTCATAACCATGCAGAATGTCTCCATAATTAAGACTTTTAGTATCCCATTAGATGTTAAAGCTGTGAAACATGGCAAGTTATAGAAATAAAAGGATGAAAGTACAAAACAATTAAGCAAAACCAGATGTGCAAAAGTAATGGCTCTTGCCTGCCACTCCCAGGAGAGCAGCACAGTTTGTGATTTTAAGTAACTTCAGCTGGGCTGTGGGAAAATCTAAAGAATAGCGAAACCGTGAGGCTACAGCATAGACAATGTTTTGTGCCATAGCTTTAAACTACATTTTATTATTTCCCGGAATCATTCTTGCCAGGAAAACTCAAGGCCTCAAAAGTTTACAGAAAGCTCACACAAATAGGGCTGAAATATGCACGGAAACATTTGTGCACTCTGTAGCTGGCTGTGGGGATTGCACGGTCAGAGTCTGTGCACAGCGCCAGAGGAACGAGTTTGGAACTTAAAAACTAACAGGGCCAGAGGATGCTTTTCTGTGTTTTTCTCCTAATTTGTAGGATTGCATCCACATCAAAGCAGGCCTAGAAAACTGGGGCTGTAGCCTTGATGCTCAGAAAGGGGCTTATTTGTGGCTTTTCTCATCCACCACAGCTGTGAAGATTTCACAAAGAAAATCGAGTGCTTTTACCGGTGTTCTCCACATGCTGCTCGCTGGATCCACCCCAATGACACCGCTGCTATTCAGGCTGTTCCACTGTGCCAAAGCTTTTGTGATGACTGGTAGGTTCAGCTCTTCAATCCAAGTATTTTTATTTAGTTTTAATATGCCCACAATTCAGTGGTGTTGTACCACCTTTTCTCTTGTTCTGCTTCCCCATCTCTACTTTTTCCTCTGCTAAGCTACTACCCCTAAAATAATAATGACACAGGCTGTGAATGCAGGATGGAGGCACTAAATTGAGATTAGTGACTCAGGGACAGCACTGCCCTGCTTCAGTGAGGATGCAGTGCAGTGGCATCATGACAGAGGAGCTCCCACCACGTTGACAGGCACTAACAGCAGCCTAACACCCTTTGAAAAGTCCATGTCTGTGAGTTAGTGTTCATGCAGTTAGCATTTTCAATCTAAATACTTGATCACTCTATGATACATTTCTTTTGTATGCATAAAATGCACTACAAAATCAGCAAAGAAGCCACTTCCTGTGGGATTTCATGTAACGATTAATTCATGTAACAAATTATCTTCATTCCTTAATATTGTGCCTTTGACCTTAACTCTTCCATTCCATTATCACACTCTCTAAAATCTCTTCTAAAAGCCTGAGAGAGTAAATTGCAGCCAAGTAATGCTAAAATTATTAATGGCAATGGGCAGCATAATAGCATTTAATTTTGTTCCAAAATACAGCATCAGGGAATCACATTATTTTTTGAGCCCAAGGCACATGGTGGGACAACCCTTAGTCTTGGGGTAGGAGCATTATATTCCTGTAGGGTTCTGAGATTTTCCCAGTGATACACACACAGTATATATCCCTCTCTCCCTGAAATGCTGGATCTTAAATAACATCATCCTGTGACACATAAACCTCAGTCAGCCCCATATGAATGTTGTGCCCAGTCACTAGAGTAACTTGTCTGGAAGGGTAAATTGCTGTGAAGCATAGTGCAAACAGCACAGGCTCTGTTCACACTGTGGGATTCTAACTGCTAGCTTTCCATGAAAGTGATGGTCTGTGAATGTCTGGATCCCTTAGGCTGCTCTGAAAATCATGGGAAACTTTACGATACTTCTAAAAATGTTATAAAAGAGATTTTCTTAAAAGTGCAGAGCACAGGGTAGTGCGAGGTAGGGTTCCCTTGCACTGCTCTCTGCTGTGCCTTCCTTAGTGCTTACACAACTTGAATATTATTGACATGTGGATCCATTTCCATTCTCATATTCCCTCCAAGGGCAAAGTCATGTATGCAGTGCAGAATTTTGGTAGGATTTGCTTTTAAATATGTCTCCACTCCTTTGTGCCAGAGAAGGAAATGAAGCCTAGCTTGCATTTGTAATGGAAGATAGTGAGAAGGGCTGGTGTATCTCTTAGCTTCCCTAGAGTTTTCTCTAGTGATGAAATTTATTTCTGTGTCATGAAACTCCATGTGCCTCAGGAACAGATTTGTCACATGCAGTCTTCTTTCCTAAGTTTTTGGTAATCTTTTAAACTGAATCCACATTATTGACCTCCTTGAAGACAAAGACTGAGACCTTGAATTTCTCTCAGTGCTCCTAGAGCTGAGTACCAAATATTACCAAATTTTGCATTTGGATATTAAAGCACTGGAGTTGCCAGTGAGCTTTACCATAGATCTAACAGCAAAATTATAAAATATCAATATCTAAAACTAATGTATCCCAAAATAAGTAGCATAAAAAGTCATTGCCCAACTGCTATATTGAGTGAAAGAGTAAAGATGAAAGAAAATGTTTGCTGTAAGTTTAGTTTGCACCTATGAAGTGGTTTAAGCCAGCTTTAGTATATGTGAGATTTATACCAAAGTGTATATTGTGGGTCAATATTACATTGCAAAATCCTCGGTGTCCCCTGGGCATTGCCAGAACCTGCAGGTATACAGGACTTTTAACTTCCATTGCTGGAAAGTATGGTGGGGTGATCAAGAGCTGCTGCACAGGGAAAATTGACCCTTTTCCAGTATAAGTCTCCTGCACAGGAAAAATTGACCCTTTTCCAGTACAAGTCTCCTGACAGAGAGCAGGCTCTGCTCTGAACAAATACTGAACAATGATCTATTGCCCCTGTTGGCATCACAGATGCCTGGCCTGAATCAAAAATGTAGTGACGACCCACTACCCTGAACACTGCTCTGTGTGTGCCGGCCTAATGCCAGTGTCAAACCCATTCCTTCACCCTGCCAAAGGCCTGAGGCTAGAAAAGAGCCTGGACAGAATTCCCAGTCTTTCTGGTGATTTAAAGTAACATTTTTTCATGTTCTATTCACTGGAGTCCCTTTAGCATGCTGTAGCACTGCTGGTGATGTGACCTACTTTCTCTGCATACTGAGAGTGTGCCTGCTGCATACTCTGTGTCTTTGTGGCCAGAAATGTGCAGAGTATTCTGAATGAGCAGTGACTTAATTTAAAGGAAATTCATCTGAGTAGCTCGGGGCCTTCCTTTTCTTCCTATTGTCTTAGAATTTCTTGCTCCCACTAGTCCTAAAACTATTGCTTTTGAAAGAATCCAGTGTGTGTAAGCCACTTTCTCATTCACCTGTGAAAGGGCCTTGTGCCCCCTAAAAGAGAAACAGCTCATTATAAAAAATACAGGGGGAAAAAAAGCTTTGAAATAACAATATCCTGCCCATTGAGCATAAGGAACTAGTATGTTCAGGAAGTATTTATGTTTCTCACAGGTTTTAATTAATATTTGAAGAAACAACTTGTGGGTTCCTGGGCAGCAAAAATCAGATTTTTCACAAGTCATGATTTTTCATAAACTTGGCTTCATAATTATTTCCATTGGGATAAAGAAAAACCCATAACAATAGAGTTATGCCTTGCCACCTGCTCCTAGAACAAACCACAGTCAGCCAATAATCGTAATTAGGAAACATTTCATCTCACAATTCAATAAATAATAGCGAATAAAAATATAAACACTTTAATAAGCATATTCTATTCAAGTTCCCGAGGAAACCAGATGCATACCATGAATATTAATTTATCAAATTGCAGCCTCTATTTCCAGCAGAGCCCCTCTCTCTGACAGCAGATTAATGGATGAACACGTTTGAGAATATGGGTCTCCTGCCCCAGACCTGCTCAGGCCCTGATTACCCTCCATCTGTTACTGCTCTTTATCCCTTCAAAAAGCCCAAAAAAACAATGTGAAGGTTCTGCAGATGTGCATGTTCTGACCTTTCTGCATTTGCAAATGTACTGCAATGTCTTGTTCTTTTAGTTCTATGACCACATGACAACCCACATATTTCATTTAAAAATGTAAGGCTGCAGCCCTCGTGATACCGAAACAGTTTTGGAAACACGGCCCTGAAAATGAAAAATTCCAAACAGAAAATATATCCAAAGGCATTAATTACAAATATCACACTGAATGATGCTCACTTTTTGGAAGCTGTGCCTTATGGTTTTGACACTCTCAGTAACTGGGTGTGAACAGTCTGCCTAAAACCAATGAGACTAAATTTAAGTAGATGTTAACTGATTTGCAGAAAAGGATCCTTAAGAAAGGTAAGAGCCAAAAAGTAGAACATAAAAAAGAAGTGGAAGGAAGGAAATTATGTAGGATAATAGTAAGCCATGAGATCTCTCATCGTGTAGACCAGCCAGTTGCACACTCTACTCATTCCAGGTCATTTATAGCCTTTTTTCCACATTACCACTTACAAGTAAAAATGAACTTAAAATTTAAAGTTTTAGTCCTATACCCTACAATACTTATCTTTCCTCCATTACTACAAGTTTAACTGCTTTGAAAACATCATTTTGAGGCTGACAGCCTGTTAGTTTATATGATTTTGTTGTTTGTGGATTTTCCTTATTTTCAGTGCACATTCCTCACAGCAACCCCTCTGCCCAGGAAACATCAGTCTCCTCCCATACTAATTCACAAATACAAACTTTCCCCACACCTCCCTCAAGTGACAGTTCACCCCTGGCATCCCTGTGCTCTGTCACAACGTTGAACATCAGCATTTGTGAAACCCCCTCCCACACAGTGTTTCCTCCACTGAGTAACATCAGATAACCAAGCAGAAAACACCCAGACCACGAGCCCTTTGCTCAAATCTGTGGGTATAAAACGTGGTGAGCGAACTGTTTAGTTTCCACGGGGATTTAGGTCTTCCTGGCCAGCTTGGAGTTTATATATATGTCAAGCAAAGATAACGTGCACATTTCTTGAAGATCAGTTGCTAAGCTGCACTGTAATCACACCACATTACTAACAGAGCCCCTGGACAGGTTTTGAGTTGAATGTGAGTCCACAGAAAAAGAGTGAGAGAAGTAACTGTGTCTTCCCCACTGATCTCCACGAAGGTACGAAGCCTGCAAAGATGACTCCATATGTGCTCGTAACTGGCTGACGGACTGGGAATGGGATGAAAGTGGAGAAAACCACTGTAAGGATAAATGTATTCCATACAGTGAGGTAAGAAAACTGGATCAACTGAAGCAGAAAATATGGCATTAGGAGTTCTTTTTTTTTTCCCCCTGAATATATGGGAGTAAAATGCCATCAATGAATTACCTTTACTTCAGCAGTTCCAAGCCATACCTACATCAGACTTTTTAAATATAGACATTTTCAAACATTTATATTTATGTACATCACTCACTCGAAGTATGTATACATTTAATTAATCACTATTCATTCCACTTGTGAAACAAAAGTTCAAGCAGCACTGATATTTTAACCACAGTGGGATTTAGAGAGTAAAAGATAATGAACGTTGCTTGTACAATGGAGACACTGAGATGCATTTCATAGGGTTCCTTACACAATCTGGGGCTCTACACTCTTCCTTTTTTTTAAATTGGGATGTAAATTCCCAAAACACTGAGGAATTTTTAAAGTTTTCTTGCCTATTAGGCATCTTTGCCCTTTTCTCTATTTTACCTTGTTATGTTCAAGTCATTCTCCATCCTCCACACCCCTATATCCTGACATTCTTCCAATTGTCTCCCTTTTGTTCTCCATAGACCTATTGTATCTCTCACGTGTGTTCACCACTGTGTCTGCCAGTTGTAGGCAGAGCTAACTTTGCTCTTTGTAACTCTGGTGGTTAAAGAGCAGCACTAACAAGGTTTCTGAGAAGGTTTAATGGTTGAGATAAGTAATTTTGTGAGGAAAAGTGTATAAAATGAGAACTGACAAGACTCACAGGAGTAAGGTTGCCTGGAACCTGATCTACAGACCTCTCAGGAGTCAGGATTTTTTTAGTGACTCGAGTAAATTTAGCTGCAGGGCGATATAACACAGCCCAAAACTGCTACACTTAATTGAATATTTTTAACAATTGAACTTTACTGAGTCCATGAAAAACTGTCCAAATTGCGGAAGTTAAACCAAATTTAAGTGAGGTGCTTAGGGACTGGTAGTAAGGCTTGCAGATTCAATGTTTTGAATTGAATTCAAATTCCTGTACTTTCAAAAGTCAGTTCAGCAACTGATATAAGTGGAAGACACAGTCCAGTTAGTGCAGGACTGCTGTCTGCCTTGCAAAAGTGACACTAATCAGCAGGCTCAGGAAGGTGGCCAAAAACAAATGGGCTGTGGAAACTTAAAGCTTCGTTTCCCAGATGTGCTAAATCATCAGTAGTTCCAGATGAAGTGAAAAACAAAATGATAATCTCCGTAAATAATCTCCAGTCTCTGTTCAAACTGTCCCTGGTTCAGAGATAGGAGTTTTTAACCTTGAGTTCCCCTGTATGTATTTCTTAAAGAAAATATACCATCTGCAGGGAAAAACATGCAGCAAATCCCGAGGTCTTATCACTTGAGACCAGGCGCAGCTATTCCTAAACTAAATGGAACCACACCCTAAACTGTCCATGTTTTTCACCAAAAATAGGCTTGCATGGTAAGTAGAAATAAAGATGAAGTTTCTTCAGAGAAATTTTTAAAAAAAGCATTTTCCATATGACATTTACATGATATAAAAACACTAGACTTGATTGGTTTGGACTCAACTCATGGAAAAGAAAGATACTGTTACCCAGAGGCACAGAGGGTTTTCCAACCTCAGAGCACTGTGGACAGTTCCTAATTTTTTTTTTTGATGCCCTCAGCTCCCACAGAGGAGCAATCAGCAACCCTACATGTGACATATGCAACTGGATCTAATGGGTCTTTGGAACAACTGCTGAATAAGGAACAAAGGCTGAATATTAAGGATGCACAACTGATCATGGCCAGTTTTAACCTGGCTAAAACGAGGCACATTTTGTCACTGTTGTCCCAGCTGAGTGCTCCCCGAGCAATGTTAATGCACAGACTAGAACATTTTCCAAGAAGCTAAAAAGTCAAAGTCCTTTGCAGTAACTTAGGGACATGCTGGGTAAATGGGCTGTGTGCACTGTTGGCTTGCTGCAGCATTCTGATTGTGTTCTGATCTTTAAGCAGAGTTAGGAGGAAGGTCAAAATAAAATTGCCAATTTAGCAAGTAGAAGAGCACGAGCATGTGTTACAGAACCTGTGGGACACAAGAATAGAATATAGCCATGTCTCTTGCATACAGACCCAAGAAAACCCACATGATAGGTTTAAATGCTTTCTTGAATGATTACCAAAAAGCAGGTCAAAATCTAGGAACTGCACAGGAACTGGAAGAAAACGTTTAGTGCTACATAAAATCACAGGAATAGTGGGAAAGAAAGAGCTAAGATCTGCCTGCCCAAGAACATAAGGAAAGAACTAGGTGGATTAGTGTTTCCTTTTCTGACCCTGCATTGCTCCCAGTGCACGAGTCAACCTCCATACTCCTTCTCCAGCATTCATGGCAAAAGCCCTGGCTAGGGATGGTATGAATTGAAAAGCTATTTTACAGACTACAGAGTCTTTGGGGCTATTTGGAATGGACTCCGTTATTCATAAAGGATAGAATTCTAAGGCAAAAGTGATTATTATGCTTTCTTCTCATCTGCCTTCCTTACAGTATAGGTCAACATTGTTTTGCACATGGGGAGACAGGGAGATGTAAGAAAAACTTGTTGTCAAAAATAACTGGAGCAGAAGAAGCTGCAGTACTACAGATACCCAATGCCACTTCTGCCTAATAGACTTAAATTTTCTGCACACAGAGCAGCTTCCATCCAGAAGTCTCCCAACCACAAAGACAAGGCATCTGCACAGATTCACAGTGCCAGATCTTTGTATGAGCTGGTGATGGTGGTAAATCAGCACACCAACCAGGAATTACAGCACTTTGAGAAACACTGTAGGATTAAAGAATCAGTGTCATGGGCAAGGAACACTTGTACTATTACAGATGAAACCCAGCTTCCATCAGAGAGATGCTGGTGACATGATCAAGGTGAATCAGTCAGTAACAGAGCCCAGCGATCCTGCTGCCTGACCTACACTTTCAGTTATTAACACTCCTGCCATCACTCCCACCCCCAACTTCATTCTTAGCTTTGTTTCTGGGAGTACCTAAAGCTTCCTTTCCAGGAAACAGAAAAGATTGAACTTCAACCACAAACACGTGGGAGAAATGCAGGCAAGATGAACTGTACATACTGCCTGCTTTGTGTCTGGGCATGATAACTCCTAAGCTAATACTTGTTAGGCAAACTCAGCGGGGTGGGCAGAAGGTTATCAGAACTGCTGTGTGCTTCACAGGTCCTATGACACCGGCCTTACAAAACAAGGTAGCACCAAAAACAGGACAGATGCACTTGAGGAGAGTACAGGAAGCTGCAATTGGAAATTCCTTGAGCCAGAGGGGCCGTTGCACCACTGGACACAGCGCTCGGGAAGCTTGAAGAAAAGTTACTTTCTTCAAGCAGTTGCTAAGTTATGTCCCTTCTCTTTGTCTTTGAGGTCCTGCCTGGACATGAAGTACATTGCAGGAGGCACAATGAGATCCCTCAGAGCTGTTATTCCATTGGGCTGTCTCTGGCCTGTAGATAAAAGGATTCCCATATTCAAAGCACTGTCTGGCACTTTCAGCACTACTCAGATTTTGAGGCATGTCAGAGTGTCCTGACATGCTACAATTTGTACAGCCTCTCACACACAGCTTTGGTCTGTCAGCCCCAGCGAGCTGCTGGGCTGTCAGCCCCAGGGTGGAAACAAAGGGCAGCTGTTGATCCCTGCACTTTGTGTAGCCACTTGCTCTCACAACAGGCAAATCACTCTTGCCAGCTGTGGGACTGGATAACATTTTAAGATATTTCAGAAAAGATGAAGTATGGCACATAGCAGGACAGTAAATGAATGCAGATAACTTTTCTATAAGCTAGTACCAATTTTTAAAAAGTGATAAATGTTTATCAATTTGTTACAAACTGATTTTAACTCAAATCTTTCAAAATGTAATGGAGGCATTTCTTATTTGTCACACAGATGTATGCAAATGGGACTGACATGTGCCAGAATATGTGGGGGGAGTCATTTAAGGTGAGCAAATCCTCCTGCCTCTGCTTGCAAATGAACAAGAAGGACACGATTGCAATCAAGTATCTCCTCTCCAAGAGCTCAGAGGAAAGCTCCAGCAGCAGCAGCAGCAGCAGCGAGGAGCACGCCTGCCAAAATAAACTCCTGAAGTTTCAGAAACCAGAGGAAGAGGAAGGTGAACAGACAAGATAAATGCTAGTGGATGTATGTCAGGACAAGAGAAATCATCATGGAGGCTGGGCTCAGGGCATCATGCCAGCCTGCTTTATTCCTTGCTTCCTAGAACATAATAAATCAATGGCTGGTTGTATTAATCTTTCTCTGATGTTTTTGCATCTGCATCACAAAGCTCCAGACAGGTTAGCACAAGTGTAATCCTGTGACTTGAACTAAGCAGCTACAAGCCTGAAGGTAACATCTAGGGGTTGACTTTCAAAGAGAAGAGGCACAGGCAGCCCCTGCTGACTTAAGGTGGAACAGTGAGAACTAGAGACCTGTGGAAGGTCATGCCTGCCAGTAATGCACCAAATCTTCAACCCAAACCCTTTGTTAGCACAGGCACACAGCACTCCTGCCACGAGTTCCTCTGTGCGTGGCTCTGCTCAGGCAAAGAAGAAATCTGCAGGCAGAAGTAGGTCAGTGAGCCTGGCTACTGACCACTGAAAATGTATTTATTTTGTATCAAAAACATTCTCACAAAACAGGGGATTGTGGTGTACCAGATAAATCCTTGGATCCAAATATTGTCAGTATAGAGTATCCACCATCTGTTGCACAGGGCTTTTACCTTAAACACCAGCAGTACAAAAGTCTCCAACAACACCAATTTGAAGCATAATTTTGAGTGCAATTAATCTCACTGAATGATTCCAAACAGAATGACCTCTGACAAACCAAAGTGTCAGGGAGGGCCCCAGTCAGATTTCTCCCATCAATAATTCTGCTTCCCAGCATCACTGTTACAGTTAAATTAAAACTAAAATCTGCACCAGTCCCAGAGGGACTCGTCAGGTAAGGGTGAACAAAATCCTGCTTTCAGTTGTGCATCCATACTTCTACTGCTGTAGAGTGGACAGGTCTGTGCCATTCTGTACAGCCTCTCATAGTGTCATCACCAGGGAAACTGTGAAAAGAGTTGAATTTGGGGGCCAGATGATCAAATTGTGAAAATCAGCATCATTTCAGTGCTTTCAAAGCGGCTCAGCGCCTGACAGCATTTAAAGATCTGGCCCACAGTTAAAACAATGACTTGGCACATCCTGTTAAACTGAGAGAATCTTAAAAATCCAGCACACTTTCTTCACTGAGCTGGTTATTTATTGGAATGGTTTCACACAGCTGCAATAGTAATGCTAAACCCGTTAGGTCATGCTCTGCTTCCAACCAGCTTCTCAGTACATTTAACAATTAGACTAATTCCTACCAGCACTGAATTGTTCTTAGAATGATACTTTGCCACATCTGCATTTCGTGCTAACTCAAATTGTCAGTTCTACTGTTTGAAAAGAAAGAACAAGAACTTGGTCTTCAGTAAAGCTCTCACAGTCTTTTTCCCCCCATTTCACTAATTCTGTTCTTTCCTGTCCTTTATTGCACCTGGATCAGAGCAGAAATTTTCCTGCTTTTTATTTTGACGTGGTCAAAATTCAAGAATTAATTATCCCCTCTCACTGCCATAACACCAACTTTTTCTGTATCACCATGGCCAAAGATTTCCTTCTTGGCTTTTTTTTTAAATATAGCACAATTGTTTCACAGAATCACAGAATATGCTGAATTGAAAGGGACCCACAGCGACCATCGAGTCCAGCTCTGGCCCTGCACAGGACCACCCCCAAGAGTCACACCACATGCCTGAGAGTATCATCCAAACCTTTCTGCCTATGTCTCTGCACTTTTTATTCCATTCCACTTCATTCTCTTTGCTCTGGCTAAACTACTCTTGAAATCATTCTCAATAACCAGCTCCTCCATGCTTAGTTTCAGGATGACCCATGACACTGGTTACTGCGTGCTCTCGGAGAGCACCAGGTCCTACAGCAAGATAAAGGACCAAGAAAGACCATTTAGCTCCTATTCATAATTTTCCCACTGACTCATGATGTACCCTAAGCAAACCATTTAACTCTTTTGTGATCCCAATAATCTTGCAGAGCTACCATATTTCTTCCAGGTCATCTCTTTTCTAGGACAAAAAGTCAAGAACTCCTCTGTTGTCCCTAGCATAGAAATTGCCCCATACCTTTGGTCATTCTTTCACTGATCCATGCATGTTCTTCCAGAAAGACTTTCAACCTTGATTTAAAACTTCAAATAATGGGGGGTTTAATTTAAAACTCAAAATAATTGTCCAATGCACCTGATAATTTGTTTCCTCAGTGTTAGAGATAATTCCCAGTTTAACATTTGTTGTTTCAGCTTTCAGCCACTGCTTTCTGCAAAAGTCTTTTTTATTAAAGAGTTCTTCATGTTTCAGGATTGCTTTTCTGCTCAGTAGCACATACCCTGGATCAAACTGCTTCACAGCAATTAGGTCTGTCTTAGCTCTCTTCAGTTTACATGTGTTATTATAAGACATTCCCTCTCTCTTTAAATCATACTTATGGTTCTTCTCTGCACCTTCTCCAGCCCTGAATATCCTCCCTAAATCATACAAATCAAAGCCATACTCCATGGCAGTGCTAAGGGTGACCTACAGAGAGACCTTGTCCCTGCCTCTCCCCACACTTCTCCCTAACTGCACTGCCCCTGTCTACAAGAGCATAGTTTTGATTATTTTCATGCCTCCAGTGTCCATGTGTTACAATTCTTGGTGTTACAGTCAGTTTTCCACTGTACAGCTCCCTGGTCCCACAGGTGTGAACTCTTAAGCAATAAGCTCCTATAGTTCTTGCTTTGCACTTGGTTGTATTACAAAACCTTCACCTGAATACACCAACCTTCTTAAGCCACTGTTTGCTCTGTCCAGTTGCTTCAAACTCGCAGTAATTTATGTCTTAAACAACCTTTGTGACACTCAGAAATGGGACCAGTGGGGATTTTACATTTGCAGAAAGGCTAGGATAACTCAGGTAAAGCAAAATGAAAAATAACAGAAATCGCTAAAATATAGACTAGAACAATACACTGTGCAGGTAACCAGGGAAAAGAAGGATCCAAGTTACTGGTGGCTGCAGACATCCCCACCTAATACTGCTTGGATTAGCTAAGTTCTTGCTATGCCTCACAGCCCAAAAGCATGTCCTGCCTCTGGACCCACACTGGCCCAGACCACTGAAATGTTTCTGTATTTAGTGACTTGACCAAGAGCTTTATTAAAATGTCACAAGAGTAAATCAAATGCTTTGTGAAATAGGTTGTGAAATATGTTCCTACAGCAATCTGAGGAAACAGACTTACAACCTTTATCAATAAATTACATTGGACTTACCAACAAGACAGTGTTGAGAAAACAAAAGTAATTGCCAATTATTGACTTATTTACGACCTGGTTGAGAATCAGCTTGTGTACTGTGCTACTTGGGCCTGGTGTCACGTTAACCATAACACAGCTAGCTGGGTCATCCTGATTGCTCTGTTTATTTAATTTTCTTTCCTTAAACATTGGCAGAATACTGTGAGTCTTCTGAAATTTCACTGACATGCCAGGAGTTCTTACAAATGAGATCTCTCTTGACAGCTCTGTTAGAGATCTCTACTATATGTTACCTGAGCACGCTGCTTTAAAATTATGAATGTTACTCATAATGAGGAACCTCATCTTTAATTACTTGCAGACTGAAAAGGATTTCATCATCCTCTGTAATACTAATACTTCATCCTGTATATATATCAATACTAAGCATTAAAAAAACTTGCCCACTGTACCTTGTGCCATTGCAAGGCTTTCTTCCTCAAGCCACAATTTCCTGTAGTACCTTTGGAGTCCTCACTCTATTTTTATAGTTCATGATTTTCCATGGATATCGATTGCCTTGTAGTCTTCCTTTTTAAAAAATAATAAGCATCAGTAATTATGACATCTTCAGCTTCTGTTGCATTTTTCATGTGCAACATAAATATTCATTAATCTTCAAAATATACCTGAAAGGAAAATAACTAGTGAGAAGCAAACCCAGTCAGTGGGAGAGAGTCAGAAAGAGACTTATCTGATCATTGCAAGTATTGCAGAACTCAGACTAGCACAGACAAGTTCTCTTTCAGAGCCTTTTTTCACACTGCAAATGGAGCTGCGCTTTGTAAGACGATCCTTGGACAAAAGTTATTATGAGAAATTATTAGGCAAAAGTTATTGTGCAAAAATTAGAGAATCACGGAATTTTTTAGGTTTGAAAACACCTTAAAGATCATCGAGTCCAACCATTAACCCAGCACTGCCAATCCCACCACTAAACCCTGTCCCCAAGTGCCACATCTGCATGTTTTTTAAATACCTCCGGGGAAAGTGACTCTACCACTTCCCTGGACAGCCTGTTCCAGTGCCTGACCACCCTCTCCATGAAGAAATATTTCCTAACATCCAATACAAACCTCCCCTGGTGCAACCTGAGGCCATTTCCTCTGGTCCTGTTGCTTGTTTCTTGGGAGAAGAGATCAACCCCCACCTTGCTACAACCTCCTTTCAAGTAGCTGTAGAGAGCAATAAGGTCCCTCCTAAACCACCTCTTCTCCAGGCTAAACACCCCCAGTTCCCTCAGCTGCTACTCATAAGACCTGTGCTCCAGACCCTTCACCAGCTTGGTTGCCCTTCTCTGGCCTTTTATGAAATAAAATAGTGCAAAAAGCCTGACCATCCAAAAATCAAAACGAGTTATTCAACAATGGGTTTCCATGTACCTTGAAGGACAATGGAATTATACAAATAATAATTTTTGCATTATTTAAGACAAATAACGTCAAACAGGCTAATTTCCCTTGCTGAGAGACAACCTGCCTGCAGAGAAAAGAAAGCTGTAAATCAGATATGACTTTTTAAGGTTTTTGATAACATTTAATGTAACATTCTGATGAGCAATCAGAGAAAACCAAAGTGCAAACAAAGTCACCATAACACAGGTGCACAACTTGTTAAAAATATATTAAAAGATTACTATGACCATGTTGTCATTAAACACAGACGGATCTTCTGTTTGGAATCCCAGAGGGTCTCTTCTGATTCTAGTCAACACTTATGTTTGGTCAGACAATGAAGTAGAGAATTTGCAAGCACTTTGAAGAACAAGATCAGAATAAAAACAATCTTTCTAACCAAAGAACTAGACCAAGCCTCCAAAGGTGAAATTCTGAAAAGGGAGGTGAAAAATGCTTGCACTGAGGAGAGGTAAATCATTGGAAAAACTCATCCAGGGAAGTGTATGACAAGGCAAGAGCAGAGCAGCCAAGGAGCTGGGACGTGTAGTAGCAACCTATGCCATTTACAGCTGAAATGTTACACTGTGGAAGTTTTAATCTTTTAAGGCTTCGGCGTATGAGGAGCTCTGGAAGTCCTGACTCACTAAGCAAGCAGGACCTACAGACATCTTACTAACAGTTCCTCAGAGTTCATGACGTATCTCACATTCCACTGAGGCACTGCTTCTGGGATGACCCCACCGCACACACAGGCGGTGGAATGTGGTGGGTATCAGGCAGAGTTTAACTCTATCCATCTTCTCAATGAACTCAGTTCACAGGCTCTGACAAGGCAAGTGCAACATGTTCTAGGAGAGCAAACATGCTGCTGATACGTATCTAATGACTGCATAATATAAAAGGAATAAAATTAGCCAAATTTATGCACATTTTCTGGTTATTTTTCTTCCTTTTTTCTGTTCCAAAGGTTTGCATAACTTGGAGTTATTAAAAAAAAAATGCCACATGCTCTAGACAGCTCATGGTTCTGTTGTGTGTTTGCTCTACATACAACACAGAGATTTAGACAAGAAGAGCTAAGTGAGGAGTCCAAAAAGCATTAGGGTTTGGATTACCATCTGAAACAGTGCCAAACTTTGCTAATGGCAAGACTGAACTCCCACATGCCTGCAGACTGATAATTCTCAAGCACAACACATTTTTCCTTTTGGCAAAAAAAGATCTGCACCTTTGATCCAGTCACCTTAGCAAGCAGATCTAACTCAGTGTGAAGCTGCAGGTCAGCTCTAGACTACTAGTGAAAAAAGACCCAAGCTATGAAATCAATCATCTGCTTCAAACAAGTGTGAGGGCACAGTTAGGATCAGACCCCAACAATCTGGCAGCTTTCAACATCTCCAAGACAAATTTGCAGCAATCTCCTGCTACTGAGGTTTATCTTCACAGAGACATGAGGGGGGAAAGTCTCTCTGCTGCTAAAGGGAAGTATTGATTCCCTTTAGCTACTAAAAGCACATCTCTCCTGCCTCTGTTTTGGTCTGCTATCTGAGTCTTAGTATTATTCTGGCCTCCTTCCTTGGAAATGCAGTGAGCTCTCTGTGGAGTTTGCCTTGGTTCCCCTCTCAGACATCTGTGATTAATTCAGTATTCAAGCTCTTGAGTTAATTCTCTCATTAGATCACTTTCCTTCTTCATGGAATGATTATTCCCACAGGAGAAATGAAAAAGACTAAAACAATATTGTGCTAGTATCTGACACATTGCATCCAGGATGTTTACTTTAAATCAAATTGCCTGGAGTTGCTCCAGATCTATGGCTTAAACACAAGAATCTTCTAAGTGGTGGGGAACTGCAGCCATGCATGTTGCACAACATTCCCAGTTTAACTGGAATTCCTCCAAACTTCCTGCTAGGTAAGTGTACCCAGAACACAAACCTCTCCAAACAAGTAGGTCAGATGACAGGATCCTTTCATCGTTAGGGCATACTCTAGGACCAAAAAAGTTTTTTTCCTTGTTTTATTACTTTTTATCATACACCAGTCACCTTTCCACCCAATGCTACTGTGAAGGTGAAGCCTGGAGCCCACAGCACTGAAATATTGCCGGTGCTCCTGAGATCACAAGACATTATCTGTCCATTACTCATTGGAAATGTCACATTCCCTCTGAAGGCTCCTATGGCTCAGATGTGTTCCCTACTTTTGCTGCTGCCACGTGGCTCCCCGGGGCAGGGCTGATCTTCGGAGGGCAACCCCCCTCTCAGCTGGACACCAGCACAGCCTGTGCCTCAGTGCTTTGGGTGCAATGAGGAGACTCAAGAGTTTCTCAATACCCACTTCAAGAATGCTAAACCTGTTCCAGACTGACAGCTCTGATGCCAGACTGTTACCTGAATGCCACCTTTACCTGAAGCCATATTATAGCGGAAGTAGTACAAAATCTTAATTACAATTTCCAAAACAGACAAGAAAGTTCGCAAAGGTTTCTAAAGATGAGAGGGAGAGGAGAGGAGAGGCATTCAGCATGGCAAGCAGTGAGCTTTACAGTTTCCCAAGCCATTAATAGTTCAGCTGAGAAATGGACAGAGCCATCACCACCTTGCTGACAGTGTGAAAAATTAAATGTTTCCACACAAGTCATATATTCTGGGACTGCCTGTGCAGAAAAATTAGCTTTGGGGACCCCTCTTGCTCTCCATCTTTAGGTCAATTCCAGTTCACACCTTTAGCCTACACACACATACACACATATTCATCAAGATTCATTAACCCTCACAGGAAGGAAGGTAAAAGCTCTTGGGCCTGGCCCAAACCTGCCAAGAGAGAGTTTTCTCACACATGGCTTCGGCCTGGTGTTACCTCACTGGGAAGCACACTGTGACCCACAGAGACTGGAAGCATTCAGATCCTGAAGGGAAGCTTCTTTATCCACTAAAGCTTATGGATCACGTGAAAATGTAAGCTGATAACAGGTTTATGCCGGTATCTAATTAGAATCTAGTGCCTGTAGCTCATTAGAGGCTTTTCACTGGGTAGACAACAAAATAACTAGTCATGATTATCAGCATTGGGGTGATAATGGGGTAACCAATGTTTTCTTCCAGGAGTACAGTACCTTCTGTATTCCTTTTCTGTCCCCCACGTTGCATGAGTGTGAAGTCCATCAGCCTGCCTGTGAGTGTGTGGTTGGGGGTTTTTTGGTGGTAGGTTTACTGGTGTGGGGGTTTTTGAGACTGAAAGCTCTCCATCTGTATGGAGTTCAGGGGGGAAAAAAAAAAAAAGACAGAAAACCTTGGATCTAACAAAGATCTCCCTGTAACAGAGGAGGGGTTCAGCACCCACACATGCAACAGCTTTCAACCTCACGTTTTTGTAATGTTCTAATACATCATCCTGCAGTCCCGCTTTTGCTAATGTTCCAATACATTACCCTGCAGTAACAGCGGCACCTGCAGGATTCGGGAAAGGTAGCAAGACATCTCCCTCAACTCCACAGATCATCCAGGCATCTGGAAAGGTTTTCTTCCTGAGAAGCCTTCAGCCAGTGAAATCTGAGGAGCCACGGGCCTCTGCGGGACAGGGGTTTTTCAAGAGAAAGCCTGAATAGCTTGTTTAGTTCCTGAAAATCTACAGCATGTTTTGGGAGACGCACAATAGTATATGGAAGCATTAGCCCCATCCTGTACAGCTCCTGTCTGATCACAGAAGACACCTGCTGAAGCAGTGCCCTTCCCTGGGGATGGAACCATCCAACCACATCAACACAGCACAGTCCTTTGGGGCAAAATTAGCCAGCTCAGCAACGCTATTTTGTGTCCATAAATTTGGCACCGTGGTGTGAAATCCTAGTGCTGGCCTGGAGTCTAACAGCTGACATCAGCCAGCGAGCAAGCCACTGGCATTTAGGAGAATTTTAAGCCTTTTATTCACAGGCCACTTCCGATGAATAAAATGTCAGCATGAGAGGGGTTTGGTTTCTTTTACTGATGTGTCAAAGAAAGAAAAACCTCAATGCATTTATTAGCCGAGCTTAAAATTTGTACTGAGTTATATCAGCATGCATCCAACTGTGTGTGCTTGCAGAAACCTTCTTCTATCTAGATCTATGTTTTCTATGGATGTTTTTTTAAGAACAACTTGAAATGTAATTAGAATGTAATGCTGATGAACAGAGAAACCAATAGGCCCCAGAGGGTATCACAATTCAAATTCCTTCCAGAAGTACATTTTAAAGTCATTACAATGAAACGCAGAATCATGAGAAAAGCCTGAGGGGCCATGACCATTGTAACTGTGAGCAGACATGTTTTTCTTTCCCAGTCTCACAGTAAATAGATATGGAAGCGTTCCAAGTGGCTCTCCGATTGCTTTTTGCTTTGGCTGGATGTCATGCTCCTGGAACAGTTGTGGAAAACTCAGGAGGGATGCTTTTCTCTCAGAATCGGTGCCAGCTCTGCCAGACCCGGTGACCGTGTGCGTTTAACTCAGTATGTGATGCTCATCCCCTGTCAGTGCTCAGGCATGCACTGACTCAGGGAATTATACAGACTGAGATGGAAGCATGCTCTGCCTCAGGGTCAGTGCTGACTTCAGTGACCCACGTGGTGCTGCTACAGGACACTGATGAAACATCTTTGCTGGAATGAAAAGGAAGGCCCAGAAATGGCATGAGACTTTGAAGAAAGGGGGTGCTGGGCTGGGTCTGCCTGTCACGCTCCTCGAACAGTTGTGAAAAACTCAGGAGGGATGTTTTTCTCTCATTATCAATGCCAGCTCTGCCTGACTCAATGACCACATGTGTTTAACTCAGTATGTGATGCTCACCCCCTGTCAGCGCTGGCTCTGGTGCCACAGCCCTGAGCTCAGGACAGGCAATGCCCCCACATCCCATCTCTGGGGTTCCCCAGACAGGCAGCAACTGTGGTTTCTCCCCAAGACTGCGACGTTTCTCCCTCACGAGCACAGGTCGAGGCGGGCAGGGATCCAGTTTGGAAGAGCATGACTGAAGGGAATAGGACTGAGTGACAGAAATTGTGAAGACAGTGAATAAGTGAATAAGCTATCGGGGGACCAGGTTTAACAACAAGCAAGCTCCCCATGGAGCAGGCAGCGAGCACAGGGTGGCCAGAGGTGCCAGTGGGGGTGCGCAAGGACTCTTCATTTTAGAAAGAACATTGAGCGTGTCCAGTGAAGGGCAACAAGGCTCGTGAAAGGTCTAGAAAACACGCCTTTTGAGGAGCGGCTGAGGGGTGTGTGCTCAGTACACGGACCCTCAGCACACAGAGCACCCTCAGCACACAGAGCACCCTCAGCACACAGAGCACCCTCAGCACACAGAGCGCCCTCAGCACACAGAGCGCCCTCAGCACACAGAGCGCCCTCAGCACACAGAGCGCCCTCAGCACACAGAGCGCCCTCAGCCCACGACCCCTCAGCAGCCCCAAATCGCAGCACGCGCCCGGTCCAGTCAGCGCGGCCTCAGCGGGGCGCGCGCCCCCGCGCGCACGCGCCCGGGCGGGCGGAGCAGGCGCGTGCGCGGCGCGGGGCCGGGCGGGAGGTGTCGGTGCCGCCGCAGCAGAAGCTCCGCGATGGCGGCGAGCGCCGGGGCGGGCAAGGGCAGCGCCAGCCCCAGCTCCTGCTCCAGCTCCGAGCGCCACGCCCGCCTCCTCCTGGCCCAGATCAACCGGCTGCGCGCCGGGCAGTGCTTCTGCGACGTGCGGCTGGAGGTGGGCCCGGAGGCGTTCGCCGTGCACCGCCTGGTGCTGGCGGCCAGCAGCCCCTACTTCGCGGCGCTGTTCGCGGGCGGCATGAAGGAGACCGGGCGGGACGTGGTGCGGATCGCGGGCGTGGAGGCGGGCACCTTCCACACGCTGCTCGACTTCATCTACACAGGTGAGCGCTGTGGCGGGGGCTCGGGGTGGGCGCCCCGCGGCCGCAGGCTGGAGCGGGGCCCCGCTGTGGTTTGGTGCCCGCAGGGGTGGTGAGCATCGCGGAGCACAACGTCCAGGAGCTCATCGTCGCCGCCGACATGCTGCAGCTCACCGAGGTGGTGGAGCTCTGCTGCGAGTTCCTCAAGGGGCAGATCGACCCGCTGAACTGCATCGGCCTCTTCCAGTTCTCCGAGCAGATCGCCTGTCACGACCTGATGGAGTTCACCGAGAGCTACATCCACGCGCACTTCCTGGAGGTGCAGGGCGGGGAGGAGTTCCTGGCGCTCACCAAGGAGCAGCTCGTGAAGATCCTGCGGAGTGAGGACCTGAGCATCGAGGACGAGTACCAGGTGTTCATAGCGGCCATGCAATGGATTCTGAAGGATGTGGGGAAAAGAAAGAAATACGTCGTAGAAGTACTGGAGCCTGTTCGATTCCCTCTGCTGCCAGCACAGAGGCTGTTAAAATACATAGAAAGTAAGTGAAAGAAGGAAAGAAAGGCTATCATGTGAGCAAGCCATGTGTTTTTTGGAGTTACTGGGCTTTGTTGGACTTTTTTTTTACATTAACAGCATGATGAGTGAAAATACTTATAGCAAACGAGTTCTATTTTTTTAACAAACAAGCTCAGCTTACTTTAAAAACTTGCTTTTGAAAAAGCCATATAAAAGTAGGCAACCTTGATTTGTCTGCTGTTTTAGGAGAAGCTATTAACTTTTCTACACCTGAGTTGCTTACTGCCTCTAACTTTTCACTGTGCCTTTTTTATTCTGCTTATTTCCTCAAGGTATTCCAGATTTCAGTCTTCGGGTGGCTCTGCAAACTCTGTTGAAAGAATATTGTGAAGTCTCTAAGTCTCCCAAAGAGAACAAGGTCAGCAGTTTTCTGCAGGCTTCTAAAGGTCGTCCCCGGAGGAAAGCCAGGAAGTACCTTTATGCAGTAGGTTAGAACGTGGCTGTTTGAACCTTGTAAAACAAATGAAGTAGTATCTCATGTTACAGTACTGAAGAGATACTGGATTTTTTTTTTTTAATATATAAAGATAGCAAAATGTTTCGTCATGGCTGAGTTACCATGTTAGCTGGTTTCTGCTTAGAATTGCACAGAAGTCCAGCATTCGTGTTTCTTGTCATTATGACATGGCATTCAAAGCCCAGATTTGCTGTCTAAAAGTCATTTGCCTTGGGTGGAAAGCTGCAAATCAGCAGAGGATTTACCCAGGGTTCGCTGCTGGAATGGTACATGCAAATCCACTGCACCCTTTGTTCTTCTGAGAGCTGTGGTTTTCTCTGTCCAGGATACTTTGGTTCATGTGATGGGGTACTTGAAATAGCAAGTTTTCAGCAAAGCTTTATATTTGGAAGAGAACGTGTTTGTTTCACCCTGTGGGAAGTAGCACCGACTTGGATAGCAAAGGCTGTTGGCTGATCTCTGTGTTTTATTCAAAACATGAATTCTAATATTTGTAGCATTATGGTGTCAGCTCAGCACAATTACCATGACCCTCAAGCCAACCTGTCTTCCTTGTGGGCTGAAGAAACCAAGCTGTTGTCAAAACCCAGTTCCTACTAAAAGTGGCTAAATGGCTGTTACTGTAATTTTTTTCGGTGGTTTAGTTATAGGAGCACGGGGATGAGCAAGAAGCTGTTACTCAGCCGTGCTCTTTCCACTTGCTTTCCAGGTGGGTACAACCGACTGCAGGGAGGACGCTGGAGTGACAGCAGAGCCCTCAGCTGCGTGGAGCGATTTGACACTTTCAGCCACTACTGGACCACAGTGTCCTCCCTCCACCAGGCCCGGAGCGGGCTGGGGGTGGCTGTGGTGGGAGGAATGGTCTATGCCATTGGAGGTAACAGCTCAAATATGCTTTCCTTGTTACATGGATACCGGAGAATTCATGGATGGGGATTTTTTTAAATTATTCTTCCTGTAAGTGGTTCTGAGGAACCCAGCAGTAGGTAGTACAACTTTTAGGTATAATTGGGGTTCCTTCGTTCTCTGCCTTGGTTCTCTACTGTCACTGCTCTGTGAATGTCTGTTTGGGCTCCTGTGTTGGCCAGTTTTTGCTAAGCTGCTCTCCCCTCATGGTGTAGCAACTCAGAGGTTACCAGACGGCTTTGCATACCCCCACTAATGGAATTCCTTGTCTCACTTGTAGTCTGGCAGAAGCCCATAGCATAAAAGGCAGTAGCACAGGACAGACCACTTGTGGTCTGCTGCCTGGAAAGGCTCGTTATGTGTGTTTGCACAAGGATGTGATGAGTAGCTCTACTAGCCCATCACTCAAGAATGCATATGTGGACTGGTTTTGTCACCTCAGAACACATTCTTTGGTCCTGAAAACCCTGGCAGTTGTGCTGCAGAGTAAAAGATGTGCAGCACTGTGGTTGTTCATCCCTCTGATGTTTTCAGTAACGTTTCAGGGAACTGTTGATGAAAGCGGTTCCTAGTGATTATTCAGTTCTGGGTATAAACAATGCTTTTGCTACGTTGGCTGTTTGGCTGAAAGATAGATCTTGTATTCAAATGTTGCCTGTCCTGGAAGGACTTGAAGAATGTTTCTATATCTGCAAAACATTTCCTCCATCTCTGTTCTTGCTCTTATTATGCAGGTGAGGACAACTCGATGATTTTCGACTGTACGGAATGTTATGACCCTGTTACAAAGCAGTGGACAACTGTGGCTTCCATGAACCATCCCCGCTGTGCACTGGGAGTGTGCACTTGCTATGGTGCTATCTATGCTTTGGGTAAGTTCTCTTTTTTTTTTTTTTTCCTCCTAAGTGAAGTTAATTTTAAAGATTCATGGAACTTGCAAAGCGATTTGATCTTAAATATTACGTCTCGGTGATGCAAATTTGCAGTTTAGGTTTTGAAAACTAGCTGTGTCCATAAGCATTAATATACCAAATCTTTGTGGATTAGTTATTGTTTAGTTGTAACTTATGTCCATTGTAGACTGACTGCATGCTGGTTTCAGAATTTGTCCTGGAACAGTGCACTGTATGCTAAACATTTGTCCTGGAACAGTGCACTGTATGCCAAACATGCAGCTAACACACAACTTCATGCCATTAAATTCTTTCCTGTGTTTGCTACTATTTGCAGGAGGTTGGGTTGGAGCAGAGATCGGCAACACAATTGAAAGATTTGATCCTGAAGAAAATTGTTGGGATGTGGTGGGAAGCATGGCTATGCCCCGTTACTGCTTTGGGTGTTGTGAAATGCAAGGTGTGTATTGTTAAGTTTGTATCCATAAATAATTCCAACAGCTGTTGGATTTTGAAGCTTTATGTTTCAGTCATGAATTCTTACCATTGTCTTGTACTGAGCTGTCAGTTGCATGTGTTTGTGCTTCGCTTGTTTGCTCTTCTAGTACCATATTTCTAATTCTACAGAACTCAAAGACTATAAAGTTCTCTCTTGTCTTCTGCCTTTTATCTCATGAAGACAGTTTTTCCTGATACTGCTTTTATTTACCTTCCATATTTGGGTTTGTGTGTGTTTCTTTGTGACGATCTGAAGAGTTGCTACAGGTTATTTTAAGACAGACATGTCTAAAGACTTGGTAAATAAATGTGCCTGTTAAGTGTTTGATTCAGGCCTGGTCAGCATTTGCAACCTTCTGAATTCCTTCCCCTGCACTTAATTAATTTTTGCTTTCATCAGAGCTTCCAGTGTTCAAACCCCAAGTTACTCATGCAAAAGCTTTATGTGTGCTGCTGCTGAACAAAAGGAGGTTTTTCTGTCGCTCTTAAGCCATCTTAACGTCAGGCTGAAACCTTTGTTGTGACAGTCATTTTCTGTCTTTCTTCATATTATGAAACCTAAGGGAGGAGAAATTCTGTTCCTGCAGGTTTGATTTACGTTGTTGGTGGTGTCAGCAGTGAAGGAGTAGAGCTCCGCTCTGTCGAAGTCTACGACCCGATATCCAAGCGTTGGTCTGAGCTCGCTCCGATGGGCACCCGGAGAGCGTATCTTGGTGTGGCTGCTCTCAACGACTGTATCTACGCCGTGGGAGGCTCCAGTGAATCTCAGGATGCACTTGCTAGTGTAGAAAGATACTCATTTGAAGAGGTATAGTAGAGTCCGTTCCCTTCCTAAATGCAGACTGCATCAGGTTTGTGTAAGATGCTGTAGAGGTAGCCTGCTTCCTTTCTTTAAAAAGAAAAAGCTGGAAATTCCATTTCCTTTTCACTACTGGCTGGTGATCTTGAGTGAAACAAAGCTCTGGTGATCTCAGGGTCTATCCTAACTAGTTGTTGTGGTTTAACCATGCACAGATATACTGTAGGTTGGTAAATTCTTGCTAGGGTTAAGGTGAGGGGATAGATTCCTCCTCTTCAGTAGAAAGGTCAATAATTTGAATAGAGAGAAAAAACTCACTGAAAAGTTGAGGATCTTTCTTCTGCATCAAAATGGTGTTTCAGCATGACTAAAATAAGAAATTATTCCTGACTGTTATTGCTTATGTTTCTATGATGCTGTTTAGAAGAGTAGCTACTCTTAAAAGCAGAACATAATCCAGTGTGCCAATCTGCTTGCTTTTTGAATTCAATCTAGTTTTCCTTATTTCCCACCTCAAACTGTACCATTCTCTATTTTGGAGACAGACTGCATCTTGCAGTGACTGAAGAAAGGGAGGGGCATTGTGGACAGACAGTATGGGATCTGCTCTTTAGTGACTAACGTGATTTGGACCCCTTGTGAAAGTGTTGTCATTCCTGGCTTGATAATCCTCTTGGTACTGTACACATACCATATTGGAGCCTGTGAGGTGCACACATAGTGTTCTTCGGATATGTTTCAGCCTTTAAGCTTTAGAAGTTATTTTATCAGAATCAGGGCTTGCCCTAAAACTACTTGCTGACTCTTTCACCCTCTCATTAGGAAAAGTGGGTTGAAGTTGCTCCGATGAAGATCCCAAGAGCTGGTGTGTGTGTTGTGGCTGTGAATGGACTCCTCTATGCCTTGGGAGGCCGAGCTCCCAGTCCTGATTTTGCTGCTCCGGTAACCTCTGACTCTGTTGAAGTTTATAACCCTCATATGGACAGCTGGACTGAAATTGCCAACATGATCACCAGCCGCTGCGAAGGAGGTGTGGCCGTGCTGTAAAACACAAAGAAGAAAACTCACTGGAGGAATGAGTAAATCTGTCTCCTCAGATCTCTGGTTTCATAGGCCAGAAACCTTTTTTAACACAGGAGCTGCAGCGGAGAATTAGATCAGAGGGATTTTCCTGAGCAAAAGGAAAAGCCCTTCAAAGTAAATTGGCTTATCCAGTGTCTGTCTTGGGAAGTATTCTGTTAAGAGTAGGAATGCCTCTCATAACTGGATTAAGCTCACTGAAATAAATGGTGAATTTGCCCCGTAAAAATCTGAAGAAATAATTCCAGCATGGCAGAGACACTAATCAGGTTGTTAACTCTCTCACGTGCACCCAAACTGGCATTTTAGCTGCCCTTGCAGTCTGGAAGGGGGTTACTGTGGACAGCAAGGAGTTACCTGGAGATAAGACCAGGTGGGCAATTTGGATGGCATTAGTTGTCTTTTTCTGGTGGAAAACAAGGAAGAGAAGGTAACAGGGGGGAAGCTTGGTGTCTCTACTTATGACCTTGATACATTTGAGCCTCTTTTCTGCTCCTGGACATAAAATATGAATTGGATATTTACTTTCTGGCTACTCCACTCACTTGGATGGTGAGTGGCTGAGAATTTCCTATTTTTGAAGGTTATCCTTACAGTTCTAATAATGTCATTCCACTTAAGTATTGGCTTTTCTTCTCAGTGGTATCAGCTATGACAGTAGAGCTCCTTTTTGTGTAAGCTCTGATCAGTTTTAAATGGAAATGCTATTCATTAATTTGCTGTTCTCTTTAGGACTGCTCTTAGTAAAAAAAATTAGGGAAAGCCTTTTGCCCCCATTTTATTTCCCCACAGTTAAATGTGCTTTTACCCTGTGTGACACATGCTGAGACTTGGCATTGGAGTATTTGCTGTTCTACAAGGCACACACATTCACCTTCACTGCATCTTGTGCCTCTTCCAAATTTGAGCCAATGGAGCTTTCTGTGATAGAATTAGCTGCACTCAGCATTAAAGTGATGCTATCAGTGTGCTCTTGAGGAGTTTGTATTTAGCTTGGATTCATCTAGTAGAACAATACTACTAGGAGTTTGGAGTTTTTTCTAGATTCATTTAATTAACAAATTTGATGTTGCTTTTTGCACACTTGTGATTGCATTTTCTGCACGGCTGTGGATGATTTGGATGGAGCCTGAAGTGAGGCTGCTTGAACTTTGATAGACAGTGTTATTCTGGAACACAAAACCACAAGTGGAATGTCACTGAACAGGAAGCCTGCACTGTGTAGACAAAGGAGCATTCATGCTGTCTAGGGCAATATCCCCTGTGTAAAAGTAACTAATTAATACAGGAATCAAATCCTCCAAGGTGAGAGCTGCAGGTACCTTAAGAATCTAGGATTTAAAATCTGACATAGGGTTGGGCTAAAACATGCTACGTGATGGAGAGTTTCTTTCTCTGATTGTTCTATAACCTTGTGTGTGCTTTTACTTCAGAGGATTTCTTATATGTCTGAATTAATGTCTATTTTTTTCAAGTATAAGCTTGTATTAAACAGCATTTCATAATAAAATGTGTTTTCAGAACTGACTGTGGAATGCTCTTGAATAGGTTGATACAATGAGTTGTATCACTGCCACTTTCATATAATAGGTCCTTTTTTCTTTTTATTGAAAATCCTATTTTCCAGTAGAACATTAAAAAAAGGTTGGTTATTAGTTGTGACTGTTTGAATGGTGCAAGTAACACCTTTCTGCAGTAGAACATTCACATCTCTTCTCAGTGTAGAATCACTCAGACTTCCTGGGAGTCTGGCTGCCTTGCCAGCTCTGTTCAGCCCTCTGTGGGATGAAATTACAGGTAATATTTCTTGGGCATTCTTTACATTTCAGGGTCTCTTGTGGAACCATTGGAGGAATACCTTTGCTGTATTTTATTAGTTTGGGAACTAGGAGTTCACTTCTGATCCCTACCCCTAAACTTCCTAGTTTAATGAAGCTTGAGGGAGCCTGCAGTTGTGTGGAGTTACCTTCTCCAGGTTCTGTAGCTGATTCCATCATGTTTGAATGGAACTTGGAAGCTGATTGATTATGGCCTCTGATACTCAGCACCTCTTTCACTGAATCAAGCCAAAGGCAGGACTCTACTCTGGATCCATCTTAAACAATGACATGTGTAAGTAAGAAAGAACAGAAAAAAAACATTTTAGTTCGTAAACTCAATTTTATTTCCTTTATATTCAGAGAACAATGAAGTATATTTTTGTTTCAGAGGGATGATGCTGTTAACATACAAAAGTTGACAGGTTGCAAAAGTGAGAGGCTGGTGTACAGAGCTGCTGTTTCAGCAATATCATACAAGATGGCTCTATCTCCAGGACAGGCAGGCTTCTTAAACCTCTGTTCTTTGCAGAATGAACAAAGTTTAAGTGACAATATGTGCTTTAGTCTGGGTAGAACAACAAAGGTTAGTGATTTAAACCACTACGAGGATCATCTGGTCCTAAAACCATGTGTGGACGTCACTTTTCAGCTTTCTTGCATATTATCCTGTACTTAAAGACTTACAATTAAAAGCTTACAATAAACATGCTCACATACAATTTCATAGCTTTCTAGAGGTACCTGAGACTAGAGAAGAGAATCCACGTGACTTCTTCCACTAAATGATGTGTTAGGAAGACTGAAGTACAAAGGCCATCTGCTTCTGCAGGGGTTTCAGTAACAGGCCCATCATGGAGGGTTTGCAGACTACAAATGCATCTGTACCTGTTCTGGGTGCTCAAATGTACGGATTCTTAGGAGGGACGAGACACAAACTACTTTCAATCCCTTAACTAATCCCTTAGTGCCAGCACTGGAGTCCTTGTGTCCTATTGTACCTCTGTCTGTGTGTATAACATCAGTTTGCAGTGCTTTAATTTAGGAGTGTGACAGATCTTCATGGCTGTGTTGCATGCAGCTTCCTTTGCTGGGCAGCCCTAATTCCAAACAAAACCTCAGAGCAGGTGGCCCACCTATCCTTTTTTATTTCAGTAAGCCTGAGCAGGAAGTTGACCTTCTGTCTTCTCTGGTGCCTTGTCAAAGATACAAAGCTCCCCCTTCAGCTTTCCCCACTCCAGCACAGCAACTGAATGACACAAATTAGGTGAGTGCTGACCTTGGCTTGCCCTGCAAACAAACCTCACCTGTCCTTTCTTACTGACTCTGCAGAGCACTTCCTCACACAGCATCCCTGGAAGTGTTCAGCTGGATGGAGCTCTGAGCAGCCTGGTCTAGTGGAAGGTGTCCCTGTCCACAGCAGGGGGGTTGGAATGAGATGATCTTTAAGATCCCTTCCAACCCAAATGATTCTGTGATTTTCAGCACCTTCTCAGGTGAAATAGGAGTCTTGTTCCAGAACACAGGAACTGAACATGGATGTGCTTGTGCACAGTTCTCTGCTGCTGCTGCTTTAAACACCAAACTAGAACTGCTTTCACCTTGTTACTGTTTATGACCACACAGTTGACCTCCCCACCTCAGAACATGATCACACATTATAGTTAAACCAGATACTTTAATAATTCAGCCTACAGCAATTCATACCCACATCATTTTGAATCTCCATTTGAAATTCCTATGACAGCAATATCTCGTTAAAGAGTGATTCCTTATTCCATGGATAAGGACAGACTCCCGTTTACCTTGGAAGTCATTGCTATTTGCAATCCTTCCCTCCTAAACTAGCTCGAAAGTCAGTAGGAAAATCAAGTTTGCTTGGAGACTAAGCATCTTGATCCCTGCCATCATCACTTCTAAGCACAAATCAGTTCTTTATTTCTCCTGGAACTCCATGCAAATATCTTACTGGCAGACAGTATCATTTCCCTATTGATTTATTATTTTGTGTTCTGCCATTTATCTCTGCCTTCAAGTCTCTGCACCTCGAAAATGAGCTTCAGTGCTGCAGTGGCCAACAGGGATAACACCATCACCACTGTTCCCCACACCCTCAGTCTTTTAAACCCTCTCGGGTAAGGGGGAAGAAGGGCAATGTCATAATGCAGCGCTATCCCCAAGGCCATCACCAGCATCACTGCTCCCAAGGTGGCATCCTTGAAGAGCAAGGCCTGCCAGGCAAGCACAGGAGGAACGACACCGTTAGCCAGGTTCAGCCAGTCTGGCTTGGCCGGGCTGTTTTCAGGAAGGGCAAAGCCCCACCTCATTCCCCCCAGGAAAGAGGCTGTCACAGCACCGTATGTGACCTGAGCAAAGGCCACCTCGGGGTAGTAGGTGCCCTGGATGACCATGGCCAGTGGTGCCATCACAAAGGGAACCAGCCCCCCCAGGCTCAGGTAAAGGGCCGGCTTGGGAACGTCCTTCAGAGATTCCTTGCTTTTTTCGGATTCTGTCTCAGATTCTGGAGGCTTTTTCTTCTTGGAGACGGGGAGAGAGGTGTGAAAAGCCTGGAGCTGGGTTGCATAAACTGATGCTGGTTTGAGGCTTGGAGGTCTTGAGAGAGGACACACATCCCTCTGGAGCCAGAGGCCAAGGGAAGACCAAGTTGTCTTATTCTTTGCATGGAGCAGCAGCCTGGGACCCGTTAACTTCTGGAGCTGCAAGCATAAAACTTGTCCTGAGCACCACACAGTGCAGGCTTACAGACCTGCAGTTACCACAGCCACCTATGGAATATTGCACCAAGGGGTTTTCCAGGTCAGGTCACATCCCAGCTGTCCCTGCTCTTGGATTTCAGGTGTTTTTAACTGAACTAACCAAGGTACCCCATGCAGCTGATGAAGAGCAACTGGGCTCTCCAGAGTGAGTAAGAAAACCTTTACTCACTGCAAAAGGTTTGTACACCCACCCATCCTTCCCCCCACACACGTGTTCTTTAGGCACTTTTAAGATATATCAGTCCCTTTCAGAACAAAATGTAAAATAATTTCCTCTGAAGCAGGACAAGGTCACCCCAGCAACTAACTACTGTCCCCTCACTGCTCAATCAAAAAGTGAGAGGAAAAACGACCTTGAGACAATAAAATTTCATTTTATAAAAGAAACAGCTTTGCCTAAAGGTGCTGTAGGAACCAGGAGCTCTCCCAGAAGAGCTGACTGATAAAACAGCTGGCTACTTCAACTGAAACCCACCTTTTTTTTTTTTTTCAAAGCTGCAGTTCATATCTTTTCCTATTTTACTTCTAAATAAAAACAGAGAGCAAAGAAAGGCTTCAGTAACTTACTCTGAAAGATGTGTGGAAGCAGCATCGTTGTATGAGAGGAAACATATTTGTTTTATCAACGTCCTAAAACCAGAAAAATTCAGGAGAAGGTCTGAAACTGATGAATAGGTGAGTTTGTCTTATGTCCAAAGTCTACACTTATCAGATGTGTACCGACTCTTACAGGTGTATTTTAAAGAAATATATATATGTTTCTTCATTTCTCCTGGAACTCCACGCAAATACCTCATTAGCAGATAATATCTTTTCCCTATTGATTTATTAGGTTCTGTTCTGCAATTTATTGCTGCCTTCTCTTCTCTGCTCCTCTAAAATAAGGTATAAAATATATCATATGTACTCAATCTGTACGTGCCCACTACAGAATACTACGTTTCAGGCAGCTTTATGAACTGAAGCGGTAAAGTTTTAATAAGTGTTGCAAGACCAATTTCTGGTTAATGAACGGAGTATCAGGGAATAGGCGACGGCTTCCCCTTCATGGATCGTCTCCTTTTCAAGGGATAAATGGCTCCGCACAGCTGATAAACGAGTAATTCCTCACATGAGGAAAAAGCGATCTTTAACAAAAGAAGGAGTGGAAAGGCCATCCCATCCCATCCCATCCCAAGCTGCAGGTAAGCTCCCTGCGGATGACACTCACCGGGGAAGGCAGTTCCCAGTCCTGCTGCTCCGGGGAAGGGCGGCGGCTCCGCACGGCCAAAGTCCCCGCACAGAGGGAAAGGGGAGAGGAGAAGCCTTATATCCTGGAAGAAGAAGGAGCCCCGCTGCCCACGGGCACCGGGCGGGAGTCGCCCGCACTGCCGCCCCCCCGCCCGCTCCCCCTGAGGTGGCTTCCGGTGCCCCGGGAAGCGCTCCGGCGGCGCTCAGCGCTGCCGGTCCGGACGGGAACGAGAGCGGTCCATCGTGTTCCGCTGGCCCGAGGAAGGCCCAACCTGAGCCAAGGGCAGCAGCGCCGCTGGCTCTCAGCCCGAGGGCCGCGGTCGGTCTGGCAGAGGAGCAACAGGGGCTTCTGCTGCCCGTGGGGTTGCGGGGCGGCGCGGCCGCTCCTCCTTTCTAAGCATCTCGGCAGTGGGCCAGCCTCCCACAAGCGGACTACAGATCCCAGCCTGCCCCGCAGCGCGCCGCCCGGCCGTTCTGTGCGCCGGGGGGCGCGTGGCCTTCTGGGACGCGTAGTCTGCGGCGGCTTCCGACAGGCGGCGGCGAGGGCGGTGCGCGGCACCGCCTGTGATTGGCGGGGCGGGGGGCGCGCGGCACGGGGCGGGGGCGGGCGAGGGGGTGCCGGGCGGGGCGTGTCCCTTCCGCGTGCTCGGCCCCGCCCCGCGCGCGCGCCGGCCCCGCCCCCTCCGGCCCCCGGCCGGGCAGGGCCGGGCGGCCATTTTGGGCAGAGCTTTGTTATGGTTGTGGGGCCGCCGGAGCCGCGCCAGGGCCCGCCCGGTGAGTGCGGCCCCCGCGCCGCCCCCGCCGCGCCACACGCGCCCCCCGCGCCCTCACCTGGCCCCTGCAGCCCCGCGGCCCTCCCCGCCGCCCCCCGCGACCACCGCGGGCTCGGCGCGGCCCGGGAGCGGCCTCCCGCCAGGCCGGGTCCCCCCCCACCCCCCCCGCGCTCGGTCCCGCGGCCGCGGCGGGTCCCGGCGGGGGCAGTGCGGGGTCCCCGCGGGCAGGGCCGGGCCGGGCGGTGGGGGGCCGGGGCTCCGCGGGGTATTGTTTCCTTGCCGAGCGGGGAAGTTCGCAGCGCTGACACTGCCGGGGCTCAGCTCCTGTCATGGGGTCGGCCGGGAGCGGGGCGGGGGGGGGCGGGCCCGGGCGGCGGGTGAGTGCGGGGACGGGCCGGGCAGGGGCGACCCCGCTGCCGGCTGGAAACGAAACCAGCGCGGCCGCTTCCCCTCGGCTCCTCCCGGGCCGCGCTTCCCGGCTCCCCCGGCGCGAAGGGGCGGTCGGGGCCGGCAGTGACACGTGTGCTGCGGGCGGCCGGGGCCCGGCTCGCCCTGCCCGCTGCCAGCCGGGCTGGGAAACTTGTCAGGTGCCCTTCGCTGCCTGCGCGCAGGAAAACAGCGCCCGGCCCGAGCGTGAGGTGGCTCTTTGCGGCGTGAAAGTTATTTCTGTGCGTCCGGTGTGTTTTGTGCCCCGTTGGCCGGAGGTTTTGCGTGGTTTGGCTTAAACGGCTGTGGCTGGACTCTGTCAGAATGCAGGTAGCGCTTCAGAGAGCCATTTGAGACTTTGAATTTATTAACGAGCTGTTTTGGAACGATTTTAGAGCAGTTAGTGGGTGTCTGCACAAGTTTCGAGTTCTTAAACAGCTTTAGAGGAACGGTCGCTATTTAAATCCTTGTACGTAATGGTGGAATGGTTGAAGAGGGTTGCTTAAAAATCTTTTTATGTTAACATGACCAGGTAGGTCAGCCTGCCTTTCCCCGCCCCCGAGGTGCGAGTGACACAAGTGTTAGTAATGTTGATAATACTCTGAAACGTTGCGAGTGCCTGAGCAAAGTGTGGAAACAGCAGCGGGGGGAATGGAGATGAGATAACAGCTGAGATAATTGGGGAGCCATCAAGGCTGAGTTTACTGTAGAGTTGACATTGCTTCTATAAAAAAATGTTAGGTGTTATGAAAAAAAGCTTATGCAAATGTTATTTTCATGAATGACTGTGGCTGGCATTTCAGCGAAAGGTTCCCTGTGCTTATCCATTTGGAGACCGGTATTTCAAACTTCCAGTCTCTGACTCAGGAAGGAAACAGGTGTAGAGCAGTGGTAGGAAGAAATAAAATTCCCCAGATTTAAGAGGAGCAGCTTTTCCTTTTGCATTCTTTCTCATCATTTCTAGAGAAAAGTCCCTTAAGAAGAACTTTTTGAAGTTTTGTATTTTTGTATTTAGAATAGAAAGGCTTCAGGTGATACTTCCCTATCTTTCTTTTTTCTTTTTCTTTTTTTTTTTTTTACAGCTGTTAGTAGCAAAGTGCAGCCTCTGCACTTTATATTCGTCTGTTTTATAGCCTTCATCCTATATGACACAGAAGTTTCCATTGCAGATATCATACGAGGACCTAAAGGGAAAATATGCAGGGAACAGATGTCATTTTAAAGGAAAGCAAGTCCTGTTTTTTCTGAGGGTGTCTCAGAAACATGAGGAGCAGAATGCAGATGTGAAATACAACAAATCAAATGGGAGTGCACACTTTCTGAATGTTAGGAAAAATACTTTACTTGGAGAATATTTGCACGGTGTGGTCACCTTGTGTCACAGATGGGACTGTTTGTGTACACGTGGTGTCACTGCCTCTCGAAATTCCTGTTTTAAATTAGGAAATTAAGTCACCAGAGAAAAAATAATATGCACTAGCATTTTCATGAAATGTAAACAGTATTTCAAGGGTGGTGGGATACTTATTTTTAATACTGAAAAATGTTGGATCTGTGAGTTTCTTCAGGAGTGTGGGTTCTCAGATAATGTTCTTCTTGCCTTTACAAAGTGAACAAAAACTATTGGCTCAGGAGTTAAAGTTGCCTTTTTTTTTTTTTTTTAATGTCAGTATTACAAGTTGTTTGAAGTTAGTTGTGTAACTGCTGAATTGACTTGGTTGTGAAGTGCAGTCCAGGGCGTGCTTGGTTTGTTTGTCAGTATGAAGAGGTGGGAACAGGGCTGACTGTTCAGTAGAGCTGAAACATAAAGCACCTCTCTCCAGTGGAGTAGGTGCTCACATGGACACAGGTTTTCCTTATGGCTTTGTAGAAACACAAAGAGGGGATGGCTATTGCTCCAACTTATCCAGGGAAAGGTCACAGTTACTGAATTTTGCAGTCGGTGAGGTGGTGTGTGTACCAGGAACTTTGTTTGGGATTTTTTAAGTTTTACATTAATTTATTTGTAGAGGGCAGGAGTGGTTTAGTTTTTGTTCTGCAAACTCAGCAATGTAAGCAGACGTTTTACTGTCACTTACATAGTGACCAGGATGCCAACTAAATCATGTGGCTTTTGTTTCAGCAAGAGTAATTGAACTGCTTGTGCTCTTTGCTCCTCAGATTTGATGAAAAGCAGTGAAGTTGGCAGAAATGTGGTCCTGCTCAGGATACTTCACGAATGCCAGGATGTTGTTTAACTTGTGTGCTGTAACTTAATATGTCCCTGTGAAAATGTGCCAAACTTTAATGAGTTACTGTATGGTCAGAAGATAAATTTACATTTTTGGGAGTGGATTTAGGTAGAGATTGATAGTGGCTAAGTGTCCACCGCCCCATACATGTATGTGCAAACACTGTGCAGACCTCAGAGTTCTAGGGCTGGTTCACAGGGCTGTGAGCATGACAGTGAGTGGGGAGGGAAGCATATTGGCTTCATTAATCATAGATATTAGTGATCAGGCTGTATCACTCCAAACTGGAAATTCTTGATTAAAGTGTGCTTAACTATTTCAGTTCCTGCCTTCTCCCTGGCCTGCAGCAGTATGGGGAGAAGAATTTTTTACACTTTATACTACTTAGACCTTTCTATATTTAAACAGCAAAACAGTTCTGCAAAGTGTTGGTGTGTGCAGTTCCACAAAATGACTAATCTGAAATAGTTGCACTTCCAAGGTCTGTCTTAACAAAAATCCTTTGAACCAGTGCAGCCAAACATAACTGAGGTTTTCTGCAATAAATGATGCTCAGAAAGAAATATTTTGCAGTCTGTGACCTTGTGCCCTGGGGACTGTTGTACACAAGAGTTCACCAGGAGTTACTGAAGTTCTGGGATTTATAGTCATTCCAACAAAAATGCCAGTATTGGTTTGGTTGGGCTTTTTTCTCCTTGAATCTTGTGATCACTTCCAGTTCAGTGTTTTACACAGTTTTATCCTCCACCCTGAAAGGAGCATCACAGCTTCATGGTGTGATGCTGGTGACTCTTAAGGAAAGGGGTGGGTGGGTGTGTATAATGTTGTCTAAATACATGTCCCTGGTTTTAGGAATCCACTTTTTCCAATACAGGAAGAAATTAAGATTTTTAATTTGATTTCCCTTGGAGCAGTTTATTTTCAGTGTCAGGTCTAGGTTTAGGTGGACTGTGAGTGTCAAGCATAGTAAGGGCCAGGAGGGCAATGGGGGTAGAGGTTTAGGGTGACAGGAATGGCTTTTCTGGATATCTGTGTGACCCCCATGGTGTAGTTACAACATAACAGAGCATGGGGCAATGAGCATCGCTCTTGGAATTTTGTCATGTTCAGTTTGTGATGAAAAACTAACTTGTAAATAAAGGACTGAGTCTGCCAGGGAGGTACATGGTATTTTTCTGGGCACAGAAATTATTGGTATTCACAAAGTTGCTGTGGGTTTGTATGGTAAAGATTACAACAGGTCTCCAGCCTTTCAGCAGAGAGGAGTGTTTTGCCATTGTATTACAGTGTGTCACCCATCATCAAGGGATTAATCAGGGCTCACGTGAGATGGTCTAAAAAGACCTTTGATGTTAATCTTAAAAAAACTCAGCAAGGAAGTCTCATCCTGAAAATGTTGAATGTGTTATGATCTTGCCTGTTAGTTTGGCAAAACTGTCTTTCCTCTGCTTTGAACTCTAGTTAAAAGTAGAGAAACAGGTTAATGGCAACTTTCATGTCTTCGGGTTGACTGGGCCCTATGGAATGTATCCTACAGTATTTAGGGAGCTGAGAGCCTGTGGGGGTGGGAAAAGTTCCATAATGCTGAGGAGTTGAGGTGCACTTTCCCTCACAACATCCAGAAAAAAGGCAGGACTCAGCTGTGTTCAAGGGGAGCACGTTCACGTCAGGGACTCTGTCCTGGATCATGTACTTTTTGGTAGTTTCACTTCTCTATGTTGAAATAACATTCTTACTGAGCACACAGATCTTGACAAATTCAGTAAATGGCCTGAAATCAATAGGATTGGTTTCAGCCATTTTGGTGTAGATGGGTTCAAATTACTGTGTTTTGGTACATTGCCTACGCAGACAAGTAGCAGCTGCCTGGGCAGCAGTTCTGTGGGGGAGTATCTGGGGGCTGTGGTGGTTCCTAAATTATCGTGAGTCAGCAGCATCACTGTCATGAAAATTCACTGGAACATACAGAGGCATTTTAAATAAGGTAATGAAGCAGTTTCTCCATTCTGCTGAGGAGTAGGTAGGTCTTCAGTAGTTACCTTGTTCAGTTTGGGATACTGTCACTCTTGGGAAGGTTATGGCTGTGTAATAAGACCTGTAAAGAAAACAACAATGTCTGTAAAAGAGCCAAACCCAGAGTAAGGAGTGGGGGGAAAATGGATTGTTTAGCTCTAGAATGGTTTTATACAATGTGTTTCATCAGATATCAGCAGGTATAAAGCAGCTTAAAAAAGTTACCTGCAGGTGTGACTGGGAGGCAGCTCTGACATCCTGTCCCTGCCTGCAAGCTGTCACACTTGGTAGGTGGGTCACGTCATTTTTTTCATCGTTGGTGCTTTGAACTTAAAAGCTTGGAGCTTCAACAGTAAAATTTGACTGGTTGAGGGTGGGTTGTTTGGGTTTTTTTTAAGAAATGTGACTATATTTGATCCCAGAATATGATAATACATCCCTTTTCTCCTGCCAAACGGTGCTGTGATACAGGGTGGTCTATGGGACTTCCCCAGGAAAAAAAAAAACACAACTGCTGAAGTTACCTTTCAGTCAGGGAATACTGAGGTATTGGTCTGGAGAAAAGATGTCTTAAAAAGTATCTGCAAGGAGAGTTTAGTCAGCTTGCCATATCCATCATGAGTAAAACAAGTAGTTATGGGTTGAAATTGCAGCAGAATGTGTTCAGGTGAGGCATTAGATGTGGGGACAGGCTTCCAAGCCATAAGAATAACCAAAACAGATTGTAGGGACATGCTGGCAAATGCTGGTTATGCTGATCTGGTTTGATTTACAGCTACCAAAAAAGTATTCCAGTGGAGGTATGTATAGCTTCATAATGAATTCCAGTCTGCTGATTACAGACTCATTTTTCTGGTACATTTTGAGACATTTTAGGATTAATTTTTGGACCTCTGTAGCCTGAAGGTCACTATACAGATTGGTGAAGGGGAACATTGCTTAGCTAATTTCAAAGACATCTAAAGGAAGAGGGTAGAGCTAAATTCTTTTAAACCTCAGGAAAAGGGGATGAATTATGTAGGCTCTGAAGATTTATTTTTTTTTCCCACACAGATGTTTTGCTGGTTTTCCCCTGGTTTATTGTAGGACACTAGGATAGAAGAATGACATTGTTTAACTCCTGGCCTGCACAGTGTACCTGCAGAAGAACAGCAAAATAATTCTCTGCAAGATCTAAAGACAAAGCTCAAACCAGCTGGACAACACCTTGTCCATAACTCCTTGCTTTATTTTATCCCTGTGAGTTTCACAGACTAGATCACAGAGAGACCTCCAGCAAAACACTGTGAACATGCAAAGAGGATATATCTCCCAGCTGCAGCAAATCATTAGATCACTAATTAGGATTAGGGATCCCTTTTCTACTTTTTTTTTTTTTAAAGCCAAGACCAAACAAGTGGAATATATATTATTTTTTCAATTTATTTTATATGTATAGGAGTTGTTTTAAACTGAATTGTCTTCAGTAACTTTTCTGCATTACAGTTTGTTAATACTTCCTCAATCAGAGAAAGTGCTGAAAATGTTAAAGTAGTGGAATGAAAACCATTGCACACAATGTAAACTTTACAAACTGTAAGGCAGGTGTTGTACACATGCTGAAAAGTGCTGAGTGGACATGTCTTTGTCAAGTCCTGGTCACAGAGAAATAAATGTGGAGTTTGATCATATTGTCCTGATGTAAAAGGGTTGGGAAATAATCCAAATGCAGGGAGGGGCAGAGAGGGTATGAGTTGTCCCTCAGTTCTGGGCGTGTTGTCTTGAGGAGGAAGTACCTATAATTGGAATGCACCTCCCTTCCCAGTTCCTAGTCCTGATCTTGTAGGACTCAGGTAATGGTACTGAGGGGAAGAATTACTACAGTACTGGTAGAATTACTGTACAACTACTGCACTACTGGAGAATGGTCTCTTATTTCTGAATGTTTATTTTGTTGACTTTCGATTCTCCTTCCTCTTTGCAAATACCTTCTCGCTTATCCTTCATCTGGAATGCAGATCCGTAATTCCCCCTGCTTGATTTGTAGTCTCTCTTGCCTTGACACAAATATTTGATAAATAATCTGATTGCATTTGATGCTCTTTTCCAAAGGAAATAGGTTTTTCTCCACTCCAGATGGAATGTATTTAAATGTAAATGTGCTACAGTAGCAATAGTAACCCTGGGTAAAATACTGGGTTATAAAATACCCTTAGTGGGAAATACCCATCCCATTATTTTTTTAAGGTTCTAGAGAACTTCTTGCTTCACTTCTGCTTACGCTCTGTCCCCATCTCTGGGAGACAGGTAGGCAGGAGGTATGTAGCATGCAGCAGGGATAAGCCAGTAATTACATATTTGCAATTCTTTCCTGATGATGAGGAACATTATCCTGATATGTACTACTGAGCAGTAGAAGCGACTTTGTTCCTTTGGGCTTTGGGCAGACTGTGCAGATGAGCTTTTCGTTGCTCTCACTCATTCTGTCATGAGGTTTTGGGGAGGAGAGTGGCACCTTTAAAGGCAGCTGTGACAAGGGGTTGTGCTTTCCAAGGTTTCAGGCAGAACAGAGCCTTATCTTGACTTCAGATACTTGCAAAAGGTCTGTAGATGGAAGTGCACAACAAAATAGATGTTTGGTTTTGTTCCCTTCAGGAGCTAAAAAGACCTTTCGATTTAATTAAAATGAGCAAAATAACTTCTCCAGATTTAAAATACCTTATTAGTAAGTGCTAAAGCTGTTTGAAAGTTTAGAACATTATTCACGTTTAAAGCCTAATACTATTTAAAATGTGCTTCTTTGTTTTGTATCAGTAGTTTCAACAGATACACTTGTTTAAGAGAAGGGTGTACAATCCCTGAAACCTTACTCCCTGCAGTAGGGCAGAGCAAGTGAGCAGGTTTTAATATTTCAGGTAAATACTGCAGTTCTCTAACATTAACAGCACTAAAGACAGTTAAAGGGTCATTGGAGGGAAGTGGAATTCTAAGAGGCACAGGAGAGAGGCATAAGGGGTGACAGCATTGCCAGCAGCTGCATAATATGAAACATCCGGGAATAATTGTTGGAAGGCATAATATCTAGAAAGTCTGTGCTGTCCCTGTTCTATGCTTCTGGGGAGTTGAGCCTTTTAGATTTTACATGCTTAAAATGACCTTATCTTGGTACTCTTGATACTTTGATGAGTGAACTCACCAAACCCCCCTGGAGCACGGTTCATTTGTGGTGTGTCACACTTGCTGGCTGAGGCCCAAAGGCTTATCATCTTACACAGGCCTCTGTACAGGTTCCCCAGATGCTGCCTTTTCCAAAATGTGCTTTGGGCTTTTGAGTTAAATTCAGCTTGCTTCCAAAGACAAGCTTGCTGGCTTTGCTTTCTGTGGTTTCCTCAGTACTGCTGACCCAGTGGTGATGTGGTAACCTGGCTGGCAGAAACTTGGATCAGCTGAGGCTTGGAGGGCAGGTATCAGTCAGTGAATAGCATTTCTAAAGATGATGGTTTTGCCAGTGGTGTTTTCTTGTTTGATGTAGAGCCTTTCCTAAGTCACAGTCCTAGAATTCACTTTTCTCTGTGATTTGGTTGTTACTCTTGTCTACCCTGGTGTCCTTGATTGCTGTTATGAAAGAAAAAAATCATCTCCTTACCCACTGCGCTCTGGATCTCACTATGTGTTTACAAGACCAGGCTGTTAAGGATTTGGACAGTACATGGTTGTGTGGGAGCATGTTTTTGTCCAGGAATTTTGAAGGAGGTAGGATTCGGTCAGTGTGACCTTAGAGAAGTGGAAAGTAAGTATGTAAAGGGACAGTTTGTTTGTGAAGCAGAGAAAAGGGGGTTAGGACATAGATGTGTCCGTGTGGACCTTTCTTAACCTATTTCCAGTTCATTTAAATTAGTCATCTGGGTTGCATAAGTGGTCAGGTATGTAACAGCATGGTTTTCCCCACCCCTAGCCTGTTACTCTGGAAGGACTTTTGTATGGCCAAGCTTCTGGCATGTTTTCAGCTGGGAATATATAGATTTGCAGTGTTGTTTCTAGAACACAAAACGTTGAGATGATTCTGCAAGATAGATTCATTTGCTTTAAACTTGAAAAACAAGGTCTTAATCTTTCAGTAATAGCTCCTTTTCACTAAAACTTTTAATATCTCTGTCTGGGAAGATTTTGTTTTAGTACATGATTAACATTTTAATCCATCATTTAGTGCTCTAAAATGGGCTCATATTTCTGTAATTCTAGAAAACCTGGTGTGAGTGATGCTCTGCATTTTTTTCAGCAGCCAGATACCATCAAAACAATGTTTTCAGCAGTGTTTTTAACTAATAGGGACTGTCCTTTCCCTTCAGGTAACCATTTTGGAGGGCTAGTTGTGTGGTATAATGGAAAGAACAAGTACTGATGGCATATCTGAGATTTAGTTGTTCTGGTTCCTGATACCTGAGGTGTGTGAGCAGTACCAGTCGTACGTGCCAGTCCGGAACATCTACATTTGTCCTTTCCAAAGGTGGCTGTTTTTCAGTCGTGTAGACAGGCTGGAGGTGTGTCTAGACAATTGTATTAATGGAAGTGAAAGCAAAATGAAAGTAAGTTTGTTTTGTAGACACTTTATGTAGGTGAACTGCAAATAAATGATCTCACCTGGAGAAGACGCGGCTCACCAGTTGTTATGACGACTGTTGAACCAGTTATGCTGCACTCATGTCTTTTATAGTAAGGCCTCATAATGCTTGCAAGGTTGAAGCAAGATTTATAGTTACATTATAAATGTAATTCACTGGCAGGGGTTGCCCAGAGAAGCTGTGGATGTCCCATCCCTGGCAGTGTTCAAGGCCAGGCTGGTCTAGGTGTCCCTGCCCATGGCAGGGGCGTTGAGAGCTCGGTGATCTTTAAGGCTGTGTGCCCAAATACAATGTTTTTATTCAATAAAATGTTTATAGTAGTAAGACCAAGTGATCTTTTTGGGGTTTTTTGGACTGTTATTGTGGATAACTGGATAATGAAATTTCACATGAGGCTTTCTGATACTCTTAAGGAAGTCAGTAGCATGCTTTTGACTCCTGGGTTGGGCTTCAGGCTGTGACTCCCTATTTCTGTAAATGTGTTGGGTGAATCAGAAGTTGTTAGAAAAAGATCATATTATAGTGAATGCATATGGTATGAATTCTTTATCATAAACTAACTTACACCTATTCAATGACACTACTCTGAAGAGTAACGAAGTGGAAAGTGGCCTGTTTTGTGTGTTTAGGCATATCTGCTTGATTAAATAACTTTAATGGAGCTTCACTGAAAGAAATTTGATGAGGGAAGTAAATTCTGTTCTGCCTTCTGCATCCATTAAATTGTTCACTAATTTTTCTGAATGCTTTTGCAACCCAGCTGACATCTGATCTTTAGGAATATTACTGAAATCCGAATTGACTTGGCTGGTTAGAAAAACAAATCTTTTTTTTTTTTTTTTAAGTAAACTTGTTTTATTTAGAGTAACAGATAGAAATGTAGCGAACTGAAATTGTGGCAGGGATAGACAGGTGACCTTTTACAGCTGCTATAACTGGGTTGATAAATGTGTGATGAAGGGTTAAGAGAAGACTGAAAACAACTGGGCAACTCCATTCAACTGTGGTGCAGCAAGAACTTTATGGATGGTGTGCTGGAGAATGAGGGTTTGTCTCGACTTTGAGTGTTTCTTTACTGTGGTCTGTGTCTCCTCTTTAAACTGAATATGCTTGTATGTTCCTTCCATTTTCATGTCAGTTTTTAATATTTGTTTAGACAAATGCACAAAGAAATCTGGCAGTGTAAAAGAGCACCTGACAATTTTGTTTGACTCAGTGATAAATACCACTTCTGCTTGTGTGCAGAATGACACAGTGAAGGGTATTAAGTTATGAAAGTTAAGCATTTACTAAGGGGAAAACGTACTTTTGGAACAATAAAATCTTATGAAAAAAGGTTGCTGTGAAGTAACAGTTAAGACATTTTTAAAGCTACATGTAAAAAATGATAGTTTAAATTATTTGTAAAGGTTAACTAGAACTGCTGACAAGTGGAACACCAGTGTTAATACAGAGTTTAATTTTATTTTTTTTACTTAGATTACTTGCCAAACACTCATTTTGATCAGTGGAACAGTATTATGGGATAGTTGACAGACAACCTTTTTTTCTTCACCAAAGCTCATTAATGCAGATTTCATTGTTTTGAAAGGAAGTATTCCTTTAGGGAATGTCTCATTTAGTGATATTATTAGTAGTAGTAGTATTTTCTTTTTTTTTTCCTGGTTGTATTACCAGAAATATTTCAAATTCAAATTCAGAGGGAATTAATTAAATTTACATTGACAAGCACTTTTGTTTCCTTTTTCCTGGAGTTGGGAGTGGCTACTGGTGATCTTTGTCCTTGTGTTTTCCACAGTGAAGCAGAGATCAGTTCAATTGAACTGTAAATGCAACATGAGAAGAACTGAGTAGTTGGCAAAGGTCATTTCAGTTCTGTGTAGTAATAATAAAAAAAAAGAAACAAGATTAGATATTTGGAAGAAAAGTTTAAAAATGTACAGTTTTTAGTCACTGGATAAATGGGCCATGGTCCCAAATCTTGAAAACAATTTTGGTAACACTGTGTCTAAAGGACATGGTAAAGGCTAGTAAGGATGATTAGAGGTCTTCAGAATGCTTCCATGAATACTCTTAGTTTGGCAGAGGGATGACTTGATGAGTCTGTGCACCTTGTATAAAACCATGAGTGCCATGAAAAACTCTTAGACTGGGGTTGGGCACTTTGGTAGCACGAGAAAATATGCGACTGAATTGAGGCTGACATTTTTTATAGCCACAAGTTGACTTCTGCACAAAGCACAAGTAAACTGTGCCCACTCTCATTTGGGAGGCAGAAATGTATAAATGTGTCTAAAAACAAAGCAACTGAACAGATTTACATGGAAGCTCTGACTGGTAATAAACTGTAGGACAGACTCTGGCTTAAAAGTCTAAGAAAGTATCCTGGGAGTCCTGATGCTATTTGCTCTTGTTCTTGCACTTTTTTCTCAAGAATTCATTGTAGGTTGTTGTCAGAGAAGGGAATTGAGAGACTTTGGGCCTTGACCATTATGATTTTGTGATGTTACTGTTGTCAGCAGTGTGGGAGTTTATGGGAATGGTCCCAGGTAGGTTGCACATGTGGTGTTGGACAGAATTTAGAGTGTGTGTGAGAAGGGGCTGTAAAACCCAGCACGTGGGATAATCCCAGAGACCAAAGGATTTCAATACTAGTATAATTTACAACACTTCATCCAACAAGGGTTTTGCTTTAGCAAGAAGTATTGCATTTGAATGTTGCATCTCTTGTTCTTTTTGTGCTTGTACATGCCCAGGAAGGCTGTGAGTGAAGAGTTGTGAATGTGCCTACTGGAATAAGGAGACAGGACTAGGAGCTGCCCTACGTGCACATTAGACACTGCTGAGTGAACTGCCCTGGTCACTCATACTCACAGTGACATCAAAATAGCAGGTTGGGAGACCCAAATCTTCTGCAAGATCGTTTGTAAAATTGGTGGTTGGAGTTTTACAACAAGTTTCACCTTGGTTTTGATTGTGCTGAAATATAAAAGGAAGCCTTGCAGCAACACGAGTTTTGCAAGCTGTTGATGTGCTTTCTTTTCAGTTACCCTTTCCAAACGTACTGGGAACCTTTTTTGTGAATGGAGCCTGAGTATTGTACTTCTGTGGGGGTTTTATTTTTGTTGTGTACTCAGACCTGGTTCTTACTTCAAAACTGTAATTCTGTGTTTGTTTATTTAGATACCTGAAATCCAGAGAACAGCACTCTGTGGGCTTTGCTCTCTTTAGGTTCATTTTTCACGTTGCTGCAAATTGTTCTCAAGGTTCATTAAATCAACTTCTTAAATTATATGACTTCTGTTAATAGTTTGACATGGCCAAACTGCTCTAGAGTTTGTTCTGAAAAGCGTATTTATTCAGAAAGTAATGAATCTTGTTTAAATGTAGTCAGCTGCTTTGACTTTGTCCCTGTTTTATCTTCTTACTGCTCAAATGTTTGGTAGCCGCCTCAGAAGGTCACATCTAAAGGAGTTCTGTACCTGTACAGATTTTCAGCATGATGGGAAGTCTGTTCTGTCTGCAGCAGATGTTCCATTATGTCCCTATGCACAATAAAAAATTACCCTTTAATATAAAACCAGGTCTTTATAGATTAACACTTCAGTTGCTTGCAATGTGTGACACTTAGTAGCTTGTGGTATGGGGTAGGATTGCTCAGAAAGTTCCCAGGTCAGTGTTGTGTATGGCCATGACCACTCTGATTTTTCCTCATCTTGGAGACTGGTAGTTCCTATGGGTTGTGAGGCTGCTTGTTCTTGCTTTATCTTCAGCAACATGATCATGGCTCACAGCTTAGGTGCAAAAGTGTTTCCATCTTTCCAAACTCCTCTACGCAAGAGTAACATTTAGTTCCAGAAACAAAAAAAATACATGAAAATGAGGGGATTTATTAGAGGGGATGACTCAGAGGATAAAAGGTGGTGATTCTTTTACTGTTCCCTGTGTGGTGTTTATTTTGAGTGCTGACCAAAATCACCTTAAAAACTTTCTTTTTAAAAAATCCACATACTTAAGGCATGACATAAGTGCAATGAAAACCAAAACTGATGAAAGAGTGGAACCACATCCAAACAAAGAAAACAAACTCTGATAAGTCAAATATAAAGGCATAATAAGGCACACCTGAAGGGATCCTGAGAAACAGCTGATGCCATCAAAACAGTAATAAAACTTCTCAGATGTTTCAGGAGCAGTAAACTATCTATTTGCTTCTGGTTAGGTAAGATGGTTCAAGGAAAAAGAGGTCATAGCAGAATAACTCAGGTTTTGTTGGTGGTGGTATTTTCTGTGGAGAAGTTAATGGAATACCAGCTGTATTACTGTCATCATCCTCTTGAGAGGGGAGTCTGGCTGTATTGGAGCAGGTGAGGAGTGATAGGGGCACACAGAGATGAGGCTTGTGGAAGGGCCAAGCCTGGAGTCTCATTTTAGCAGCAGGATTTAAAATTGCTGTGAAGTGTGCAATCGCTTTCATCAGCTGCAAGCAGTTTCTCCACTCTTCCCTTTATTCTGATTCAGCTTGGTTTTGTTGCCCTTTTGTGAACTGAATCTGGGAAGTGATTCATTTAAAAATAAAAATCCCCTTTTCAGGTTTGTTTTTTTTTTTTAATTAGATTATTTCAGGTTTTGTTTTGATCAAAGATCAAAAAGCTTTTGGCACTTGCACTGTAGTTGCTCTATTTCCCTTTCTGTTCTTCTCTTTAGTCATACTTTGTCATGTTTATGCCACTTGTATTGATGGAGTTTTGTTTGTTTTTTATAGTGACTTCAGTTCCTGTCTCCCCTCTTTGATGGAAGAGGACTATGACCCAGAAGTGAACTCTCCACTGTAGAACAAGAAGCTCTTGTGGAATAATTGTGTCCCTTAATAAGCAGCACCCAGTCTACAAAAAATAGAGTAGAAGAGATTATTTTTGGACCTGGCTTTTTTTGTTCATGTGACCTATGTTTCAGCATGTAAATGGTGAAAAACAGGGAAAATATTTGTGCCTGCTTCTGAGCTCTATATCAAGTAGTGCTTAGCTCTGTGGAGCATTTACCAAGTTACGAGAAGACCAGAGTATATCCCAACATTCATTTTTTAAAGTACTTTACCTTTTTTTAGCAGATGTATGTGATAAAAATGAAGTTTATATTTTAAGATCGCTTCGGCAGATGCTTCTTGTTTAGATCTCAGCATTTAGGGCAAACATTTTTATGTAACATCCTTTTTCCAGAGTGTTTAGGTTGATCTGCTGCAGATCATGAACTGTCCAGCAGCCTTGAGTGTTCAGTGTTAACCATGATGTTGCTCTGAATGTTGTCATGCAGACTTGACAAACCTTTTTGTGATGTAAAGGCTGATTTCTGTACTACCACAACCAGAGGAAATTTAATGAGGTGAACGTGGGCGTGGCTTTTTTAAATATAAATTACCTTCTTAGGTATCTTTTTTTTGTAGTGAGAGTGCAAAGAGAGGTTAAAATGAGCAGCTGAGGGGGTGAAGGGCACACTTGGCACGAAGTGCGGCCTCTCGTGCTCTGCTTTGAGACGCACTGTTGCCTCAAGGCTGGCCTTCCAGAATACTGGAGAAGGAAGGAACCCAGAGGTCACTGAAGCACACAAACTGAGGACATCGGACTGCAGAGCCCAAACTCAGGGTTAGTGATCATATGTACTTGTTTTTTTGCTTATACGATGTTGACTTGTTTATAGATAAAATTGAAAAATAAAGCAAAATGGAAAATCGGAGAACCTTCCACAAAAAGGTGGAATTCAGTTATACAGAGCAGTGAAATATTCCTCATTTTGAGCCATGAAAATTGCTATGATATGTTGGAAAGAACAATTTGATTTTGGATTCGTCAGTGAGACACCTCTGCTGGTTTTCAGTTGAACTTCCATTAAGATCCTTCCAGCAGTTTGTGTTCTGTTCCTCATCATCTGCTTTCTTAGCAATGGAAGCAGTGTCAGCATAGGATATTCCCTGGTGCATGGGAGTTGGTGGATCTGGATGCAGTTTTACTTTGGGGATGCAGGAGCTGAGGTGTGATTATCTTTCAGGTCTCTGAATGTCTCTTAACATCACTGATTTGTCATACTTGATTTACAGCCTCTGGAATAAAACATGCAGTGATCACCCCTTTGTAGATTATGGGGCAATGAAGGATTGTACCCCAAATTCTGGCATGTCTTGATTTTACATGTCTGTGCATTGTGTGGCTTTTCTATGCTGTTTGTTCCATCTTCTTCCCACCTCCACGCCCATTCTATCATGAACTTCATGGGTGTGTTAATTGTAAACAGGAAGTAAGTGGGAATGTTGAAGTTCTTACCTGTTTCAGTCAGAGGAACAAAGTCAGCATGAGAAAAAAAAGGGCTCAAGTGTGATATGAAAAACTGCAGCACTTTTCCCCTCCTGTTTGCTTAGGACAAGCTTTGGGAGATAAATTATATAATTATTTCAGTTTGGAAAAGATGATGGGGAGTGTCCTTTTCATTTACAGATCCTGGCCATGAGGTTTGATGCCTCATTTTATTGAAGGGAGACACTGGACCTAAATGGCGCAGCATGACTTTGTTCCTGCCTGGCTTAACTTCTCAACACCGCAGTCAACCAAGGTAACAGTAACACAGATCACCTCCTTTTGCAGCTGTGACCACTGGTAAGATTAGTGTGTTAGATTCTCTCTGATTCTGTGTGAGATCTGTGGATTTGTGTGCCATCCTGATCAGATCCATGATTAATCAATGCAGATGTGGAAAACTCGTGGGGTTTGGTGAGGTGTTGTGTTTTGTTTTTGTTTTTTTTTCAATTAACAAAACGCCACTGCTGGACTGACAGGCTCCTGGGGTGTCCAAATGAATGCTTCATTACATCACTTTTTGCTTTCTGCAGTCCCCTGCAGCCACCTTTGAGAAACATGGAGAGCATCTTCCCCGGGGAGAGGGCCGCTTTGGCGTGAGCCGCAGGAGACACAACTCTTCCGATGGGTTTTTCAATAATGGGCCCCTCCGAACTGCAGGAGGTGAGTGGGAAGGGTCCCAACGCAGCCCGAGAGCAAACACTTTTTAACATTCTACAGAATGAGGAACTCTGCAGAATATAAACAACGTTTTCCCAAAATGTACCTTTTCAAAACATCCCCTAAGGAAGCTGTACTACTCTCCTCTCCCATGCCATGTGCTCAGGGCTTAAGGGGTATTCATGTTGCTGTATGTGCATTGTGTAGCTCGTTTTCTGATACAATCACACAGTAGCTTAATAAATTCAGCTCAGTAGTTACCTGGTAAACACTGACTGAACAACAAAACAGCTTGATACTTCCAGTGTTCTGCATGCTGTGTTGATTTTTTTTTTTTATTTGCATCCTTATCTCCTTTTGTTTAGACTGCTGGCATCAGCCGTCCCTTCTCCGCCATGATTCTGTAGATTCTGGTGTTTCTAAAGGAGCTCATGTCGGGCTTTCTGGCAGTCAGCCTGGCTGGCATGGTCCCTCACGGGGCCATGATGGTGTGAGCCAGCGTGGAGGAGGAGGAACTGGAGTTCATCGCCACTGGAATGGCAACTTCCATTCTCGGAAAAGTTCCGCCTTTCAAGAAAAGCTGCCTGTTGAATCCAGGGAGGAGAAGAAGGAAGATAAAGAGCATTTGCAGTTTGAGGAAGAAGACTTTGTAAGTGTCTAGCTTCTCACTAGAAGTGGCAGCTGTGAGAAGTGGCTTTTCAGATCTCATTTTTATTAGCATTGATAGGTGGTGAGGATCTAGGGTTGCATTCCATTCCATGTTTGAGGTCACAACGAGTTTAACAAAATTATTCCAGTGCTGACAGGATGCTAATTGGTACCCAGAGTCCTCAGGACGTGATGACCTGTTGGACTGTGGGTTTTGGCACATGTATTTTGCCAAATGGTTATTGTGAACTTAAGGCATTGTAAACACACAAGCCAGGTCTTCAGCAAAACCTGAGTGGATTGACTTTGTGGCTTTGCTTACAAAGCCTTTTTTTTGTTCCTAAATACATCTGTTCAGCTTATCTTCAGTCTTCCTGTATTCTGGTACATGTTGGTGTTTGTGATAACCTTCCCAAGCTCATTCGTAGCATGTTCAGACCTTTGCAACCATCTGTCTTGAATCTTCTGGAACAGTATTTTGTTATCAGAGCTGTTTCCTCTCTCTGCATTAATCTGTGGATCGGGGTTTCTTGAGCCATTTCTTCCATCAGTATCTCCAGTTCATCAACTTTCTTCTTATTCAGCGTTCTGATTCCTGTGGTATTATCAGTATGATAGTCTCTTATATCCTGGCTCTATTTTTACTGCAATATCTTTAGTTTTTCAAGCTTTATCAAATTGTACTTGGACTTCCAGCTTTTATCCTTATCACATACATTCCTTAATGCTGATGTTTTGAGACGTGCACACCTTTTCTTGCTTTCTCTTTTCGATTCAATTTTATTTTTCCTGACCCCTGAAGAGGATTTTATTATCAAACCACATTTTTTTTCGTTTGCATCTGTTTCTTGCTGTCTCAACTTGACCAGTATAATAGGGACAATATCATCTGTAAAGTTCTGGCAATTTGGGCCATTCACCTAATGCAATTCCTCTGTCTTCACCTTCAGTGCTAAAGCCATTGCTGCCTCCTGTAATGAGAGATTCTGGTGATACTCTGCACACTTGTGGCGTATCATCAGCATGCAGTTTTTGCTGTCCTGTTCAGCATTTGTCTCTGGAAGGCTGTTTACAGCTGAAATTGTTGTGGCAGTTTGGCACTCACTGCTTCTGTTCGGGAAGTTAGAAGTTGGAGTGAAGTGTGTGAATGCCCACAGCTGCTTCAGGCCAAAATCCAGAGCCTACAGTTAAATTGCCACAGGAGGCAGTTTGATTTAAGCTGCTGGGGTTTTTTTTCAGTGAAGTGCCTGGGAAGTGATTACATGTTCTTGTTCAGCTGCTTCAGCTGAAAGCAGGAGCATCACAGGGTGGTTAACACCCGGAGAGCAGCAATGAAGCTGGAGCATGGATTTCTGTTACCTGATTTCTTAATAATACTGTAATTCAGGATTTCTATAAACCCGTGCTTTTGACTGTCAGAAACCTGTTGAAATATAGAAATATTGCAACAATTGCGACTGTGCACTGTTGTCGTCTGCCTTGGTCTAAATCCTTCTTCTGTGTTCTTTATTCTCCGGTTCTTTGACTGGTGCCTTCCCCAACTACGTGGCTGTTTCTTCTGTAATTGTTTCCCCCATTTTTAGGATGATAACACCACATGCCGGCTAGCAGCAAGTTTTGTTTTAATAACTCCTGTGTTGTCTTTGCCATAGTGGTGAAATTGCTGTGTGCTGGGGTTAAGTACGTAGCTGTTAGACCTGCCTGGCTGACAATGGCAACACTTGTCCTGACAGACTAACAGCCTGCTTTGCAGACCTAACTTCTCCTGTGCTGTGAGCACCCCTGCTGTAAATCTGACCAGTAACTAAAAAATGAAGCTCTGAAACAGAAGAATTTCTAGGGACTGAGGCAGGAATTCATGCTATGGTGTGACATTTTTTTCCTAACTCTTAAAGAACAGGAATACCTACTATTTCAGATGCTCATTATTAGAAACTTATGCTGTCACCATAGTAACTGACATATGAAGAATTCATTACAAAGAGGAAAAAGATGGCTGTAGTTTGAACTGGGGCTATTTGGGACAGGGGAAGAGGAACAGCTAATCAGAAACACTTGTCATTGAATGCTTAGATTTTCTGTACTCTGCTTTGAGCTCGAACATGTCCGTAGTTGTTCCACTAGGTTGAATTCTGTTGCTGAATCACAGGTAAGTCTGCAGAGGGCACTGAGTCTGCATGAAGGATTGTCCTAAAAAGTGGACTCTGAAGCTTAACAAAAATTTAAATGTATCGCTTTTTTTGTCAGTAAATGTATTCCTTTACATTAGGAATCCAGTATTGCTTTTGGTGGTGTTTTTTTTTAATTGGCTGATGCATAGTTCTTGTATTAAAGTATTTGAGAAAGGAGGCTAGATTCTTCATATACTGATAAGGTGGATTCTGTTTTATTTTTTGATCTGCTGACTAAATACCTAAATTTTTTATGTGTGTATTGGCTGGTAGAATCTACTGAATTGTAATACAAGAGTGAAGGGCCTATCCTGGACCCTCTGATAGTTCCACTGGAAATACAGCAGAAACCAAGGAGAATACAAACTTGATTTTTAGATATCTTGTGACAAAGCACTCTCTTCCACCTTCAGGTGCTGTTCAGAGAAATCTAGTTGTGCTCTGGGTTCCTAGAAACGTAATGTTATGTTAGTACTGTTTATATTTTTGTTATATACAATATAACAATGCACTCATTTGCATTGTCTTTTTACAGCCATCTTTGAATCCAGAAGCTGGAAGACAAAACAACCAGAACAAACCTTTAGGGACACCTTCTGGAGTATGGGGTAGGTAAAGGTCACTGCACAGAATGCTGATGCTGAAGCAGAAAGTTGTAACCAGTGTTTAAATGTTTAAATACTTTAAAGACTAAGTGAAGCAGACAGTTTACCACTTTCTGTCCTTTGTTATTTTCCTCCCACAGTCTTCACTAATCTCTCGGCCTTTCTGTCTACTTGAGACTGTGCTTGTCTTGTCATAAAAGAACTGCCAGTGGGCAGCAGTGTCGCTGTTCTGCGTTTGCTTCCTGTCGTGCTGCAGTTACAATTTCACACAGACATCTCTTGAAGGGCAGAGCAGATTGGAGTGAGCTAGACATTAGTCCCTGACTTGTGGTCTTCATATTAGAAATACAGCAAAACTATCATAATTCTGTGGTTTGCCTTGTTTGTTTTTTTTTTTTAACTCAGAACAGCCTTGCTTTTGATCCTGATGTGGTGTGTGAGTCTGTGCCTTTAAAAAACAAAAATGAGTGAAACAAGGTACCAGGTCTAGCAATTAAATATAGGTTTGTTAATATCTAGTTGGGTTAGATACTGTAAATAGTACAAATGCAAAAGAAACTCAAAACCAATCTGACAATAGTATTGGTTGTATTCTTTTTGCATGTTTGTCAGGTAGCTGTTGTTCTGCTCAAAAACTAATTTATGGGGCTTTTTCCTGTTATCACTATTACTATTTTTTTAAATTGTTATGCTCCTGGAAATGTGCTGATTTGGCCCAAGAACCATTAATGATGCTTGTTTGTAAAAGCACTTTGTCTTTTGAGGTATAAGTTATGCAATGTATTTTTGCTGTGTTAGTGAATTAACAAAGCTGATCCACGGTTCCTCAAAAAATGCTGATGTCTGTTCTGATTCCTGTAGAATGGTGCAAGGCTGTTAGCTGATGTCACTGTGGGTTTTTCCCTTCAGCATCAGGGGAGCTGTTGTGGTTAAATGAGAAAAGATTGGACTTTGACATCCGTATGCAGTGTCTTTGCTCAGAGTTGAAATGGAAGAGCAGCTGATAGCAGTGTCAGAATCAGATGTGTGGTGTTTAAGATGGAGAGGGGAGGAACTGGAGCAGTATTGAAGCTGTTTTGAAACTGAACATCTGTATTTCAGAATCTCTTGTTTCATTTTTGCAGAAAACCCCCCTAGTGCCAAGCAACCTACCAAGATGCTGGTCATCAAAAAGGTTTCAAAAGAGGATCCTTCCGCCGCCTTCTCAGCTGCATTTACATCACCTGTTTCTCACCTGGCAAATGGCAACAAAGCCACCACCATTGTCCCAAGTGTCTACAAAAATCTGGTTCCTAAACCTGCAGCTCCTCCTTCCAAGGTACAGGGGGTTCCAACCAAGTTAGTGAACTGTAGATCAAGGGAATCAAACCCCCAACAAGTAGCAGGAGTTGGAATTCAGTCCTTTCTGGGGTAGTGGCTTTTGCAGTAGAGGTCTGTTTACTACTAAAATTGTTGTTCCCTGTTAAAGTGCCTTTTGGTCTTGTCCATAGGGACTAACCTCTGACTACCCTGAGGTCTGTTTGGGTGTGTTCTCATGCATTAGACAAAACCTTATCTTAGTAAGACAAAACAGGCAATGCTGGAGAGGTGGAATGTGTGCTGCCATGTGCTTGAACTATTCACGTGACTATCTTGAAAAATCTTTATTGGGCTACACTACTTTGATGTGTTCAGAACACAATTGGGGTTAAGATCAGATTAGATTGTAACATCCTGCAATTCAGGTGTAATTTAGTTGAGCCTTAAAAACAACCTAGAAAAGTAAGGAGGGCTGTAGTTCTTTTACTGGATGAAATATAGGAGTGTTGAAAAAAAAAAAAGTAATTTTTTTGTTTGTGATTGCTGGGGCAGTGTGGTGTTCCTTGGAGGTAGGGATTACAGTGGGGAGAATTGCCTGCTGGTGTCATCAACAGCACTTTTGTTAATGAATGGTGACCTTTAGCAAAACAAAAAGGTGTGAGATATCAGCATATCTTTGGCCAGAAAAACTGTGTGCATTGATGCTTTTCTTAAAGACGTGGCCATAAAGCAGCTGTGGTAGGATGCATTATTCTGAAGACTTCTAGAAAGCTGTACAGGAATTGCAGTGCATAAAGTAGCAGAGGAGTCAAAACATTCCTTTCCACAAAGTCAGCAGTATTGGAAAACTGTCACAGGAAAACTGAATGAAAAATGGTTTTGTTAAGTTGTACCAAGTAGTTTTGAAAAGAAGAGAACTGGTGGCACTGGAACAAGTGCTTTCTTTCTTGGCTGGTTGAGATGGCTCATAGCTCACAGTCAGGCAATCCATGAAGGTCATATTCAGCCTCCCTAGGAAAGCAGTAGGGGTCTGTCTTTGGATCTGTCTGAGCTGCCCCTTTGTGGAAGCTGGGGGAACAGCAGTGGGAGAGCTGGGAATCGAACAGTGCAACCCCAGAGCTGCAGAGAGAAACTTTCTGTCATAGTCATACTGTACCCTAATTTTAGTACAGGCAGTATTGCACAGATCAGGATATTTTGGGGGTTTGAAGGGAATGTTTGTGATGGCTGCTGTGAATGCCTTTGATAATGCAGAATGCTCTTGTTTTTAAGTTGAAGAGTAATGCCAATGGCCTCCCCTAGTGATTATTTATTTAAAAATTAATAAAATAACCCATGAGAACATGCTGAAATAGTGGCCTCTGCTCTTATTGCTGGCAGATTGCAAGATCTATTGCATCTCAGATTGAACTGGATCCCATTTGTGCATGAGTTATTTTATTAGTGACTTGAAGCTGGCTTCAGAAGTCCAAGGGATCAAAGGAGCCTGTATATCTTAATGTTCTGATAGGTGTAATTCTTGTGCTACTCAATACAAGTTTCTTGTTAGGAACTTTTGTGTAAAGACTCTCACTTCTCAGTGTTTGTCCTTGGCTGATAAGAGAGGCCCAGGAATAACATTCCAAGCAACAAAAACTTATCTTGGAAGTCTCTGCTCTTCAACCAAATGGCCAGTGTGTATTCAAAGGGATACTGCAGAGAGTATCCAGAGCAAAACAGCAATTGCTCCTTCACTATGACAAAGTGGCTGCTTTTCCTTCTTTTTCCCTTTTTTTTCCTTGTTGTTGTTGTTGCTAAATCAGTGCAGTGATGGACACTTTCAGAACCCTAGGAAATAAATAATTTGAATTCTCACCCTGGACAGAAATGTGTCCCTGATGTGCTTCTTCCTTGCACAGGGGAACTTCCTGTCAAGTGATTGGGTGCTTTTCCTTGTGGCAGGCAGTGTTCCCCTAAGAAATATGAATTTAATTGTTTGGGTTTTTTTTATTTCCCATCTGTGGGATGAGTTGCATTACTTGGTAGTGATTCCAATTAACGAAGGGCAATGCTGGATTTTCTCTTTGAGCTCTTAATGGTGTTTTACTGGAGGGTGGTACCCATGAAGCAGAACTGTGTGTGATTTGAGGAAAAGGGAAGATTCCAGAGGAAAAATGATGGGGGTTGAGGTAAACTTGTTGAGACTGTTCTTGGAGAGGGGGGGAAAAATTTCGTACAACGACCAACATAATGTTGTTTATTTATTTCACTACTTGCAAACAACCCCTACTTGTGCCTTACCATTTAACTGCCCTGTATTTTATGTTCTCTTCAATGCAGCCAAGCCCATGGAAAGCCAACAGAAATGAACATAAACCAGGCTCACTCTCCTCCACCCGTGACTCTGCCTTTACCAGTCCAGTGTCTGTAACCAAACCAGCGGTACTGGCAAGTGGCTCAGTCCTCACCTCTCCCAAAGAGGTAAGGGATTGGGATTTGGGATAGGGTGGGACCTTCTATCACTATCACCTACTGTAGCTCAGACATGATAAGGCCCTCTCTGTACATGGTACCTGCCTTTGCACCCGTGAGGGATGACTCACTTGTACATTCTCTGGCACATCTCTGATACACTATAAGAAATAAAAATGTGGTTTACCTGGCTGTAAAGCCATTGGTCTCTGTTAAAATGTATTAGAATTTCCCTACAGTAAAAAAAACCCCAAAGTACTAACACTTTAAATGTTGGTGTGTAACTAGACATGTATCGACTTGGTGTTTGTTATCCAAGTGCAGATACCAAGCACTGATGTGAATGGATAGGTCAATTGATTCCCATGATGTTCTTCAGTATGGGAAAAGAAGGAAGGAAGGTGATCTGCCTAATTTCCTTTCTCTAAAACAACAGCACAGGCAGTGAGCTCTGAGGGGGTTGAAGGAGTTTAACATGTGTACATGTGACTTCAGCTACAGTGTCTAATTTTGGTGTTGGAAGGAGGCAATCTGCTGAGATTGAAACTGATTCACCCCTGGTTTTGGTCTGAAGTATGGAGAGAACCTTAAATACAATTCTATTAATATTTCAGCACTAAGTGTGACATAACACAAGGAAAAAAAAAGAACAAAAATAAAACAGGCTGTGATGATGATTCACAACATTTGAAATTACTGTGATCACATTTTAAGTGTAGAAATGGGATTTTTTTTTTAGTTGTGTATTTGTCTTGTTTCTTTACAAATATTACTTACAAAATAAAGCCTTGTCATCTTTATGATTTTCTGCTTTGCAGGCTTTACTTTGCAGCAGCCTGAGCTTCCCTGCCTTAGCCACAGCTGAGTGTACAAGCAGTCATTAAAGGCAATAGTTAACAAGCAGGCACCTGTCACTTTGACAAACAGATCTTACACTGTGTTCCTTTCCTTGCCTTCCTTTGTCTGTCTTTAGACCAAGTTCTTTGTGCTGCCTTGTTTTTTCTGTAATGCACAGCACAGCATGGACACCTCAAACAGGGTTTCATCTCAGCAGATACGGAGGGGTGTGTTCACTTTGTGTCATACACACAAGTGTCTCCTTCACCCACCCCCCAGGGAGGTCTTGTGTGAAGCTTCAGTCAGTGAAGGTGTGGGGTACTAACCTGAGAGCAGAGGTGGGCAGCTGGGTTTTCCCCAGAGCAAGCAGGACTTTCTGGAATGCTTCTTGTATTACCAGTGTCAATCAACTAAACAAAAAGGGCTTAAAAATTCCTCCTGACTAAAACTGAGCCACTTGTAAGATGCTTTTCTGTGAATCTGTTGGAGACTTACAGTATGAAAATATGTGACTGTGGCCAGCACATAGTACTGTAATCCTGGCTCCCCAGGACTACTACAAATAATCTCTGGTTTTTTGTTTCTGAAAGGTAATGCCCCTCCTGCAGAAGTGGTGAAAATAGCACCTTTATTCATAAGGGACCACAGTGTGTTGAAAACTAAAAGAGTGCCAGCTGGCACCGGCCCCATGTCCCCACAAGCCAGCCTAAGACAACTTAAGTTACAATACAGTCAGAATTGTTAATATGATTCAGGATTACTTTTCTGTAAGAGTAGCCATCCCTGATACATAGACTGACCTCAGAACAAATCTAGGGTGTTGCATAGTGCTCTCATTAAAAAAAAAAAATACCCAAAAAAAAGAAGGCAACACCAAAAAACTGAGAGATGCCTTGATGTTTCAGTCAAAGGGCTAAACTTACTTCAGAAAAGATGCCAAAAATGATTCCTTGTACTCCTTTAGTGCTAAAAGAGGATGTTCTGTAAAACATAAAACTGCTGCTATACATAACCCTTCTACAGAAGGTTACACGTGAAACCAGAACTGAGGTGAAATTAATTCCCATTCAGAAATCTGTGGTTTCTAAACTTTAGCTATAACTGTCTTCCCCTAATGCATATAAATTAAGTTTTAGTACCTCAACAGCTTATTAAAGATTAAAACAGCCACTAGCAAAGAGTTCAAGTAGAGTATTCCAAGTTACTAGAAGACATCTAATTTTAGTCTCCTTTGTTCACTGTTACCTTTTGTCTCTGCAGTCAAACTAGTTGTCTTGTTGAGAGCTTAATTTCAGTACTGTGTTGGCTTTTTATCCTGATAGTCACAGTCACTTTTTAAGTCTGTTACAACTGGTGATTTGTTCCTTGCTGTGTTGAACTAGGCAAAATCCAAGAAGGGTGCTTGAGAAATGTGTCCTGCAAGGCGTTACTTCCAGCCTGCATTTCCCTGAAGGCTTTATTTCAGTCCAGTGTTTCACGTGCAACAGGCATTAGAAATTCAAGCAGCAGTTGCTGCCTTGTTGTTGTTCTAGTTCCCTTGATCTTTGCTCAGAGCACGGCGAGTGTGATAAAAATTCTTGGCAAAGGAGATTTGTTTTGAAGAGCCTGAAATTGCAACCTTCTTCCCCAGCTTAAAAAAGTGTGTAGGTAGAAAAACACTACAGACTTCAGGAAATGTCACTGTTTTAATATTGACCAAAAAAAAAAATAAAAGCAAGTACATGAAGCAGAAGAGTAATTTTGCATTGAAGATTCTGCTGTCAGGTATCCATAATAATTATTAAAGTCCTCGTTGTTTTAGAGTAACCAGACATGAACTCCATACATGAGCAGGAGGTTAAGGTATCAGGAAATTTCACATAATGTTTTCTTAGTCTTCTTTTGAGTGTCCAGTCAAAATCATGGAACAGATTAAACTGAAAGCTGACCTTGGTTAGCAATGCTCCTATTGCAGGATCACAGCTGGGGTACTGCCAGTGGGCAACTGCTGTGCCGTGTGCCTGGTTCACAGCCCCAGATAATTAAGGAAGCTTAAAGGCTGTGGAAGAGCACAGGGGGTTTCCTTGGATTCTGCACCGAGCTGAGCAGGTTTCCCACAGGCTCCAGGGTTGTCTGTGTCTGGCTCCACACTGAACCATCTGGGCTGAGTGCACAGAGCAAGGAGTTGGCAGTTTGCTCTCCAGGGGAGGATCCCGAGGCTGTGGCTGCTTGTTTCACACCCGGTTGTGGGTAGTTAAGGATGTGACCTGACCACTCCCTGAAAGGAGATTACCTCCCCATAGCTAATTTCAGGGTAGAGTCTGTCAGGATGACTTAAGATGCAAATTTGAACTGAGGCTAATCTCCTTAATTTGTTAATTTTTGTAGGGCAGGAATCCTGCATGAAGTTTTCTGCCTTAATGTTCTGTTGTAGGCTTCAGCTTGCTTGGGAGAGTTATATTGCCAAGGAACAAAACAAATATGGCCACATGAATTGACTCCTGGGGGGGGGGAAATTGAGTTGATAATATTAGATGGGAGAACAGTGTGCTGGTAAGGGAAGAAGTGAATGTGCAACACCCATCAGTATTTTGGTGGGAATTTGACATTAGACTGGGGGGGTTTTGAGGGGTTAATAGCCACCCAAAGAACTGATGATTGTTTGAAAGGCGTAAGCACAGACACTGGAGAGAAACTCTGTAGCAGCACAGTTTGAAATTGTCTGTGTTCTCCCTCCCCTGTGCAGAGTCCTTCCAGCACCACCCCTCCCATCGAGATCTGCTCCTCGCGCCTGACGAAGCTGATGCGCCGGACCACTGATAAAAAGAGCGAATTCCTGAAGGCACTGAAAGATGATAGAAACGGGGAGATAACAGAGAACAGGGAATGTGACAAGCTGGATGATGTAAGATCACTGTCCTTGTGTATGTGGTCATTATTAGTTAAGGAGTTGGGGACTGAAAAAGCCCCGAGCAGTGTATGTAATTCAGGGCTGTGGAGGAGGAAAGGCTTGACTCCCTCTGGCCTGGCACATGTGCCAACAGATGCAGTGCACAGCACTGTGATGGAGGGAGATCTGTAACACAGAAATGCAAATGGATAAGTAATAAATGAGGTGGAAGGGAAGGTCACAGATGTTGAAGGTAATCTAGATTTTTTGCAAGGATTCCCTAAGGAGTGGAAGGATACCATGTTTTTACATCTCTGTTTTGCTTTCCAACTTCCTTATCAAACTACATTCGTGGGAAAGTAGAACTCTGTGCTTGTGAAAGGGGCAGGATTGTGGCTTAAGCCTCAGAGGCTCAGACCAGACTCCTGAATGCATAAATCTGTGCCTTAATGTGTCTGTAAAGCGTGTCCTTAGGATCATTTAACTCTCGTAGTTTTCTGGCTGTCACTCTGAAGCCCCTGGTGATGGCTTTGTCGTGCCAGCACTCGTTCCCTCGGCACAGCAGCGCAGTCCACCAAACGTCACAGCCAGGTACAAATTGCTGCAGCCATTATCAGTCAGGCTCTGTAAGAAACACAGGCTCAAGGTGAAAGGCTTGGCTGGACTTTCAAAGGCAGAAGCTTGAACTTGGAACTGTGCTCTTGGCACACTCTGATGCTTTTATTTTTCTTTAGATGGAGAGCAACAGCACACCAGAACCAAAGGAAAACTGGGAAGAGAATTGCCATCAGAATGGCCTTTCTCTCCCTTTGCCGGAGGAGGGGGAAAACCTCTCCCATTCATTGGAAGCAGAACACAGGTGAGTAAATGGCAAAATAAAGTCTCTAAAGTAAGGGAGGCTGAGTCCTTGGGCTGTGTGAGGAGAAGGAAATTATTTCAAAGAAAACTCTGTTTTTGGGAAGCAGCAGTAGCTTTGTGTGTGTGGAGCAGGAGGTGTGTGAGCTTTGTAACTAGTGCTGGACTGGGCAGGTTCTTATTGAAAGTAAAACAAGACACCAGTGTCAGGTGAGCCAAGGCTTTACCAAGGTCTGTAATTAAATTCCAGTGCTGCTCTAGTGCCACATCCCCATGTGCTAATGCTGCCTAGATATTTACTTGCCCACACTGGGAGTCAGCATGAACCTCGTGTGATTCTCATTAATTTACAAGCAGATGTCCTGAATGGAATGGTTTGAGGACACACACACCACACTTTGTTTGCATTTAGAATACTCCTGTGCTGCTTTACATGCTGCAGAAGTGAAGGAGAGCTAAGAAAATATTTGCCTGGTATCTCAGTCTGTATCTCACGTCAGTGAGTAAGCACTGTGAGCATCTGGTGCAAGCGGATAGTGAGGTTTAGGGAGATCCTGAGCTGTGATACTGGTTTGGTTGCCTCATGTCCTCCTTCAGTGTCCTTGGGCTGGAATTTGAAATCCCTGCCTTCCGCCAGGCTGGTTATGTACCCATTGTACAGGGCTGCTGATGGTTAAATATTTGTAAAAGACATTGAAAAATGTTGGGTAAACACAAAAGATTGTTGAAATGGTCTCTGATAGAGAAGATTCCCTGGTGAATTCAGGGTGGTTTAGTACAAAACCCCGTGCTTCACATACAAAGGGTTCTCTCCTTCGCCACTGTTCCCTTGCTTAAGTTCCCACGCCCCTTTTATTTTCTCCACAATCAGGTTATTGAAAGAAATGGGATGGCAGGAATATCCTGAAAATGATGAAAACTACCTTCCCCTCACGGAGGATGAGCTCAAAGAGTTCCAGATTAAATCAGAGCAGGTATGTTTACACCTCTTGCCACTTGTGACTGCTCTTCTCCCTCTCCCTTCTCATGCACACGTCTTCTGTGGGGTCATTCTTAAGGATGCTCAAGGAAGGCAAAGAGTTGAAGTGAGACTGTAGTAGAATTGATGGCTCTGCATTATCCAAGCAGAGTGTGTGTGTATACACACTTAAATATGTAATTTGTGTCCATGCATGGTTAGGGACAGTTACTGCCCACAACTTTACTTGTTTAAAAACTTGCTTTCATTCCTACAGCGAAGAAGAAATGGATTTGGGAAGAATGGATTTCTTCAGGGCCGCGGCTCCAGCCTGTTGTTCCACTGGAGAAGCACTTTTAAGACAAAGATTGAGGACTCAGACACAGAAACTAGTAGCAGCGAAACGTCAGATGACGATGCCTGAAACTGGGCACAATAAATTTAAAATTAATAAAACCAACCCAATAAACTCAGTTCATAGTTCAACACGTGTTTGGGGTTGTATAAACTAAACAGAGTTTATTCTGTCTCCAGTCTGTTCAGTTTTTTCTTTTGTTGTTGATACTTCATGCACAAGGGAAATGATTGTATCCCAAAGAAGAGAGAAATTGGCTTCTTTAGCTTTTTCTTTTGGTTTTGCCCTAATGCTTACTAGAAGTTTGTGCAGCTAGCAAATTTTGACAGAAATCCCTTGTGGGGCAGTGCACAAGTTCAGTCGTGTGAGCAGGACACAAGTGGCTGACTGATCTCTGCAACAACAAGCTTCTAACAGTGCCGCCGCATTGCCCAGTGCCGCGCGGTAACGGTGTGCTAAAACAATCATTGTCGATGACAAAATGGCTTTTGAAGTTCTAATTATGTTAAATTAATGCTAATAACATGGATATTTTATTTTATTTTTCTTTTTTTTTGGCGGCTCGGGGAGCTTCATCACTTAACCAGGCGTTTGTGGTTTTCTTTTTTTTTTTTTTTTTTTTTTGGGTACAGCTGTAAAATATTTGGATATAGGAATTGTTTGTGTTCTTCTTCTTGCAGCCTTGATATTCAGGGTGGATTGTAAAATATAAATTTTTTGTGAGATTTCAAAGATTAAGATTATTTTGATAACATTATTTACAGATTTTAAAAAGTGACTATCACATTGAGTCTGTATGAGGGGGAAAAACTACTGCATCAAAAATAACTAACTTGGAATAAATATTTTGCATCAGTTTGCCAATTCTAATTGTCTTTCTTATGTAAGAAGAGCTTTCCTCTAAGGGACCTGAAACTCTGGGGGTTCAGTAGCACTGGGGATAAACAGTTTCTTTTCCCACTCTGTATTTCCACTTGGCAAACATTGCTGTAGCGCTCAGACTGCAGGAGCTGAACTCTTCCTTTAAGAAGGGAGAGGGAGAACAATGCTGAGATGACAGCCCATGCTTGAGGGTTTTTTTTTTTTAAAGAAAATAATTGAAATTATCTCCTACTAAAGCAGTTTGCTTTTTTTTTTTCCGCTTCATACAAAATGGTGAAGCTCAACCGGTCGGTGTCACTTGTTCCTAGTGCAATGCTGCTGTTTATGTTCACAACGTGGCAAGGGAATGTCTGAATCCAAAGCTGTTTTCATTGAAATCTTTTTTAAAAATTCATGAAAACATTTCTATTAGATTAAAAAGAATTTTACAAACAACTCAGTTGTGGCCTAAGCTATTTTAGTGTCTGGTGTAAGTTCAGCTTGTGCACAAAGGTTTTGGATTGGAAAGCGCTCGGCTGTTGTGCAGTGTTTGCAAGTGGGTTGGATGGAGTTGCACAGCGAGAGCAGAACCCTGGGCCTGCTGAGCTGAGGGGGTTTCACACGAGGTTGTGCCTGTGTGGTTTTCAGTCCACTCCTGGCCAGGCAGAGAGGACTGAGGTGTAAGAAAGTTGTAATGTTTAGCCATGAATCTTTGCGTCTGGGCTCAAGGGAGCACTGTCGGCATTATCAGGTGTAACTGTGCTGCCTCTGCTTTCAGCTTCCACTGCCGTGGTGATGCTGCCTCTGCAGGGAACCCCAGGTGAGAGGAGCAACGGGGCATTTCTTCATCACTGCCTTCTGGAAACTGAGCTCCAGGGGCTGGGTCTGCCTAGGAATGCTTGGGGAAGTGCTGGGACTCCTGTAAGACAGACATTTTACAGCTTGTCTCGTTCTTTTTGAATGTCCTTGTGCTTTGATCCCATCAAACATGGCTTTTGGCTGGAGAAGTCCATCCATTTTTAAAAAATTTTATAAACTTCCTACATCCATTTAAATCAAATTATGCAGATCCGTTGTGTGCACTGTTGGCAAGAAATGGGGTAAGTTTAAAAACCCCTTCACCTTTTAAATCCGTGCTAACAGCCACTTGGAAGAGAGGAACTGGATTGCTGAGGAATCCCTGCCTGGACTGTGGGACCAGTGGGGGCCTGTGTGTGTGTGCTGGGAGCTTCTTGTTCTGTGCCAGAGTGACTCCTCTGCCCTAACCCCTCCTGTGGATTTAAGTATCCATAAAATTCTGGAAGTGTCAATGTCAGCCTCTGGGTGAGCCTGATCGAGCAAATCCCCGTGCAACAACCGGCAGCTTTTTCCTGAGGAGTCCCTGACCGGGATCACTGTCAGTGAGGTGGGGAGGGACCTGCAGCAGCCTGGGAAGAGCCCGTGGGTGCTCTGCAAGGACAGGTGGGTGCAAGGATGGAAGGAGGGGAGCTTGTTTTGGGAACAAGGGCAGGGCCTGGACACCTGCGGCATGGAGAAGGGGCAGAAGGAGGTGTTTCACCTCTGCAAAGTTTCTTCCTCAAATCCTCTGGTGCACGGGTGGGGGAGCTGCAAGGCGGGAAAGGAGCACCCGCGGGACACCCCGGAGCAGCCAAGGTTTTGTAACCAGGGGCGGGGGAGCTCTGCGGGACCTCCCTCATCTTGCTTTTTGTGGATTGCTCAGGTGCCCAAACGACGTTTTTTTCCCGTTCCGGTGCCCGTGGTGAACAGCGGGAATGGCCCAGGCCGGGGGTGCGGCCGCCCTCCCTGCCCTGCCCAGCGTCCAGCATAGCAACAGCGGCTCAAACACCGCCAGCACCGCCGCCGGCAGGTCTGTGCCCGCACCCAGCCCTCTCCCTGGCAGGGTGGCCCCCCCCCAGTGACCCCCACCCGCTCTGCTTTCCAGGGTGCCGGGCATGGGGAGCTTCCCGTGCCCCCGCTGCCGCATGGCCTTCAGCTCCCGGCAGCTCCTGCGGGCGCACCGGGAGAAGCTGTGCCTCGGGATCCCGGAGCCCGCCAGCTCCTGCCTCCATGGGGGGAACCCTCTGCCTGAGGAGGACGCGCCGGGCACGGCAGGGAGGCCACGGGACACCTCGGTAGTGCGGAGCTGGGTCTGTCACAGAACGGGGAGGGGCAGGAGGGATGGGGATAGGGACAGGGACAGGTGCTGGGCTGGGAAACAGCATCTCTGCCAGCATTGCTGGATCCAGCTTGGCCTGAGCTGGGGCAAACCATCTCCCACCCCTGCACCACACCGGCAGCCTTTGGTGATTATTTTACCAAAGGCAGAAAAGTATATTAGTAAGTGGGGGGGGATTTTTTTCACCCTTTCCTTCCTATTTGTGTCTGCGAGGTCGGGGTGTCCCTGCATGGGGACGGTCCTGAGCCACACCATCGCCTTGAGCTCCCCGGGGTCTCAGCGGCTGCGTGGGGACAGCGGGGACCGGGGTGGGCACGGGGGGCTCCCCTGGGGGCCGTGCTCACCCCCCGCGAGCGGGCCCTGCTCCGCACGGCCGACCCCGCTTCCAGGACGCCCACAGTGCAGGTACAGTGAACCCCCTGCCCCTGTGGGCACCAGCACCCCAGCGGCTCCCCACACCCCACGGCTGGTGGGGGTCCAGCCCCTCCTGCCCGCTGAACCCCCCGTGCAGCAGGGAGAGCCCCCCCAGCAGCCGGTCCTGCCCCAGGGGCAGCAGCAGCTGCCACAGGAGCTGCTGGAGGCCCACAAACGCCAAATGGCGGAGATCCAGGCCAGGACCCAGCAGCTGGAGCAGCAGAGGGAAGGTAGGCACTGTCAGCGGTTTAGGGGTGATGGGGGGCATGTGTGGGGTGCAGCAACCCTCAGGGAGTGGGGCTGTGGGGGCCCTGCTGAGCCCCCCTGTCCCCTCACCCTCCCACAGGGCTGTGCCGGCAGCTGGCAGCACTGGGGGCTGGAGGGGCTGGGGGGCCTCAGCCCGAGCAGGGGCAGCTGGGGCTGGGCCAGGTCCTGCAGGCCCCGAAGGAGCAGCTCAGACAGGTGCAAGCGGCACAGCACAGGTGAGCCCCAGCTCTGCCACCTCCAGGGGAGAGCCCAGTGGGGTGCTCTCCATCAAGGAGCCTTTGGCCTCCTCACCCCCCCATTTGCCCGTTTCCTCCCCAGGGCCACCCTCCACCTCGACACCCTCCTGCCACCCTCGGGGCCACTCACTGCTGAGGCCAGGTGAGGGGCTGTGGGCCATGGCAGGTCCAGCAGAGTGTCCCGCTGAGCCCAGCGATGGCTGATCCGGGGCTCTGGCAGGGCACTGCGACTGTCCTACCTGCGCGCCGGGGGACACGACCCGGCCATCCTGGACCAGCTGCTCCACCTCCAGCTGGAGGCCACGGTGCTGGAGAAAGGAACCACAGGGCTGTGCAGGGGCAGGAGGATGGGTAAGGCCCAACCCCAGCCCCATCTTCCTGCAGGGACCGTGACTCCACAGCCAGCACCTGAGGCATTCCCGGCTGTGCCAGCAGAGCCCCCTGGCACTGGCACACAGGGTCTGGATGTAGCACTGTTGGCTGTGGAGCTGGAAAACTGGCGTCTGGAAGATGAAGTGTTGGCGTTGAAGGTCAGGAGAGAGAGGAGAGCTGATGCTGGTAGGTGATGGGTCCTGGGGAAGGGGGTCCTCCATCTGCACCCCACAGCCCCTGGTTGCCTCTGGGGCTGCAACATCAGAGCCTCTGGGCTGGACATGACTCATGGAAATATGGGGAAGTTGGGGGGGTGCAGCTGCACGGCCCGGGGTGGGGTCTCTGCAGTGAGAAGGGAGAGTCCCGACTCCCCCAGATCCTGAACACTTGCCCAGTGACATGCTGGGAAAGGGTTGCTGGGGGAGCATAAACCCCACAGCAAGGAGTTCCTGTCCCCAGGCTCCAGGGCGGCCCAGCGGCACTCGGAGGAGCTGGCCCAGCTCCAGGCAGAGGTGGGGATGCTGCGATGCCACGCGGAGCAGGCGGGGCCACGGCTGCCCCCACCCATCCTCCCACCCGCTGTGGCCCCCTCACTGCCACCAGCCCTGGCTGTGCCAGAACTTTTTATGGTAAGAGCCTTGGCCCAAGGCGATTTCTAGCTCTCCAGGGAGGGGAGAAGGGAGATGGGAGAAGGGCTGCCAACTGGCATAGGATCACAGATGTGGAGGTACAAGCTTGGGAAGATTTGGGAACAGCTGCCTTGGCTGCAGCTTGGGATTAGGGCCTCTGGGGCAGGCGAGTCCCTTCCCAGTGAGGGAGCAGGGGTGTAATTTGCTCTGCACACCCAGTGCTGTGACAGAATGGCCAGGCAGCTCCTGCCTGTGCCTGTAGCAGGACAGTGTCAGGACCCTCCTGCCCTTGACACAACTTTTTTCATTTCCCAGGAGCCCCCTGGGCCAGCACTGGGGCCAGGCAGCCCCACAGGCCATGTGCCCCACAGCCTCCCCCTCAGCCCCTTTGTGGCCCTGGAGGATCCTCCTCCTGCTCAGGAGCCCTCAGAACAACACAGACCTCCACGAAGGTGAGCCAGGAATGGGCCACACTGCCCTGGCATCCCCTCACTACCCTGGAGTGGGAAATTGGGGCTTTTTTAACTGTTAGGGTCATGAAAGGATGGCAAAACCTGTGTTTGAACTTTAGTTCAGCAAGATGGGGCTTGGGACTGGCTGTGTAATTGGCACCAGGAACCCAGTGCTGGGGCAGGGGGAAGCATTTGGGATCTCTGCTGGGACCAGAGAGGGTCTGGGCATTTTGGCAGCAGAGAGAAGACAGGCAGCATCAGGCTGACCCCTAAGCCAGCAGGCAGTTACACAGCTTAGCCTCCACCTCAGGCTGCCCTTTGTGCCCCAGGACTGAGCTCACAGCCAGATGAGTGTTCCATCCTGCTCACAGTGGTGGTTTGGGGACAGGCAGAGAAGCCAATCACATTCCCTTTCCCTATGGCTCAGCTCATTCCATCGGGCACATCCCCACCAGCAGCCCTTTGTAGGGAAAGCCTGACCAGGAGCAGGCACAGCTCAGCCCTGGCAACCCAGCAAAACCCAGCACCAGCTTTCCTAAGTGTCACAGGCCCTGTGTTTAATAAATGGCTTCAGCCTATTGCTCTTCACTTCTTGGCCTTTCTCTATGTTTATACACACAGTGTCCCAGAGCAGGCTCCCCTCCCCACCTGGGAATGTACAGGCACACAGGCTGCCCAGGGGACAGCCATGCCCTGCCTGGAACCACCACTGCCCTCCATCTCCACAAGCTCTCCCTGCACAGAGGGGCAGAGCTAAAAATACACATCCAACAATGTCCAGGATGTTACAAACCTCTTCATCAGCCTTCCCCTCCCCTCTTTAGGCTGCTCAAGACTGAGGGAGGCACCCCCAGAACCCACAGCAGGCTTAGCTGAGACTGAACCCCAGCACAGCCCCAGCTGTGACCACAGAGCTGGTGCCCCAAGAGAAGGAAAAAAAGTCCCATCTAGACTATCCCCAGACAAGACCACAGTGAATTTCATTCACTGCTCTTCTTCCCCTGAAGCAGCCAGCTCTGCCTGCCCAATCCCACTCCCTTCTCCTGCCTCATGAGGCAGATGTGGATGGAAATGCTGAAGCTCAAGGGACCCAGCATTGGGCCAGGGCTGAGACCTGCACCCCAGGGGAACAGCCAGGAGCAGTGGCTGGAACCTGGCACAGGAGGAAGGTCAAGACAGGGACTATTTGCTTACAATCTTTATTGAAGTCATACAAAAGTTGCCAAAAAGTGAAAAAATACACTATATACAAAACCATTTTCCTTGTAAGGAGAGGAGTGTCCAAGGTTAAAGAATTATCATACTGTGCTTTCAACTGCAGCCCCTGATTCTGCTTGTGGCCTTTTCTCTGTCTAAAAGAGAAGAGAAGGGTTTGTTTTAAAAAACCAAGACACTGCCTTACAGCACCAACTCATGCAGCAGCCCAAGGGTTCTGTAATTTGAAGATTTAACTGACTACATGAGCTTTGCTTGTCTCCAGAGCCCAATACTACCCTACAGCACTGACATGAACAAGTGCAGCCCAGGGGTGGGTAATAAAACCCAGGAGGTATGAAGAACTGGGGGAAGACCCTGTGCTGGAGTTTAGCCCAGCTCAAACTCCCAGAACCCGTCTCTGTCCCACCCCAGAGGTGACAAGGCTCCACAGCTGGGTCTGTCCAGCCCACACAGGGTCAGGCACCACAGTACAACATGCATCCTGCCCACTGGGAATATTCCTCATCCCATCTTGGGAAGCCCTGTGGAGGCCAGCAGGCAATAAAACCTGCACATCTACCAGGCAAAAGAACCATCCCTGAACAGAGTGGGGGAAAATGAAATAAAGAGCACAGCCCAGACTCCTGGCTCAGCTGCCCACCTCCTCTTCCATTTTTTCTGCAACCTCATTTCCACTGGGGGCAGGATCCCCACCACCACCATTGACAGCCGGTTCTGGTTTAGATTTCTTGGCTTCATTGTCTCCCTGATGAGTCTCCTCCTCTGGTTTCCTCTGAAGACAAAATTGTTTATAGTCTTCAGTAAGTACAAATTAAAGCCTTAATCTTTTTGAGAAAACTTAGCATTAGAGGTCACTGCACATTATCTACCCAAGCTGTGCTGGCCAGGCTCAGGACAGACACCTCAGTGCCAGGGTTTAACAGAGCTCTGAGGCTCTGGCTCCAAGGTCTCAACCACAGCAATCTCCAGTGAGACACTGCTTGGGTGCCAGAATCTCTAGTGCTGCATTATCCTTGATTACACTCTGGCAAGGAAATGCAACCACTGAGCCCAGTAACAGTTCCAGGGTAGGTTCAGGGCATCTACAACACTTGAAATCACCCGTGTAAAGCAGCTCCAAGTCACTCCAGGCACACCTGAACTCACAGAAGCCAGTGGAACAGAGGCCAGGCTGTGCCATGGCCACAGGCAACATTAAAAACTAAAGTTCCTACAGGGGATACTCTCAGTTATATCAACACTTCCAGAGAACACACAACACCTTTAAAGGAACAGAGTGCTCAACATCTCATCTCCATTTTATCATTACCATCGCTCTGGCTTTGCTATTTATTAAGCCCAAGTCTCCATTTCCTTTTGGAAGAAGGGAACCCAGCCCAGCCTGGTTGCCTGCCCTTTCTCCTTGAGATCTGCAGGTGAGCCTGCAGCTCTTGAGGGTCCTCAGCAGAGGAAGCCCTTGTTCAGAGAGTACCTGCAGAAGCCACACAACAGGGTCAGAAGCTACACCATGGTCAGGCTGGTGCTGAACCACCAAGAATGGTCTCCTGGAGGTCAGGGTTCTCAGACTGATTGGCTCCCAGTGGAAAGGAGTTTCATCCACTATTTCTGGTTTTACTTTTAAAGTATTTTCCCATTATACAACTAAGTTAAAAAAAAAATCTCTAAGACAAGAAATCCAATTACAAAGAGCAAGACAGTGGTACGTGAACTGCTTGTTCAACAAGTCATTTCTGGACTCACCTTTTTCCTGACTAGGTGAGAGATGTCTGTAACACACTGAGATGCACCATCAGCTGCTTTTCTTACTGGAATCTGTTACAAGACAGACACTGAGACATGAGCAACTGTAACCAGTAATCCTTAGAGCAGACAGGAATTAACAACATCCATCTTAAATTAACTTACTGTGGAAACGGAACCACTGTCTTCACTTTGTGCAAAGCCAGATGTAGTTCCAATCTTAAGAAAAGCAGAAGAAGCAGTGAACAGATTGTGTGCAGACCATTCAAGCAAGCTTAGCAGGAGACAGAAAGCCCAACCCCTTCAAATCCCAGCACTGTACTGTGCACTTCTACACAGGACAGACAACATTTGCTCCACGTTTGCCTGACCCATCATTTCCAGCCCTGATACATTAAATGCCACAGAAACCTATCAAATTCCCATTTAGTTTGGAACAATTACTGTCAAGGTACTTACTAAATATCCTTTCTTTAGATGTCAGCTGCCTCAGTTTCCTTCTGAGAATCACAGCCTGTAACACCTGTGAGCAACCACCAGCCCCTGATCAAGTCCAAGCTCCTCCCATGACTGATTTACTTAAAGTTCCACTGGAAGAATGCTGGGTCAAAAGGATACCACAGGACACACTCACCAGAGTTGCTTTCAGTCCCAACTCGGCTACTCTTGCACTCTTTTGAGACTCCTTTGAATCTTCTATCTTTTCTTTGATTTCAGGAAGCAATCCCTTCAGCTCTTCAATCTCCTTCTCGTCCTCAGGGGACCCACTTTCTGCTTGCTTTATTCTCTCAGTCAGTATGGCTGGGGTGAAACAGTTATCAGGGCAAAACACCTTGAGACAAAGTAACTGTCCAGTTATCAACACCCAGAGTCCACTATCTGCTAACACACACAGTTTCCACAATTCTGCTGTGGGTGTGGTCCGCCTGCCACCGCCCGCAGACCAGCGGGGCAGGCAAACACCTCAGTTAAACAAAGTCTGCTCTGCCTCGACCAAACTCTGACAGAGCTTTAGAAATCCACTTACTTACCCAGTCTCTTGTCGATGACCTCCATGGACTTGCCGAACTGCAGGACGGCCTCGTCGAAGTCGCTGTTGTAGTGGTAGGCCAGGGCCAGCTGGTAGTGGCTCTCGGCCAGCAGACGGTCGTGAGCCTCCAGGTACTTCTGCTGCAGGGCCAGGCAGGCCTGGAACTCCTCTATAGCCTGTGTGTAGTTTTCTACAGGAGAAAAGCCACAAGGTCTTCACAAAAGACACTAATCATCCAAACAGCCCAAGCCCTCAGTGGGTCTCTCGCGTTCTGTCACACCCCACACAGTCAGAACACTGAGCCGCGCTCAGGGCCGAGCTGCTCTGACAGCACTGCCTCCCCCTCAGGGACCGTCTAGTCCAGTTCCTGAAGTTATCTCACGAGTGTTTTGTCTACTTCCAGCACAGTCAAACCAGGCACTAAATCCTCCTGTTCAACCTGCTATCAGGAATTCAATGTAACAGGTCCCAGCTGCAACTCGGATCTGGAGCCAAGGACAGTCCCCTGCCGCCCTCCCGCCGAGCTCTCTGCTAAAGGTGCTCCAGTGACATAAGACAACCCTTGATTTGTAGCCCCGGCCCAGAAACCTGTTGGATCATTTCCAATGCTTGCCCCAGAGAAGGAGTACACTTGGATTTAACAAGATTATGTTTTCAAATGAAAGGCAGGTGAAACATCAGAAGGCACAAACCTGGGGCTTGCTTCCCACTCCTTTTTTCTGCTGTGTAACACAAGAGTCTTTCCTCACTATACCTGAGGATTTTGGAAAGTCTAAGTCAACCATTTTTCATTTGCAGTCTTTATGTTCTGACATGGCATGGTACTGGCACCTCCTATTAATTAAGCTCAGTGACTCTCTGCTTCAGTAACTCTCTTTTAAGTTCATAGGCAAGGTTTGGTCACTTCAGAAATGGAACACATGACTGATTTTGGTCTGACAACATATTTCTTACTCAAATTTTTTCTTTCACTGCTCTGGAAAAGCACAACTATCCCATTTAAGGCACCAACTCAGTTCATCCATTGATGCCAAAGCTTCTCACATGGCTGCAACTACCATGATCAGTCTAATTTGTTTTCATTCTGAGAGCCTTAATGCACCTCTGCTCATTTTAAAGTATAAAACAGTGTCAGAAAGTGGAACTGAACACTTTGCACATGAGAATTAACATTACTTACCAGATTCAATGCTAACCTCTCCTAACTTCAGATGAGCTTGAGCTGCATGGAGCTGAGCTTCTTTTGTTTCTTGTCTAAATCAAGGAAAAAAATAGTTTCCAAGTCCTGATCAGAATATGGTACATTCACTAAGTGGTTATGCCACTCTCCAATTTACAGAGTTTCTCTGGCATATATCCAAATTAAAACTCAAGTCTTTACCTCTTGTAAATGACTTTTGCCAACTCCAGCATGTCCCAGGCTAGCTCAAGATTTCCAATTTCATCCTCCTCACTTTCCTGTAAAGACCAGAAGTTCATGAGAGATAAAGTTTACCACTAGAAGGAAAAGAAGAACAATAATATGTAGAAGAGTTTATTGCATCAATCAAGACTTCGCCTGCAGTGAAGATGGTTCGGTGGAACATAAACTCAGTTTGTTAATATGGCCTCATTAATTTTTTTTCCCCAGAAATATTATCTCAAGAGGAAGACTTTGTTTAAGGTGCTATTCAGATCTACCTTTTTTTTTTAAATGAACCTTTGAACTTCATTAGAGTAGTCTGAGAAAGGGACAGATAATCATTTAAAGACAGTTATCTAGAATGCTTAGTTTCACACTACGAGGCTTCAGATTTTTCCAGCTGTTTTGACTGCTACATCAATGTACATCTCAGGTTTGAGCAGCACCACATTTCTCAATCCGTTCCCATGCTAATCACAGCTTACTGGAGCAGAAGCATTCAACATGTATAGTGAAAGAACAAAACAAGCAGAGAATAAACTCACAGCTTTAGTGACAGGCTACAGCACTGCCCCCGCACTACCAGGCCACGTTACTCAGCAGACCACAAGAGTTTGTTTCAGAGCAGCTGAACAAACCCAAGTTTACAGACACAGCTGAGCAAGATCCCACAATGTGGACTAGGAACAACACTGGCCCTTCCTTAGGCAATACTGCCTTTCAAAAGTAATTTCCTACATAGGACTAAATAAAACACAAGTGAACTTTTATAACATGATGTTTAGGGTAACACTGCACTCTCTCGTGAGCAGTATCAGAGCTCAGCAACCTCACCTTGTCTTCCACTGTCAATTCATTCTCCTTATCATCTTCAGCTTTATCATTTTCTTTATCCTCCTCCTCAGATTCTTCTGTTTCTACAAGGCAAGTAGATGGATGAGAACACTTGTTGTTACTGTGCTTGCTTGACATGGAGTCAGGCAGAATAGATTACATCCAACCCTCATCCTTCCAGTGACAGGTTAGAGGTGTGATGCAAAAAGAGTACAGGTAGATTAAATTCTCAGCAGCAGCAGCAGCCATCTTGCTGAAATTGTTCAGCACTGTTGACTAAAGTAGTCTGTCATTTAAACTTCTCACTACCTACAACAGGAACTCACACAGAATTTAGTTCTCACAAATACACCGTGAGCTCCCACTGAACCCACGGGATCCTGAGAAGCCCCAGAGGCACTGGGCAGCTGATGAACTTCATCCTCCATAAAACAAGTATTTTCAGCAAGATAGCTGCCAAGCTGCACACAAATTAGTCTGAGTTCATGTTCCTTATGTCAGGGATTTAAGTGACAGTGTTATTAATGAACCTCCTGTTGTGTAGCACTAATTTGACTCCTGACACCCTGCAGGAGCATCACATTACCTATTCTGCCAGCAGAAAACATTTGGGGAAAATGTGCAGTGAAGGAGCATGGCTAATAACTTCAGAGAATTGGCTGATCTGAATGCTGAAGTCACACAATTCCTGTATCACAACCCCTGGCTAATTCCAGAACAACAGGAGCTTGATGGGGTGGGGACTAGAGAGCCGGTGAACTCATTAGTCTAACTCCCAAAAAGCACACACCTACCACTGGCAGGGCCAAACCTGTCAACATGAGGACACCTCCTTCATAAGTGAAACAGAAGAGATGTCAGGACGTTAAAATTTAAGTAGTGGGAGGAGTCTGCAATGACAGCACCAGGCCAGGATGTTCAATAGGTCCTCACACTTAGCAGAATTGGGGGGGAAAAAAGCAGCAGTATGTGAACATAGTCAGGCTTTCACAGGACGATGAGCAGGTAACTACTCTTAGTTTATGTTCAGTCATACTCTCTCCACACAGACACCTTGTTAGGCTGCTGCTCCACCACTGAGCGTTCACTGTGTTTAGCAGAACAAACCCTTTCAGTGTCCAGAATTCTTCAGTCTGAACATCTGCCTCTCCTGAAGTAAGGCACATGCTGTGAAGCCAAGTTTCTGACAAGCAAAGTTGCAATTATCAGCTCATCAATTAACTTGTGCAATACAAGGCACTGGCCTGCTAAAGCCACGTACAGTAATACTGCAGCAAAGGGTGCAGGTCTTGCTGGGTTGCTCCAACAAAATCCTGAAAACAGCTATGATAAAGCAGGGAAGCAGAGGGCAGAAGCTAGATAGCTGGAAGATTGCACTAGAGAGCAGCAATAAGCCTTCAGCAAATCAAGTTCAGATTTGCCAACTAAAGTCTCACCACCAGAAAGACTCAAATAGGGAGTTCCTTCCATCCACCAAAACTGAATTCACTATTTTCTTATGTGTTCAGCTATTCTTGTTTTTTCATCATAAATAAAATACAGGCATAACCAGAGGCAACTTGTGCTTCAAGTTATTTGGAGGTTAGTGCAATAAACCCAGATGCATGCAAGTGAACATCCATTCAGTATTCTCCACCAGCCTAGCCATTACTTACACATTTCACAGGGCTGTCAGTTTGCTTTTGAGATTTGCTTTGCAGTTAGTTAAGCGTTAGTCTAGAGAAACTGAGACTATTCACTATTCCTTGAAACTTTACTTGGATGTAAAGTCTTTCAAGAGCCCCTTTACTGTGCCTTTTCCTTATTCTAAGGCAAACAGAAAATTCTGAATGGAACACTTTTTACCCATTGTTAGCCAAATTCATCAAGTCATCCACCCACAAATACTTTTCTCCTCTCAGTGTTACCTTCTCCCTCTTCCACCAGGTCATCTTTCTCTTCTTTTTCTACCTTAGCACCTTCACCCTCTTCCATCAGGTCATCTTTCTCTTCTTTTTCTACCTTAGCACCTTCACCCTCTTCCATCAGGTCATCTTTCTTTTCCTCTTTCTCTACCTTAGCAGCAACTTCAGCCTTTTCTTCCAGGTCATTAGGTGGCTCTTTGCCCTCTGTGGGGACAGGTTCCTTTGAGGATTCTGTCTCTTTAGATTCACCTGGTTTCTCTTCCGTAGCTGTCTCTACTAGCTCTTGTTTCTCTTCCACCTTCTTCTGTTCAGCTGCCTCTGCTTCCCCTTCTGCAGCTTCTTTCTGCCCCGCAGCAGCTGCTGCCTGTGCTTCTGCCTTCTCTTCTGCTCCTGCCTTCTCTTCCACAGCTGCCTCTGCTTGCCCTTCTCCAGCCTCTCCCTTCTCCACAGCTGGCTCTTTATCTGTTGCTTCTGCTGCCTGTTCTCCCACCTCTCCCTTCTCTTCCACAGCCACTTCTCCTGCTTCAGCCTCTTCCCCAGCTGCCTTTGCCTCCTTGTCTGACACTTCTGTTCTCTCCTTCTCCTCAGTTGCCTTGACCACCTTGTCTTCAGGCACTGTCTTCTGCTCTTTTTCTACCTCCTTCCCCTCCACAGCTGCCTCCTCTTTCACAGCCTCCTTTTCCACAGCCACCTGCTGCTTCTGCTCTTCTGAAGTTTCTTCTTTTTCCACAGAAACCTCCATTTTCTCTTCAGCCTCTTCAGGCTTTACATCCCTGTCAGCAGTTGCTTCTTCTTTTGGTTTCTCTTCCGTAACCTCTTTCGTTTCATGACCTTCCTCTTTGATTTCCTTCTCAGACAGTACTGGAGACTCTTCTGTAGACTTTTTGGCCTCTTCTTTTTCCCCCATGGCGTTATAAACCTGTTCTCTCAACTCCTCCCTTGCTTCTTCTACATGATTGAGGAAGCATAAACATTTCTTCGAGTTTAGTGATAAAGACATTAAAGGGCACTGACAACACCACCCTCAGACCCTCCAGTGTGTGTTGGTTTGTTACCAAGTTGGATGACGCTCCTTAAAAGCTTCATTTTCCAAGTACAAGGAATTAGGACACAACCAACATAGTCACTTTGAGCTAAACAAACCCCTTCCCCTTCCCCAGCATTGCAAGCGGCCGCTCAAGCAGTGCCAGCGATTTTAGTCACAGCTAAGCAAGAGGTGCCAGTGTTTTAATAGTCTGGATGGACAGGAATTCCTGTATCATCTCCAGCTGCAGGCAGTGTAAAATAGTTACTGTTCCTGGACTTTTTACAGAGACTCAGACCTGCTGGACTACACACACTGTACTGCTACAAGGTTACAAAGCAGTTCAAGTCAGCGGTGAAGCTTAGGAAAGCAAGCTTGAATGCAGTGTTTCAGGACACAGACACCTGGTGACCCTTCACATATGCTTTCAGTGACCAGCTCCTTGCAGATGTTTTATAGGTTTTGCTCATTTTAAAGCAAGACTAAAAAAAAAAAAAAAAAAAAACAAAAAACCAAAACAACCAAAACCACAACCACCACCAAAAAAAAAAAAAAAGTCCATTCAGACTGCCAAGAGTTTCAACAGAACAGTTCAGGCTACCCAAGATACCAATGGACTAAACTTGGATTGTTTCAGCAAGAACATACAGTTTGGTGCCTCCACACCAGGGCAGGCAGCTTTACCTACCATCAACAGCTGGCAAGGCAGAATCATCTTCTGCTTTTTCTCCTTCCTCTTCCACCTGCATCCCTTCTAAGGCATTTCCCAGCACACCATTTTCCATTCTGCAGGGAACAAAAGCTTGTTATCCCCTTGGCTCTTGTAACACGTCACCACTTGAACTGCCCAAGCTCAATGTCACAGCCCATCTCACCCAGGGCAACCCTGTCTGAATCACATCCTAGTGCAACCCTGTCCATAAAGGAGTGAAATCCTGTTACACCAGACAGACAAACTGTCACCATACCTTGCCAACTCCAGGAGAGACTTTCCATAGTAAAAAAAAGCTTCTGCACACTCATCCGCTGTCTCACCATATTTCTTACCCCTAGAAAAATAATGAAGAATTATTTGCCTGTGCCTACTTTAGGTTTTGATACGTGAACTTGAAAGCTAAATTTTCCTGGACAGGAAGAAATCAGGTTTTTGCCTCCTCTTTCATTGGTTTAAACTAATAATGAACTCTCCCCTCACTTAGCTTTCATGTGGCTTTCAAACACACACAAAGGAAATTAGTCTCTAACCCAAAAAGTACCATTCTCAGAGACTGATCAAGACTAGTGAACACAGTACTAGAAAATAACAATATCTCATTGCTGTTATACTAAAAGACCCCTGCAAAATAAACTATCAAAGCCCTTTTCCTCCCTAGGGAACTGCACTGGCAATTACTATCACAAAAACCATCTAAGCTGCACACCAGCTACAGCACTGCCCAGCACTTGGGGGGAATTCAGTTTGTCCTCTCCTCAGTTCTATCGTAAATTACAAACACGTGAGGTAAAAATCCCAATCTTTCTTGCGTGAGCCACATCAGAACAGCCAAAAGCTGAAGCCCGAGCCCTGCAAAAACACACAGAACATTCTACTACTCACAGTAAACTTGCAGCTTCCTGGAATGCATTAACAGCAGCCGGAATATTTCCCATTACCAAGTGCTTCTGCCCCAAACCCAGTAGTTTCTTTGATTCTCCGTCCACATCCATACTGGAGGAGGGGAAATAAGTCAAATACAGGATGCTGTTAGTTTCCACAGTCATTTCACAGACAGCTTTCAAAATCTAAGCAGCTTTATGGAAGAGGGAGTTGTGTGAGTTCCAGCAGTTGGAACTACCAGCAGGGATTCGTTTGGTTTCGTTTGTTTAAATGTGGAACAACTTAATAGTTCCAATAACCAAGGGAAGATGGGCAAATCTGAACCAACCACTGCAAAAAGTATCAGAATCTGGTATGGCAAAGGGTGCTAAGGAATACACTTTAGGAGTTGCACAGAAACACAGCACTGAGTACCACAGCGTTTCACCAGAATCCAATGCTAGCTAAGTCAAGAAAAAGAAGAATAAGCCCAAGTTAAGACTTTTCATAGCACAGCACGATGCAGCTGAGAAGAATGACAGATGGAAATCTCAGTTTCAATTCACTCCATCCTGCACAGCTTTTTTTCCAGAAGGTTCAGCCCAGCACAGTATCTCAGACTGGGACAAGAGAGTATTGTCACATGCCAGTCTGGGCCTCCCCAGCACTAACTCACAGACCAAGAACTTTGAGAACAGCTGCTATTTGCATATTTATTAGTCCTTGAAATGGTTTTACTGCTCTAGATTTGTGCAAACCACGGGTGAGCACAAGTTTTCAGCACCTACAGCACCCACATCAGTTAAACCCCAAGCCTAACCATGTGATTCGAAGGGTGAGTTTTGTGTTTTACTCAGTAACTCCTGAATTTCATGTTGTTCAGTGACCGACAGTCCCGACTCCCTCACCTGTCTGTCTTGTCTGTGGATGTGGAAGGGGCTGCCAATTCTTCTTCCATCCTGCAAACAAAACATCGAGTGATTCTTTTATAAGAAGTCACCCACCCCACGGCAGGAGGGGTGTGAAACCAGGGCCGGGAGCGCTGGATTTCAGGCGTCCATCCCCGCGGGGCGAGCTCGGGTGGCTGTGCCGGGCTCGGCGGTGGGTTGGGTGTGCGGGGTGCCGGGGGTGGGTGCGGAGGCTCCGCCGGGCCGGCCCCGCGCAGACAATGGGCCTTTCCCGCCCTGCCCGGCCCCGCCCCCCGCCCTTGGCGCCAAACCCCGCGGCGGCTCCTCACGGGCCACGGGTCACGTGATGCCCCCCCCCACGCGGCGTCGGCTGCCCCCAACAAAGATGGCGGCGGCCGCGCCGTGGTCACGTGGTGGCTCCGCGCGAGCCGCGCGGGCCCAGCTGGCGCCGGAGGAGCGGGAAGCGGAATGTACCACCGGGGCGGGGGGGGAACGGGGCCGGCCGGTACCACCGGAGCACTGGGGGGACGGGGCGGGCCGGTACCACCGGGGCGGGAGGGGGGACGGGGGAGGAAGGTACCAGCGGCGGCGGGAGGGGAGCACAGGGGGGGATGCAGGTATAACCGTCGGTGCGGGGGGAGCAGAGGGGACAGGCGCGACATCCCGACCAGCACCCCCAGCCCCCCCCCAAGGAAATCCTGCCCACCGCTCCCCTCTTTCCCCCTTGCCCCCTCCGGGCGCGAAAGCGCCCCCCCCCTCCTCTGCTACCCCCCCGCCCCCTCCCCAACACACACACACCGCGACCGGGGCCAGCCAGGCCTACCTAGTCGCGGAGGCCGGCGCGGGCTCAACGCAGGGGGGAGCGGCGACGGCCGAGGATTGCATAGAAGCTGCTGGAGAGAGGGGCGGCGGCGGCAGAGTGCAGCCCCCTGCCCCTCGGGCCGCCTATATACCCCCGAGGACACGCCCCGGCCCGCCTGGCGGCGCGCGCGCGCCGCGGGGGGACTACCACTCCCGGCATGCCCCGCGCCCGCCCCGCCGCGGGACGCCGGGGCGCCGCCGCGCGGGGGCCGCCGGGAAATGTAGTGCCAGCCGGGGGACGGGGCCCCGCGGGGCACGCTGGGAAGTGCAGTCCAGTGCCGTCCCCAGCCCGCCCCTCCCGGAGCCTCCTTCCCGGCCTCGCGTATTCCCGGGAGGCTCCGGCGCCCTTACCCTGGCACAGCCTGAGCAGCCACCCGCAGCCAGCGCAAGGCGGGCAGTCCGTGGGCTCCGGCTCCGCTCTGCCGCAGCACACGGTCCCGAGCGGGCAGGGCTGACATGGCCGCGGCCCCCTCAGGGCACAGACCCGCGGGCTCCTCTGCCCCGCTGTTATTATTACAAGATAAAAGTTCACCGGCTCCAACTCCGCTATGTCACTGCACGCAGCAACAGAGCTGGGAGTGTGGACTTCACAGAGACACAGAATCAATCTGCTTTTCTTGGGAATTTTTCCCAGCCCACTTACCCCTGATTGGAGAAATAACCGGACAAAGTTAATTGGGGCCCTGACATAAGAGAGGGGGGAAAAAAGTCTCAAAGTCATAAAATGAGCGCAGAATTTATTTAAGACAAGCAAACAAGCAAGGGGAACAGAAGCAAGGAAAGCCACTGTCCTTGGCAGGATGACTGCTGTGAGCAGTGCACAGAGTGCCTTCGAAGCAGGATTGCTTCCCTAATGACTGCAGCAAGAACCATATTCAAACTCACCCAGTGTTTGATTAGAACAATCAAAAAACCCAACAGGAATTTCATTTTCCTTAGGAGAAAATGTCCAGTCTCGTAAAGAATCCTAACAGAGCTGCAATGGCTTTTTCCACTGAGGTAAATTCAACAGGAATTAGAAAACATTTTACCAAGAAACAGAAGTTCCTTAAATTTTACATACAAAGAGTGATAAACAGGTTTGTTCCAGTTCAGCTGCACGCTGGGAGGCCCAGAGCAGGAAATACTTGAGGAGGCATTACACTCAGGATGAATATGTAGCTTTACAATAGGCCTACTGTAAATGAGGTTATCAAAATTAAAGTATCTAATTCTTTACATTTTGAACTATTCAAATACAGAAGATTATTCTTCTGTTTGCTACTGCTATGGGAAAAATTAATCCTATCTTACTAAAATAAAGTGTTAAATGTTGCCAAGGCCACAGAAGGTACCACCATCAGAGCAGGGGTAGGTACTGACACCTCATGCCCTTTATCTCAGATGGTGATTCATTAAGAGACTGAAACAAAATAAAACTGTAGTTAGAGCTGGAGTTCCAGCCCTGGTCAGCAGTGCATCATCACTCAGTATATTAGTCCCTGCCAGGGGGGAACACAGAGACATGGAAGTGAGAAAACAGAGGCACAGAAAGGCAAGTGACTTGCCCTGTTACCATCAGGTCAGGGATAAAGCAGGAAACAGGAGCAGCTCTCCCAAGCAGCAACCCAGCCAGCACCCAAAAATGCTACATCAAAATGGAAGGAGCTCTCTGACAGGTCTTTGCTCTTACTGTATAGTCAGAAACTGATTTTGTGACCTTCCAGAACTCAGACTGGACATCTCTGGTAAAGAAACACTGGACAACTTCACGGGAAAGGCAGGATGTTTTTCTACAAGACTTCCTGAAAAGTTCTTGTGGCTTTTGTGATAGGAGGATCAGAGCTATTGTCAGAGCTGAAACCCAGAACTGTGACAAGCAAGAGAGCATTGCCCTGAAGGCCTGCTCCAGGATCTGCTTTTATTCTCTTCGAATCTACAGGCAAATTTAAAAAAAGAGAAAATAGAAAATTATAAGTCCCACAAGTACAGTGAAGTGGATAAAAGTGCTGGGCATGGCTGGTTACTTCGGTTTTAATGAAAGAGTATGGACACAGTGCAACTGTAGCACATTTCACTTTGTTCCCTGTGTAAAAAATATTAATAAAGATACCAAAGTTGCTGGCTGAGCAGTTTTTTAGTCTTAAAATACTTTCATCTCTTCACGTTTTTTTCATTTTTTCCCCTCATGGTAACAACTAAAGTTTTCAAAACCGTTTCACAGGCAGTAAACCCAAAGTATTGCCCTAGCTTGATAATGACATGTTTGGAACTTGATTTAGACTCCACCACTCTACCTAATCTCCAAAAGATTTGATGCTTCCAGCAGCAAGCTTGTAGTCATTGTAATAAATCCACAAACTCTGACATGGAAGCTACAGTATCTCCAGAAAGGAGGTCGATTAGAAACAGTACATTGTAGGTAAACCTGCTGAGGAAGGAAGGTTTAAATTTGGACAGTGTTTTTGACAAATTGTGGCAACAATTATTCTGTGGAAGGGCACTAAGAGGAGCATGTTACTTTAGACCTTATTTTCTTGTAGTTAATAGGGGTCATTGAAGGGGTAATGGGGGTGTCCAGCATCTCTGGCTACAAGCTTTCCATCCACCTGTGAAGTAAACAAGACAAATGCGAGTCAGCAAGATAAAAATCCATTCTTACTCTCAGTTTCAATTTCTCCATGGTTTAGATTTCTAAACCTTTTTATCTCAAACATCTGGGAGTATATTTTTCAGCTTAAACGAGAGCTGTTCCCTCTGCTCCCAAGTCCTCCAAGCATTTCTTAAAAGAAAAGACAGATTTCTGTAGCCTAGAGCAAGACCCTTTCAAGCTGCAGAGACTTGAAGAACTAGATTAAGAATAGTTAAAAAAAGCCTTTTGCCTTGTAGCTGTTCCTGAGTAAGTGTTGTAACACGCACACTTCCAAAACACTTTAGTGGAGTTGGAACCTCTGTTTCCACGACAGAGTTGCTGGGCTGCCAATTTTTAGAGATGGATAAGATAAAACACACTGGATGACTTGTTCAGGGCCACATACTGAGGCACTAATAGTGTCACTGCACTCCTTCATAGCCCTTTTTGTTTAAGAACATTTCCACAGAAGACCAGCTTGTCCAGCTGTCACATGGAAATACTGAGACCGATATTTGCAGATCATAATCAAGCAGAGGCTCAGGCTGACCCAAAAGCAGATGTGGCCATGCAGAAGTCTCAGCTCCTACGTCCCACCTCTGGGCATTCAGATGCACAAGCTGCATTTCTAGTTGCACTAAATCCATTGCAACACCCCCAATGTGTGAAGAGCTGAGGTAAAACCTCGTCTGTAACGTTTGGGGAAGCCTGGGTGCATTGGCAGAAGTGCACACACCTCCCTGGGTGACAGGTGAGCATCATTCAACTACAACTTACATTAAGCAACTAATGACTGAATAAAAGTCATGTCAGAGAAATCACTGATTTTTATACATACAAATGTGGGTTTTATACATATAAAGGTGATGTTAGGGATCACTCAAAATGTTCCGGGGCCAGAGGGAATCACAGGGACTTTCAAACCAAGCATCCACTAGGAAACACCTCCATCGGCTTTCAGTATAAAACCTGCATTTCAAAGCAACAACTGGAATTCCTGCTATTGAACTGTTTAGATGAAATGAGTCGCCTGGGGGCACTGCAGAGCACAGAACGAGGGTGTTACGGTTTAACGTTTGACTAATGCTCTGATTAAAACAAAATTAAGCTGCAATGAAGCTGTCAACAGAAGGCAGTCCTTAAAACTGCGGACAGAAGTGTCACAGTAGCTTCAGGTTTCCTCACGTCCTCTTGAGAGCCAACAGCTTTCTCATATTCCTAGAATTCAGATTCCTCCTTTCCCCTCCCAGTTTCTTCCCCCTGCATATTTCTCCACAGCATGCCAAGACAGCAGCTGCCAGAAGCAATGTTTCACATCACTGATTCCAGTCTACCCCAGGAATCTGAGAGAAGGAGGGAGGATAAAATCAGCAGTGAACACACTGCAGGTGAATGGTAGTTTACTGTCAAAAATAGGTCATGATGTGTACACAACCATCACTCCTCTCCTGGCTTGACAGTCATTTAAGTTTCACTTCAGTATACTCCTTGGCCAATCATGTGTTTCCAAAAGTTTGGATTTCAGGCAGGTGAAAGGTCATTTCCAACCTCTAACTAGGTAATGAACAGTTAAAAGTATAAAGCAACTTAAATTACCTACACACAATGTAATGGCCTCTCCTCAGGCTTTAACATAACGAGGAAAAGAGAGGCACAACTATGAGAACTTGTGGTTATAGATCAGTGAAGTAAAGCAAGGAAGAACTGTCTTGTCAGACAGAACAGGAGCTCTGGTGTCACTGCCATATCACACTTTGAAATCCAGAACTGAATCTGTTAAGTCAGATTCATAAGAGAGATAGGCATGAAAGGTTAGATAGGAATTTTAATTCACAGTTGATGAAAAATCTTTCCAATAAGCCCAGAAGCGATGGGCAGGAGACAAAAGGTTCCACTAGAGATCCTACAGCTACAGAGCCGTGATTTAATTCTCCTCATCTTGCTTCTTCCTGTCCTGTTATCTGACAATATGGCAATACCTTTGAAGCCCAGCTGCATCACATCCACCCTCTCTCAAGCTGGATGGGCTACCACTTTGAACTGCATTTCATCTCTCCTTTGTGAATCCCTGTGATCTGATCAGGTCTCCCAGGAAACATCAGCTCATCCAAGCCAGGCTACATTCTAATGTATTTTGCAGTTTCGTTAACAAAACAACTTTGTTTGCAGCCAAAGTATGAAAACACTTCGAAAGAAACACGCAGTCAGCAGCAGGTGTGCTTGTCACTGCCACACTCACACAGAGCAGCAGCTAAGCTTGCCCTTTGGTGAACAGACTCCTGATCCATAAACACAGAGATAATTTTGGCTGCAAGGATGTGGGGGTTTATATTTATGCACACATACAGCTGAAAGTGTGGCCTTGAGGCTCTCGGAAGCCCCAGCGTGATGAACAGTTGGAAGTTGTAACAAGTATCTAACCTCGATATGAGACAGTCGTTCACCACACATTCACAACTTCTCTTTAATAAGTCAGACTTTGTCACTGATATGCTCTCCAGCATTCAAAAACCCACAGTCCTGGACAAAAGCTTTCCCCAAGGAACTCCTATAGCCAGAAGAATAATCTACAGGCAGACAAACTGCTGAAGAGGCAGGGGTATGCTTGACAGCTTCCAAATCTGCTGAGAGATTTCCTATATCTATGCAGTGTATGATAGAGAAGGGATAAATCACTTCAGATTCATTATAGCACAATTATAACAATTCATTATAGTTGCCATATGTTGGCCAGTGATGCACCTCTGCTGTACAGTCAGAAACAGGATGATAAGAAAGGAGAAACACTAAAGACAGGAGACAAAAAGGCACTGAGTATTTTTTTTGCAGCGAGGAAAAAAGAACAAGGTCCTTTAATATAATAAAAGAAAGACTAAGAGGACTTCAACACTTACAAGGCATTGGTTTCTCTCAAAACAGAGAAGCATCTGCCAGCACATGAGGTAAGGTTTTGTGTGACAGTAAACTACTGATGCTGAAAGATGCTGCAGCTAATAGATTTGGGAAGAGAAATACAACATCCTAAGCCAAACTCCTTATATTGGAGCAAAGTCATTACAACAGATTCTGAAAGGGGGAACTTGCAGTGGAGGGGAGGGGACAAATTCCCAGATGTGACTTCCACAATGGATGTGGAGAATTAACAGTACCCTGAGTCTTCACTGATCTTGGAGGTTTATGGTATAAAGTAGACAGTGACAGCTGGAACAAGGAGAACTTCTGGAGGAATGCCATGGACCTCAGCCTGCTTGGACTTGTGAACAACAAATCAGCAGGAGTTTGGTGAGATTTGAAGTGAGATGGGACTCTGACCTAAAGATGGGTCAGTAATGGAAACTCAGGAGAGGGCCACCAGTGTCCAAAACAGAGAAAAGTTTTCAAAGAGTTACCTCTTCTGTACCCAGACTTTGAAAAATTCTTTCCTCTTAGATAACCTAAGTAGACCTGATGGGGAGGCTAAAGAAAGAAAACTGTAAAACCTCAAGTTGTGGCCATATGCACACACCAAAACCTACGAGAAACACGAAAAATTTACCGTGATCATTGGCACAATGTAACGCCAGTTTTTATTCAGGCTTGCAATGTGGCTCATCTCCTGGTCTGTGAGGCTGAAATCAAACACCTGAGAACAAAAGCAAGAGGCTCTGATAAATAACCATAAGTTGCCATCGGTTTGTCTTCTGCTTATAAATATGAAATTGCAATTAAACTCATTGTATAACAAACACCATGTAAAGTCTGAGGTGTTCACACACCTGCCAACTCTAAGCCTACACTGTTACTGCATAGTGCTCTTCCACAAAGATAAAAGCAGTAGGACTCTTCCTCCAAGTAAGTGCTGCCTATTCAATCAATATTCTCTTCCCATGTAGATCTAAACCTCAAGTAACAGAATTTACAGGAATTTCTTGAGATTTCTAGCAGCACACTACGTGGCAGAATTTGGTTTAATGGCAGTAACAGCTACAGAAACAGCTCCTAACTTAGAAACAAGTATGTAACCAGCCAATCTTAATGATTAAGGGCTGAAAAAAGATCCCAAGCAGTGATTCGGAGACATCCCCCAAGATTATTTAAAGTCAGAGTTTTCAAATAATTTTTAAAGTGAACTGTCTCTACTTCAGAGCAGAACTGAGCCACTCTTCTTCCTTCAGCATCGCTAGAATGGCAGTTTGCTGCAGAAATAGTCACCAGCCCTCACTTGCAGGACAGAGAAACTATTACTCATAAATAAGAACCACTGAACATCATTAGAAGACTCCCTTGTTCAATAAATTTGTGTCTCAAAAAAATTTAGGTAAAGACTTTTCATGTAGACTTCTAAAAAATACCTTCTGATAACAAGACTGTGCATGTGCACATCTGCACACACTCACACACTGAGTTGCTTAAAACCCATTATTTGTTTTCAAAAAAAAAATAAATCTTTACCCTCCCTTTTAAGTGTGTTGATGAACAAGTATGAACCAAGTGTCTCAGCTTGTTGCTCTGCAAGTCTTAGGACAGTGTATTACTCACATGAAAGGGAATTGATGAAACTCCTTTCCTCCATTTCAGCTTACCTGGAGATTCTGCTGAATGCGAGCAGGAGTGACACTCTTGGGAATGGCAACCACTTTACGCTGCACTTGCCATCTGTTAAGAGGAGGGCAGGTGAGAGATTTTGTCTGCGTGTGCAGCCCAAGAACCATAAGTATTTATTTTGGTTGGGTAATAATCTGTGGCAGCAGAGATGCCACTTCTGTTTGTATGTGAAATAAAAATCCCCAGAGGAGGAGCGACGCAGCACTGCATGGTATTAGAACCTGGGGTGTCCAAGCTCAAGCAAGACAGTAGTCACTGGACTAATTAGTGAGGGGAAGATGTTCATGCCCTGGAACAAGCAAGCAAGTTTCAAGTGTTTTAAGCTAAAAACCCGAGAAAGAGTCAGAAAAATGTACTTAGGCATTTTTTGCAAGTTCTAACACGACAACTTCTGAGAAACTAGATGAAAACCCAGATCCCTGAAGTGCCTGTCTGGTGGCTTGAGCACAAAATCTTGAACATGTTCAACTGGCAGGATAACTTGCTACTGCCCAAGACCCTGGTAGTGATATCAACAGATATAAAGCCAGTCAAAAAATGAGGACAGAAATCCAATTTTACTTTACGAGGTGCTGATCACATTCTGGATATCACTCAATCACCTTGTTTCCCAGTATATCCAGTTTTTGCTATATAAAAACAAAGCTACAAACAGTTCTTCAGTGCAAAGGAGAAAGGTCTTTTCCTCACTCCCTCTTCTTGGGAACCCACCTGAATGCAGCAGCAAGTACTAGAGTGTTCAAGAAACTGGCCACACACAGATTCAGTGGGCAGCAGTCACGTGGGGTACACCACTGCCTTTATTGCCCTACTGCTATTTCCCAGAAGAAAAGGTAGTGAACTGTCCTAGACATGGATCCAGGCCCTAAAAGGACCCCTCTGATCTAGTCCATCCACCTGTCCTAAGGCAGGACAAACTCTACCAGCTCTCTAAGACAAGCACCAAACGGAGTTTGCTTTTGGCACTCCCTGTGATTTTAACCCACACCAGTGGGGCAGAACACATATTTAAGCAGATTCCTTCTGGCTTGCTTTATTTAAGGCTGGGTCCCAAACACCACCTCTCTCACAATTGTTCTGTACCTGAGGATGATCTGTGCAGGTGACTTGCTGTATTTTTCTGCAATTTTTTTGATGCCAGGTTCCTCTAGAAGCACGGGCTCATCTGGGTGTTTCCACATACGGTCTGGAGAACCAAGGGGACTGTAGGCAGTGACAACCAGTCCTCGTTTCTGGCAGTGAGCAATCAGCTCGTTCTGAGCCAGGTAAGGATGGCATTCCACCTATTAAAATGACCCACAGAACAGATATCAACACAAAACTAAACAAATGGGAAGTAGAGCACAGCAGAACCAAACACATCACAGGAGCTCGTTCCAGATTCTGGAAAACCTTATGAGGATAAGATTTAAGTTAAGGTATAACCAGGAGAGTGAAGAAGTGTCTGGTGGGCTAAGTTTACAAGAAACAGAAAAGAAATCATCTAAGCTTAATGCTGGATTTTCCCCAGGTACCAAAACAGATCATACAACAAGAAAGGAAACTCTCTACGATAGGGATTCCCGTTACTCCTCACCATCTTTCCTTCTTACAGACTAAATTGTTCCTCTTGTGCCAAATACATAGCACTGGTTTGCAAATTCTTCACTCTTTTGGACAAATAGGAAAGGTATTTGTCTTCTTCATTCATCTCACCTGGAGCACAGCTGGTTTGACAGTAGCCACACTCAGCACATCATCGATCTGACGGCTGTTGAAGTTTGACAGCCCAATGGCTTTCACAAGACCTTTTTCCACCAGTTTCTCCATAGCCTTCCAGGTATCCTTGTAATCGGTGTAATCGTAGCGCATCGTGTTATCAGGGTTCTTGGGGAAGAGATTGTCCCCTCGCCTACAGCATCAAAGGTGAAGGGTAAGTACACCTATCACATTATTTACATTATGTTAGTTCTTCACTGAAAGAAACCTTCCCCAAAGTATTCTTAAAAACTTACACACAGTCTGGAGGGCAGAGCACAAACTGAGTGAATTTATCTGTTCAGTTCCATTATATGACTGAACCTCTAAGCAGTTATTACACAGATAGTCTTCCTACATAAAGTTGTTATACAGCACTTTGAAGTAGTTACCTGGACTACACAGAACTGATAAGCCACTGTATACACAGCAGCAGCTCTTTGCACACTTGGATCCTAATAAAACAGCTGATTTAGGGAGCAGCAACTCAGAGAGCGGCTTTGGGTTTTCAATTTATTTCCAAGAGAGGATTGGTATTCTTCATAGGCTGTTTGGAGCTGCTACCAAAGGGATCCTGGGTTAAGAGGTATCTAGGAGAAACTGTATTCTCACAGAAGTCTTAATATGTTGGTTGGGCATGTTTCCTTCCAGTAAGTCGCACCAACACATTTAAAAAATAAAATTAAAAAAAATTAAAAAAAAAAAAAGGCCAAAAGAAACAAACAGACACAAAGAATCTAGTTGTGCCAGGTGACACCACCACAGCCAAAGGGCTGTGACTGGTCCCTGAGCAGTCCATGCTTGGAAGAGTATAAGCAATCCCAGTGGAAGAGCACTGCTTCATAACCACCACAGGACTTTGCTAGCTCAGAACTCAGACCCTTACATTGCTCTAGCTAAGCAGGGAATGGTGTGAGAAATGGCAGCAGTTGGGGACAAGGGAAGATGGTTCTTCATGTCATTGATAAATCTAGAAACAAAAGTAACTCTGAAAGCTTTATCAGTTCCCAGCTCAGAAAAGCAGCCTCATATGTCAAGAGCACTGCGTTAAGTGGGGGTAATTTTCAAGACCTAGAGGCACTGTGATTTTCATGTGGAAGTCCTTTGCTCAGCTTCCCAGGACAACAGGCATTATAGATAAGCATGCATTAAAACTGTTAGGTAGAATAATGGAAAACTGGAGAGTGAGTGAAGAGTTTCCAAGGAGAAGAAAAAGGAGAAGTGCTTTATTAGAGTGTCAGTTGTGTCAGCGGTTGCGTAACATCGAGCAAATTTAAACATTAGTAATATCTAAACATACATCATTATCTGTGTTTCTGTGTTATGTGTCATTCTCAAAGCAATATTTAATGGGTCTTTTTTTCCAAGCAAATGAAAAGCAAACCTGTTTCACAACAGGGGGAATTTTTAACAGCTCTTCCTCCAGACCAAAAGCACTTCCTCATTCCGTTATGCTGAGGAATATATTTATACTTTGAGCATCTTTCATCTTACCGTTAGTGTTTCACTCTGTAAAATTCAGTTCCTATAATCAGAAGGAGTAAAAACATTCTCAAAGCTGCAGAATGGACAGAGTCCTCATAAACTGACAGGGTCTTCCCTGTTGCCTGTTGAGTGAAGACTACATGCAAACATCTGGTCAGGAGATTTATTCCCCTTGCCTTTTTTTTTGCTGATTGTAGTTGGGTGGGGGGAACAACTGTTTCCACATCTACAAGGAAATAAAGTATGGAACTCTGCTTCTCATGGGGTTGTAGGGTAATTGCATTTAGCACTTAACTGGAAAACTTTCCATCTCTTATTTCCTCAAATCATAGAATTACTGCAATTAGTGTCATAAGAAGTCATTTCACTTCCTCCTCACACAGATACCACCATGATACTGCATGTGCTTGGCCACTCCAGTACACTGAATAACTACTAGTGAAAAGTGTTTTCTTCTTTACAAAGCACTTAATTTTCATTTTACAGATCAGTACAACTAAGGCACAGAGCAGTTTCAGTATTTCCTTAAGGTTACCACACTTCCCCAATGCCTGAATGAAGACAGCAGACTATTTTAACTTCTAATATATTTGAAACTCAAAGACTTTACCTCACAGGTAGTGTAAGATGGCAAGCTTCAGTATAGAAACTTGTCCCATAAAGCTTTATTACTTTTCCCAGTTACCTAATCTTGGCACCTATGCTAAATTGTTACCAGTTTAGTGATCCTAATTTCATTACCTAATTGTTCTCATGACTAAAAAATTTATGTAGTTGCGTAAAGATTTTAAATGAAGACTTAATACTCATTTTCCAGCCTCATCATTGCTAAATAATGAGAGCAATTATCCTTTTTCTATTTACAATACTACACAAAACCATAAGTTTTGTCTCCTCTACTGTATGTTTACAGACATGCTACAAATCTTACAATAAACAAATTCCCACCCAACTGAAATTCAAAGAATGAAATTTGAACAATTGTTTCTGTGAATGAATGGACAAAATATGAGTAAGCTGTGTGTAGAAAAGAGTGTCTACTTGACAGTCCACAGGACCACACACCAAAAAACATCTTGCAGGCAGTATACACAGGAAGAAATTCACAGCTCAGAAAAATGTCCTCAGGATATAACATGATACAACTGGGCTTTCTGCATTCTGTGCCCTTTCCACTTAGTACTTACTCAAAGGCATGAGGCCAGTGCATAAGGTACAGGTCCAGGTAATCCAGCTTCATATCTCCAAGTGTTTTCCTCAGTGCTGGCTCTACATCTTCTGGGTGGTGCTTGGTATTCCAGAGCTTTGATGTTACAAACAGGTCCTCCCTTTTAATAACCTTCAAGAAAGGAAGGAGAGCACAATTTACTGGAACGAGTTCAGAAAGAGAATTGCAACAATTACCCAACTAGTTTTAAAACAAAGAGAACAATTGAAGTTTTTGTTTAAAAAAAAAAAAAAAGGTTAACACATGGAACATACTAATTAAACCTTTCGAATGTTCTCCATCCAATAAAACTGGATGGAGAAGAGCCAGAGAAATACACACACTGGCAGGTCCTAAAGTATATCAAATACTTCAGTGATTCAAGGGTTAAAGCCACTACTAAGTGTGATGTGGTCAAAAGAAAGATTGTTCACTTTATTCATATGTAAATTTTGAAATTTCTATTTAACAATTCACATATTTAAGGCATAACCAGCCAACTGACTTTACTCATCACATGCTATAAACCAAGAAGCTTCTTGTGGAAAGAGCATGGGAAAATAAACAAAACTTTCCCCAAACCTTTGCATTTGAGTTTCCTGGCTGTGGAAGGAACACACTAAGAACTGAAAGCCCTGTACCATCTTGGAAGGGTAAGACCCATAAATAAAACAAACAGAGAGTTGGTTAACTAGATAGTATAAAATGCAAAAGGGAGATCACAGCTGAGGCACAGAATTCCATCACAAAGGATGCTTCTCACTGTCTTATGTCTGACAAAATTTCACTCAAGTCTGTATTTTGAAGAAGCTGGAATGATTAATCCCTTAGTTTCTCTCCTCCAACCATTCAATTATTTCTGTGTTTCACACAAGGAGGTCGTGTTCAAGAAGAAAGATTTTTAAAAATTCTTTTTAAAAATAGTTTTAATTTAAATTGTAGATTTAAGTTAGCTGGCTAATGTGAACTGAACAAAAGATCTATGCTTTCCTTTGTGAGTTACCACATCTAGTAGGGAGGAATCCCTGGGGCAAGCTGAAAACAGCCTCTCTCAAGCAAATCACAAAACAAAGAGATTGCCCTAAAGCCAAGGCAAGAGCAGCAGGAAAACAGGAACATGAAAACTTTCTTTCCATGGGCTCTGAGGCTGTACAGGCAATCCTTCTGGCCCCTTGGGCCAACAAGTGCAAGGGGATAAATTTAAGATTCCACCATCCATAGGAATGCCTGTTACATTACATTATACTTAGGCCTTGGACTCTCAGGCCCTGGAGTCACACTTATTAAAACTTGACACACAATCACTGTTTAAAAAAAAGAAATCACCACATATTTACTCACTCATATTTTACCTATAACCACAAAACCTACACTCACCAAATTTGCTGAGGCTACCTACCATTGCCTGCTAGACTGGAAAATTAGAGTAACTTTCCACATAAATCGTGGTAAGTATTTTACGTTATAACTCCTGATTCCGGGAACCCACAGTCTTTGAACATCCAAACTGGGATACTTCGTGAGGGGGAAAGGGGCAGGCAGGCAAATTTAAAAAAAAAAAAAAAAAAAAAAAAGGCATTTTCTGTAGCTTCCATCCAAATATTCCTGACAATCTTTTCTTCCCATGACAGCCAGGAGGGTTTTAAGAGCAGAGAAAGACCTCTTTCATGCCTGCTCCTGGCTAAATAACGAACAGCTGGGGTAGACCAGGAGGAACGACCACAAATGTCAGCTTCACAAGTCTGCTTCTGGGTCACGGCTGTAAATTTTGGTACAGCACACACAGTCAGCACGGGGGTTCCCGTGTTTCTACCTTGTTGGGCCCAACGCACTCCTGGAAGGCCTCCCCGATCTCGGCCTCGTTGCTGTAGGCCGCGGCGCAGTCGATGTGGCGATAGCCCGCGCTCAGGGCGCATTTCACGGCGTCCTTCACCTGCAAGCAGAAACAGATTGTCCAGTGCCAGCACTGAAAAGGGACACAGCACCGGGACAAAAGCTAAAAAAAAATGTTACAGACTCAGCGAGCAACACTCCCCCAAAAAGAACCCCACAGACCTGCATAAGGTTGTGATACAGGGCCCTCTGTGGCACAGCCCTGGGGGGAGAGGTGATTGCTGGCAGACACTCCAGGGGTAACAAGGAAATGGGCTGTGCACACAGGACCATTCATACAGGAATGCACCAGGATAGAACAAATCCCTACTTTTCGCTATAGCTGTCACACTTTTCTTGGATATAAAATGGGCTTTAAGAAGCAGTTTTCAAATAAATCAAGGCTTCAGAAGACAAACTTTCTCACCTGACTGATGAATCCATGTCAGTTAAACCTGAAATATATCTCCTCTCGCCCAGCAAAGGAAGGGCCTGGTTTCTAACTCCAGAATCACCAGAGTTTGGGTTTGGTTCAACTACTCACACTTAAGTGCTAAGATAATGCTATTTTATGGTACATTTTTCTTTTGTGTCTCATTCTTACTGATTACGCAACAATGAAAGTTATACTGCTGGGATACTCCTGATGGTGCTCACGACTTCACATTTTGCTCACATTGAAGGTGTTGCCAACAGCAACACGCCCTTTGCTGCCTATTGTTACACAAAAGCCAGAACGTTTGGGAACCAAGGCGCTATATTTCAAATTTGTATCTGCTTTCGAAAGCTCTAATGAAGCAGAAGCACAAAACATCTTCACATGTGGGCCTCAGATATGAAGTGAGTCCAGGAACCACAGAATGGCATCTTTGTGAGGAATCATAAGGAGCTTTTGAATAAAGATTTTTTAATAACTGATTGTGCAAGAACGAAGATTACTACAGGTGCCAGTGTAGTCATCATCTCCTGTTAGGCTGATGGGCATTTAGTAAAATCTGTTTCATTTAAGTTCCAGTGGATAGCAAGCACATGTTCTCTATGACATCTATCCACCTGAAGCACTACAGAAAGAGTACATCCTACCTGCACTGGGATTTCTATACATTGCTACTCACTGACCTGTCTCTCAAAACTGGGGGAGACTGTAAATTACTCTGGGTACAATGCTTGATGCAATAGGGCCCTAATGCGTTTATAGAGATCACCTCTCTTGACAAGAGACTAAAAATGTGTCCACAAAGGCTAGAGGGAGATTGGTTTCTTTCAACTTAACCAAAGTACCAGGATTTTCAATTTTAAACCTGACAAAATTAGTAATACCAAATAAAGGCATGTACAGTCCTGCTTTTGGATGCTACAGAAAGGCAAAGGGGAATCAAATGTGAAAACATCTCTCTCCTACTGCTGGATTTCATTTGTTTTTCTTTTCAAGAACTGTAGTAAAGGCAGATACAGGATATTCTGACTGCATTCTTTGGCATTTTGAGAGCAGAACTGGAATGTAGCTCAGTTTCCCTTAGCCAGAATGACAAAGCACTTCTATTATAGCAGTGAAGTGAACTATTCCCTCCTCTAGCAGAATGGTAGTTACAGTGCTCCTTTTGCCTGACAAAGGCATTCCTCAGAAGGTCACTACAAAGTCAAGGGCAGGGTAACTCTGAAATCACTTGAGACACAGTAAAGGCTTTTAAGACTCAATATCTATCCCCCAAAAAGATGAGAGTTGTGGAGAGGGACAGGACAGGGAAACTAGCAATGTTCTATGTCTGCACTAATCCCTTATTTCCTGTGTCAGATTAATACTTTTTTAAAATCCAAACAGGTACAAAATTTGCCATAAAATGCAAGTAGGTACTGCTCACAGAAGACCAGAGATAAGGCACCAGAAACATGTCTCTGCAAAGTGTTCCCAACAGGAGGCTGTATTTTTTTATCAGCATGTTTTGACAAATTTCTAGGACTGAAAAACTGGGACTGGTCATTTAAATAAGGTTTGGATCTGGGAAAAAAAATCTGTATTTTTGTAAACTACTCTCAGCCTACTAAGATGTTCCCGTGTGAACTGAAAGTTCCTGTTCCACATAAAAGGCAAGCAATCAAGAGAAAATGTGCAAAAAACAAAAAGGCATTTTTGGAGGGGAAAAAAATAACATATAGATATAAGTCTAAGAAAAGTACTTTTTTTGAAAGGAATTTTTGTATTTTTGAGATTATGTGCAGACAGATACACACATTTTGTGGCGGGGAACAGAGGAGGTGGAGATTCATGTGCCTCTGGCTATTTGGTGGTGTGCAGTAACAGTAGCCAAAGGATCCTTCAATCTTTCCATACATTCTTTAGTTTGGCCTGCTGATTCATGCCTTTCTTCAAATGGTTTGCCCCAAAACAGACACAATATTGCAGTCCATGTGATATTCAGATGGAGTATGACCAGAACATAAGTGTTCCTGTATTACAGTTTCTACATATTGCACTAAAATTTGCTGAAAATGAACTAGATAAGCAAAGCCAACTTAAGAGTTGGTGTTGCCTAAAAATAAAGGGGGTTGCCTCTTATCCTTCAAATGTTGATTTTAAGCCCCTCCCTTAACACATACCAGCAGCAGTGAATTTTTTGTGCCTGTAACCAGGATTCTCCATATTGCCTAATGAACTTCAAGAACTGAACAGTCTCCTCCGTGGCTGCAATCCTGTCACAAGACACTCAGTCTAACTGGTTTTCTGAGGCATGTGTTTCCTCTTCAGCTCTCCTGAAGTTTCACACAGAAATACAACTTCCCTAAGCCCCGTGTCTCTCTCCCCCTCCACAGAGCCAGCCTCTGCCACTGCAGGTTAGACTGCTCATCAGGTGGGGATCAATCCTGCAGCTTGAAAGCATGGCTCTCTTGAGAGAACAAAGCATTAAAGGATTACAGATAATCCAGCTGCAATATCAAAGAGCCATGCTACTGATATTCTCGATGCTCTTGTCTGAATGGATTTCTCTTTGAACTCATTCACGCTGTCAGTTCATAAAACTTTTGTACTGTGCTCCCTTCCATTCAACAGGCCTCTGTCATGTTCCTATGGAAACATGTAAAACAAATTTCTCTTCTAGCATTTGATTATGTAAAACACAAAACACCCTATTATTTTATAGGGTCTAAATCCTATAAAATCCTATAGTCTTCCAACACGGATTTAGATTCAATAATTTGTCCCCCATTCTTAATATCTAGGAAACTAGGGCTGCAATGACACCTTTGTACTGGACTGCTAAGATCTGGCTACAGGTCAGGGTTTGCTTACAATCAGGAACAGCAATAACAAAGAAATCACTCAAGCTTGGCAAGGAAAATAACTACAATGTGCAAAATATTTGCCTGAAATAATTTAAAAGCCATCCATTTCCATGCTTGCTTCTAATGCAGCCCTTGCACAAAGGAGCTTTTGACACATAGCCTCTACTTGGGAAACAGCTAGATTAAATACAATCAATGATAATTCTTCTGCTTCTCTGGGTTTTGGCCCTCAGTCTTTAATTCATAACAGCAATTATTATGCCTGAACTATATCATGTCCTTTTAAGGGTAAATCATTTGGATGATCAGCCAAACTGCCACTATGCCTCTGAATTTTCAAAAGTGATAATCAGAAATTTATTTATTCCATAGGAATAGCAGCAACTTCTGTAACTCTGGTCATTCCTAGATTTTGCCTGCAATAAATTCTGCAAGTAAGTCTTTGAAGACAGCAGATATTGCAAATAAGTGACTCCCAGTGACTTCTGAGGAATCCCAGAGAAGATGGCTGGATCCTGTGTGGGGTCCAGCTGCTAGCAGCACTGCTTATTATGGCAAAATCCTGAATTAGGTTTAAATTATGCACAAACAGGATCTGTTCCAGTTCCTTTATAAGGCTGCACTCTCCCCAGAACAGTTCATGCACAAAATAAACAATGTATTCATATTTTGTTTGGTTAGTCTCAGACATTTGTTTTGGACAAAGCACATTTAACTGCTCTGAGTGCACAGAAATTCATCCATTAAGTTTGTGCATATTAATAAACTTAATTAAGCTGTCAGTTGATGTTTTAAGTGGCAGAGCTGAACATTCACCCTCGTCCTCGTTTAAGAGGTTGACTGAGCTCTCAACCCAACTCAGTGGCCACATTAGCACAGCTTCCATTCCCAACAGATCCACTGTCCTGACAGCTGTTTGGACAGGAAAACCCACAATAAATGGCTCTGAATAGATTTAATTTTCATAGCTTGTTTCCCACCTTTTCCTCTAATCGGCACAAGAGAATAGCACGTCTTGAGAAGGGTTTTAACTTTCCCTCTCAGTCACAAAGCTCATGCAGGAGTAGCAGCAAGACACACATTTACTGCACAGACATGCAACAGTGCAAATGCATGATTCAGAGAAGCTGTGGATGCCCCATCCCTGGAAGTGTTCCAAGGCCAGGTTGGACGGGACTTGGAGCAACCTGGTCTAGTGGAAGGTGTCCCTGCCCATGGCACGGAGTTGAAAACAGATCTTTAAGGTCTCTACCAACCCAAACTATCCTGTGATTCTACAATTCTTTGAATACCAGCTAAGAATTCCACCAAGCAGTGGACGTGGCCTTCCACAGGAAGCATGTACAATTTCTTCCCCTAAGAATTTATCTTTCAACCAAATGAAAGAGAAAGGAAAAGACAGACGAGGGGGAGAAGCATTCCAATAGCAGGCACAGTCCACAGCAGGCAAACATTCCCACAGACTGTTTGTAGTAACACAGGGAATTGTTTCCAAGTGTGGTGTTTGCCAATTCATTGCATTCAGAGGCAGAGTGAATGTCTAATGATACATGAGTCTCTTAGTCTAAAAGCTGGCTGACCCAAGCAAGTTCTTTGTTTTTCTGCTAACCATTGGCTGACTGCTGGAACAGGACTCATTGCAAGAACAACTACATTTCTTGCCTCCCAAAATAATGCTTTCTGCTGAGTCACCAGCCTAAGCCAGAGGGGTATCTGGTCAAGCTGGCAGCCTGAGGATTTATCAGTGGAAAAGCCCAGCATCACACTACTGCTACAGCATTTTCCCTGTCCCACCTTACTCATTGGTCTCTTTCTGGATTCATGTCCCAAAGCACAACTGCCTGGGGTCAGGGTTAACAAGTTTGAAGGGATCTCCTACTGCTGCTTTAATGCCTTAGTTGTGCAAATACACACATACATTCCACTGGCTTCAGTGGACTCAAAGCCAGAACAACTCAAGCAAAGGATCCGAGCCTCAGATCTGGGGTCTCCAAAAAAAAGGTGTACACACCACAAAGAGTGTTGTGAGCACAATATTGTATTGTTCTCTGCTTACTTGGCCACGGTCACTTTTCCAAGTTCCCAGTCCCACGAGAGGCATCTTCTGCCCATTGTGGAGTGTAACGAAGTCACACGCTGCAGACATTTTTGCCTGGAGAATAAAAAGAACAAATGGTTTTGGAGCAATTCAGTAAGTTGCAAAAATTTACCTCTTCTGCTCCCAACAGCAAAGTGTTTTTTAATCAAAAAGGAAGGGCTTACAGTGTGTCCCAACATCCTCACAATCTATGTTTCTGCTCTAACAGTTAAAAGACTGCATTCAGGATGAGCTCCAAAGCTGGCTAGCTGATTTCAGCAGAAGCTGAGAAAGTTACTTCCCAAGTTCTGCTGCATCTAAGCTGTTATGTGTTTAAAAAAACAACAAAGAGAATCAAGAGTGGAAACATGCAATGTTGGTTGAATATCTGTCTATATAAGAGGAGTGGATGTTTTCAAAGCATAGCATTCACACAGCATACCTTCCCAAAAAAGATCTGCCTTCTCTGTGTTATCATTTTCCTTAGATAATTAGGTACCAGCCCACAGATGTGTTCACACAGAGAGTTTATATTTTCAATTTTTTCCTTAGCTTATCAACCCACTGTTTTGTACATTTACAGCAGACACCAAACAGCACACTTGTTTTTCAGAAGGACATAACAGCACAGCTTGAGTGATCCTGACCTCAAGGCCACGGCACACCAAGGAGCTGGTGATCCACAGAACAATTAAACCAGAGTAGGTCCAGGCTTCCCCTGTGCTGCATGTCATGCACAGGGTGGCCTCCAGGCCTGTTCTGTGAGATGCACAACCCAGGACTGCAGGATAAGCTTAGCAGCCACCTGTAACAGGGGAACCTGCAGGCAGCTCAAACTTTGTACCTGTGATTATGCCTCCTTGCTGTTATCTAAAAGAGCAGGAAGTTCTCATGCAAGCACCCTTTGTGTTTGACAGTAGAGGTGATGAATAGAGTTGTTTTCTTGTAAAAGAATTCCTAGGAGTTTGAGTGACCAAAACAGGGTAACCTCTCTTATGGACAGGGTCAGCACAACATGCTGCCCACAAATCAGAGGAGGTCTGCACAACCTGGGGCTCCCAGCACCTGAAGGGATGCAAGATTATCAACACTTTCCTCTTTATAGGGTTAGCTCTCAAAACCAGTGTTTGAGGTGATACTTCAGACTCCAAGTGCCCTCCTTACCAGGATTGATTGTAATGGGCCAACAGGTCCTGGTGCAAAACGACAATCACATGAAACTGATGCTCTGGATTTGCACTGAGTTAAGTCCAGATAATGGTGCTGAACGCAATCACTGGTGAACCAAATTGCAGGTGTACATCTGCATTTTGGAGGAGGGGGTCAGAGAAGGCAGAATGAAAATGCCAACAGTATTCTCTTCTATTCTGAGCTTGCACAGGCATTTTGTAGCCAGCTACAAGCAAGTGGGTGCTTTTTACCTGAAATTAGTTGCCTAAATAAAGGCATCTCCTTACATCACAACTAAAAACTTCAGGCTTTTTGGTTCACTTTGGCCTATAATACAAATAAGACATCAACTGTAAGCTTTACACAACCATGTTATGCAATCATCTTAAAGGTAAGAGTTCAGCTCAGAAGACAAGGTACACATTTAATCAATAACTAGCATCAGCACATTTTCTAAGATCCATTCTGCTTCATGTAACGTTGTTGTATATTAACACCACTGAGAGATCAGAAATAAAAACTCTGGAAGAATGAAACACATCAAAATGAGAGACACTAGAAGAAAATACATTAATTAACATTTTTGACTCAGATTGTTCTCTAAAATAGGAGAGTTAGGAGAACCACTGTATCTGCTAGCCATCATCATTTGGTTCACTAAAATGCTGGACGCCTCTTCTTAGGAGGGCAGAGACAAAACCAAACACAAAAGCAAACTAATTCTGGGCAAGACAGATGTGGTTTTTAGCTTAACAATGCTGACCTATTGCCACATTCACATAAAAGAATTAAATCTCACAGTAATTCAAAGGCCAGGAGGATGCATCAATAACCAGAGTAGCGCGAACCACACCTGCGCATCAACCCAGGGTACAACTCATTTTTAACCAGAAGCAAGGGGTCTTCCGGCAGTAAAACACACATAGATATGCACAATATTAATACGTATAGCTATGCAAAATAGGAACACATCGGCAATACTTAAATCGCCGCTACCGAACAGCCGAATGCAGCGCAGACGAGGGGCGACCCTCCGTATTTCGGCTGCCCCCGGAGGCGCCAAGCGCGCCCACCTGCCCCTTATCGGGGACGGGGGCGATAAGGCGGCCCCGCAGCCCCCGCAGCGCTCCCGCACTCACCGCCTTGCACTCACCGCCCGCCCGCAGCGCTGCTCAGCTCAGCGCAGCTCAGCTCGGCCCGGCCCAGCTCAGCTCAGCCCAACCCGGCCCTTCCGCTTCCGCACCGGGAGCGGCCCGGGGTCGGGGGCCGGAGCAGGCGGGGTGGCCGCTGCCGGGCCGGAGGGTGAAGGTCGGCCCGTGAGGGCTCGGCGGGGCAGAGCAGCCGCCCCAGCGCGGCGCTGCCCACGGGCGGCGCTCGGGATCCCGCGCGGGGCCTGTCCCGGCGCTGCTGCGGCCCCGGCTCCCACCCGCTCCCCGATGAGCGGGAACTCCATCGGCCGCTCCTTCTCGGTCAGGGTCCCCTCGGGAAGGTCGGACAGCCCAGATCCCCCTCGCCCCGTTCGCAGCCAAGCGCTGAAGTGATGAACGCGATGGGCCGCGCCACGCGGAGGGAGGCGACAAAAGACACCCCTGGCCCCGTAAATCCCACATGAAGCGTTTGCATGAAGGTCCCCCTGACTGCTGATTGTCTCGGCCTCTTGAAACCGTTTTTACTTGTGGGAAGACAGAATTTCCCTAGTTTTATTTGCAGCCCTAAACAATAGGAATCCAGGGAAAGTGCAAGGCCAGTTACACTCGTTTTGCTCCAGCTTTTGTGCCAAAAGGTGCATAAAGGGGGAAGGAGCTGCACTTCCCAAAGGAGCTGGGGCGCCTCTTGTTGCAGGTGCCCAGGAATGCATTTCTTTGTTTGCTCGGAGGTTTGCTCAGAGATTAGAGCAGGCTCTTTCAGCAGAGTGCTTTCTGCTGGGCAGGAACAACCCTGCTACTGGTTAAGTCAAAGCCTTCCACTGGAGCAGACTTCGGCCTGTAACCGAGACACTTAAACACAACATTAAAAAAAAACCCAACACGTAGGTAGCCAGTTTTGACTTTTACTCCAGGCTTGAAATGAACTTGAAAAGATAAAGATTAGATCAGAAATAAGGCAATGTATATATCCGGTGGGGCTTTGAAGAGCCTGTTATTTATTTCCAGAAAGATAATTCTGCTGCAGATTCGTTCTTTGCTGTTCTGACTTGAACTGCTCAGGAGGTTTAAAGGCACAAAGGTCAATTAATCTCTTGGGCATGCATGTGACCAGATTTTTCTGTTGCACAGCCTTTTTTGACAAAATACAGGAAAGTGGAAGGAAAGTGCAAGGACAAGACAACAAAATTAACAGGAAATAGAAAATTTGAGAAAATGAAAGAATAAAGCGGGAGGAATCACTGCCAAGTTTCTTTTTATGGAGACCCTGTGCATCACAAATACATTTAAAAATCCACAGTCTTCATGCAACAGAAGAGGTTTGATTTATATAAATATCACATGTGAAAACCTTAACAAACCTCAGCCTCCGATAACATTATAGGGAATAAAAGAGAAAAGGTAAGGAAGGCTAAAACATTTTGTCATCAAAAGGCAGTGATTATCCAAACATACAGTAGTAGCTTGCTAATTGAAAAAAGAAGAAATGCAGAGAAGGAAGAGGTAGTGCAAGACATTTTTACCTAGAAATACCGTCTTCATTTAAGCAAAACAAGGAAAGCAAATGTGTGCATTGTATATTTAATGATAAGAAATTGTTTTCATTACAATGATTGTGCACCAGCTGCTCGTGCGTAAATGCCCCACGGCTTGGGAACATGTCAGTTGTTGACTTTTCACTTGACTTTCTGCATATATTATATTAAATTGTCCCCACATGGCCAGGATTTTACTCTTACTGTGTCCCTGATAGTAACACGTGTATGCAGAAGTTGGTATGTTCAGGATTCATGCATGAGGATGTCATCACACACTGGCATTACAGGGCAGGCATGCTCGAGGGGCATGTCCAGTATTGCCCAAACCCAGTTCACATTACTATTCCAACTAAATTCATCTTAATCTAGTAGTCTTGGACACAAAAACTTCAAATTCTCCTCTGACAAACTGCATGGAAACCCAAATGTGTGGTGGTGTTCTGAAACAGGACCCATTTCTTTGCCTTTATTTTTACACACAGCAGTGTGATTGTTTTTCACATCAGGGGCCCATTCCCAAGAAAGATACATGGGAGATACTGTGATCAAAGTGATGGATGTAAAATCTAGCTTGGTTCCCAGTTTGGGTGGTTTCAGTGCTCTGGCACAGCAGGGCCTGCCAGCTCCTTTTTGTTAATAGATTAACTACTTATTGTGTCCCTGTCTGTGTGGATGGGTGCAGAGGCCTCCCTGGGCCTCTGATGCTCCATGCTAATCAGGTACAAGCTGATCCTGTCTGGCAGCTATTTTAGCAGAACACTACACCATGGTTACACTGCTGTGTGGAAAAGCAAGGTGGGGAGAGAACTCCATCCTTCTGGCACCTGCAGGGGTAGACATGCCCTTTATTTCCTGGGAAACCTAATTTTTTTTAATTTAAATAGCATCTTACATCTAAAGATTGAAAAAAGCTAGAGAGACCCAGGTGCTCACTGAACAAGGAGTGGCCCTGAAAATTTATTACTCTAAAACCTCCAAAAAATTGATGTTTGGAAAGACAAGCTCAGAAATTAATCAAAAATAATGAGGCCATGGACGTATGAATGGAAATGCAATGCTGATGCACAAACCTGGAACAAACTGCATACCATATTGGGTATATTATGCACCTGAAAGTATGAGATATGAGCATAACCAGCATTAAAGGAGTCAGAAACCATGAGAAAGTAATTTCTGATTTGTAAATTGGTAAACATGCCAGAGTTGCATTAGGACTACATTGTTCTAGAGGTTTTAATTAGGACTGCCTGACCTTTCAGGAGTTAATCTTTCACGGGTTCATTGGCCTGAGGTGATAGGGAGGTACATACATGTCTCACTATATAGACCTGGATTCTCATGGCAACATTGATGTTAAGAAAGTAGCAAACTTCTTTCTTTAAAAGATTAAGTAAGCATGCTATAACAGTAGAAACAGCATTAAATAAATTATTTGCAAGAAGTGAGTGCAGATTTTTTCCTGAGTACACATGTGCTTTTATTGTTTTAAAACTAATTTAATCCGGTCCCCAAACCAGTCATCTCTGGGTGAAACACCCCGTGGGCATGGTCACCCAGCAGCACTACCCAGCGATCTCAATTATGAACATTTAAGTGTGTTAATCCTTTGTGGTTTTCTCCTTATGACAATTTATAATCAAGTTTTAACAAGTATAAGAAACACAACCGTAAACTGCAAAAAGACAAGTGAAAATCAGTTGCTAAACACATTTCTTCCTTTTGACTAAAGCAAGCATGTTTGTCCTTGATATGTGCCTAATGGCCTTTAGTATTCATTATCTAATAAAGATTTAATATTTAAATTCGGGGTTTGGTCCTCAAAAAGTACCATGCTGCTTCAGTTCTGTCTTGGATCCAAACACAATGCTTATGAGGATTCACTGAGGCCAAATATCCCTCAGAGCAGCTTCACCCTGTGAATGATGCAAAACGTCCTGAAATGAGTAATTGTATCCTCCGAGAGTTTCCATCCTACCACTGAAGCTCAAAGGTTAATTTAGTTTTCAGCTGTTTTTGCTGACTTGCATGGCTTGGGTAGGCATTTCCATTGATGGGCAAGAATCAATGAAAGCCTCGGGAATGAGTGCCAGGTTGAGGAGGCAGTGGGTAATGCAGAGCGAGAGGATGGAGATTTGACACCCCCCCCTCTATAACACGTTGAATTGAACAGTGTTGAAGTATCACTGAAGTATCAGCAGCACTCTGAACGCACATTGCCCTGTTTATAGGTTTTGTGTTATTCATGTCAGTGGCCAACCCTTAATTCACCTGAATAACCACCGGTCATCTTTTATGCTCCCTCAAAGTGCTGTGAACCCTCTGAGGACTTCTAACAGCGGTATCTTCGTTAATTAAGGCATTAAGAAAGCAATTTCTCCTCGCACTAGGCCCATCAATTGTTTACAGCCGTGACATCTGACGCTTCCACGGCACCTCCCGGCCCTCTCTCCAGGGGATTTATCTGCGCGCAGTGCAGCGGGGGTGCCCCTCACGGCCCGCCGCGATAACCGCGATGTGCCAAGTCATGCTGCCCTGGCAGGCGGCGGGGCCGCCCCTCGCCGCGGCCTCGGGCCCGTCCCCTCGCGAGATCGGCGCGGCTATAAAGGGGGCGGCGCGGCGGGGCCGCCGCAGTTTCAGGAGCGCTGTTGTTGCTGCTGCGTGTGCGGGACCGGCCCGGCCTTCGCGTGAGTGTGTGCGCGGGTGCGGCACCGCCGCGGGGTTGGGGGGCGGGGGGCGGCTTTGCACCTTTTTTACCCTTTTTTTTTTTTGCCCCTCTTTTAAATTTATTTTCTGGGCGCTTTTTTTGTGCGCGTGGCTTTTTTTTTTCCTTTCTTTCTCGTTTGCCTTCCCCTCCCCCTCTGCGCGGGTGCGCCCTTGAGCGAAGCGCGCAGCGCTCTGGCCCTGGCCCGCCGCGTCCCGCCCCCGAAAAGGAGCGCGCTGCGGGGGCTGCCGCCCGCTTCCCGCCGTCAGCTTTCTCCTCTCCTTTTTAGCGGGCAGATAAGTCCTTCCAACGCCCCGGCCTTTATCAGAGCTGCCCGCAGCGCTGCACGGGGAGGAGCCGCGGGAGGAGCCCCGCAGGGGGAGCGCGGCTGCCGGGAGCTGAGCGGCCCCTTCTCCCCGAGATGCGCGTCGGCATCTCACTTCTAAGCTTCAAAAAAAAAAACAACAAACCACACCCGAGTGCTCGATTCGGCTTGGGGGCATGCAGGGGGCGGGTGTCCCCTGTCCCAGAGCAGGGTAGCGGTGTCCTTGGCGCAGGGGGAGGCTCGGAGGTCGCCCCGCAGCCCCGTGGTTGGGGGGGTGCCCGGGTGCGGTGCCCTCGGTGCGGTGTCGCTCTCTGGCCGCAGCTCCCGTATCTCGACCGCCTTCTTGTGACGGTCTGGAGGTGGCAAAGTGGGTGTGTTTTTGAAACGGCCTTTCGCTTTTGTTCGAGGCACCCTAAAGGTATGAATTGCTGGTTCGGAGAGCGGGCCTGGCTTGTTATAATTGCCGTTTGAAGATAATTGAGGCCGTCTGCGGCTGTGAGCAACAAAGGTTGCTCTGACCGGGTCCGAGCGTATTTGACTTACAGCGTTCATTCGGCTCTCCTCCGGAATGAAAGGAAATAACAATGATTCTGTGGTCTGTTACTCTGTGGGTTAGGAAATGCTGTGGCTAAAAATCCGAGCGTAACACGTGCTGACCCCAGACAGAAAAGCAGAAAGGTTGGCAGGTCGCAGTAGGTTCTCCGAGCAAAGCAGATGGTTCTCTTGCAGCACCAGGCAGCCGAGATCTCCTGCCGATGTTAAATGATTTTCATGTTATCGAAAATGGGGGCGATAATTGTAGTTTAGGAAGGGGAAGTATCAAAGAGCAGTCCGACGGCTTCCGCTTGACATTGAATACCTGCCTAGTGAAATACTCCAGGGGATTGCTGATGGAACAAATGTAGGAGGACTGGCGCAGTACTGAGCAAAAGTGTGACCTTGAGCTTGAGTAACGGAAAAGAATGTAATTCAGTGACAAAATGTGGGGTCGTGCACTCCAGGCCAAACAGCTTTTGCTTATAAGATAAAACCGGCCAGTTGGAGGCATCTCAAATACTGTGCAATGGCTGTTCCACCCTTCTTTGTGCAGAATTGCACTTTGGGAACAGCACCTGCGTTTGTGAGTACAGGATTATTGATGTTCTGCTGCCAGGCTGCTTCAGTTGCAATCTACAAATACTCTCTGGTTCTGGCCATCTTTATTTGCAAGACTCGCTCCCAGTCTGCTGCAGTTGAAGACTAAACCCTTGGGTGAACATGGGGATAAGGAGCTTTGTTGCAATAGGCATTTAGAAACACTGAACGTGCTGGCACTTCTCAAAATAAAAACTGAGAGGTGGATGGTTACTGTCTATATACTGCCAGGGTGCTCGAGAGAAACTTTCAAAAGTAAAACTGTTGCTAAAAAAAAAAAAAAAACAAAAAAAAAAACACAAAAAACCACGTGGATTGAAAGCTAAACGTTTGACTGGAGGGCCAGTTCTCCAGGAACAAAGTGCCTGGCAAAGGGGAAGGAGCCAAGAAATGAGGTGCTCTCAAACTTTTTTTAGAACGGACTTAGTGCCTCGCAGGCACAACATGGAAGAATCCTTGAATCTTGGCTTTCCTTAGCAACATGAGACTCATGCTAACCTCTGAGGTGGTTTTATTTCCAAGGCAGCTAGTGCTTGTAGCGGTGTTTAGAATGATTTAAGTGAAATCACTTTTAAGAATATTTTGTGGGCTGCAGAAATAAGGTTTATAGAGTTGGCAATCTGAAAGATTGTGCTCTGGATGCAACTGGAATTCTAAAGTGATATACTGCATTCCCAGACTGAGCAAAAAATACTGCACAGGGTGTATTACAGATGACTAGCTTTTAGGGCAGGCAGCCAGAAGTAGAGTTCTCTTGTCCTTGTGTACCGTCTTACTCTTTTTTTCAATGGACTTGGGGAGAAAACAACCTGGCTGTACTGATTTAAGACTTGGTGAAATTTTAATTGTTAACACAGAATGCGATTTCCACATGTACCACGAGTCTTTCTGGTTGCAAATAAAAAAAGATTTAATTGTTTGATGGCTTAAAGTGTTGTTATGCAGAGCACTGTTCCCTAGGGATTAACAGAAGTTATTTTCTTTCAGAATCAACGGGAAGATCAAGTTTGAGGTCTTAAATTCCCTTGTAAAATTGAACAAGGGTCTTCTCATCGGAAGGTTCTAAAAAACAGACTTTCTACTCATCCACCAAGTGGAATGGGAAGATATTTCTGAGTTCTGCTTAGGCTGTAGGCTAGCCCTTTCCCAGACTCTGAGCTGTTACTGGTTAGATAACCATTACTGTATCATTAGGAGGCTATGAGCCAAACATCTTGAAGTGCTGGTCATCTCTGTAGTGGCTTGACTACCCAGGTGACAAAGTTAAAACCCATGTCACTCTGAAGCCTTGTGTAGCAAGTCTAAGTTGTCTTTGGTGTTCAGTCTAGATTGATAAAAGGCTTTGAATAAATGCTTACTTCCAGGTGCAAAGGTACCATTATCTAAACTGTGTTGGTGTTACCTCCTGTCTAGATTAAATCAAGATGTCTTCGGGAAAGGCTTTCATTGGAAAACCAGCCCCTGACTTTACTGCCACGGCTGTGATGCCAGATGGACAATTCAAAGACATCAAACTCTCTGACTACAAAGGTAAGTTTGTGCTTCTCTAATTACACAGATAGTCTGGCCATAGGCAGGAGTGAAGGGTATCTAAAGATACATCTTGATTTGGTTCCAGAGTAATAGTGACCACTTGGCAGTGGACTGAAGTATGGAACTTCTGCAGTGGTTCTCAGTGGTGGCAGGAGTATGCTTGGGAAGCTGTCAGCAGCATGACTGGATGTCCCACCTATGATAACTGTTGTTAATTAACACAAAACCCCTCTAAACTGTAATCTTGCATCAGGCTTATTGCCCTGTGTATCACAGTGAGACTGGTGTAACAGCAAAATCTTCTCTTCCATCTTTGTCAATGGAAAGTAGATTCTTTCCTCTAACCTCTGAAGTCCTGTTCTCTGGAGTACTAGCAACATGTTTGCCTTGCCAGAAAAGCTTACAGTAAAGGGAAAGTCTGAAGTATCCAAGTACTAATGTTGATGGTTTCAGAAACAGGTTTCTAATCATGCTGCAGGCTGCATGAGGGCGGTGAGTAGGTATAGGCTGTTCCCCTACTCAGTTAACATGTCTCCTTGGCTTGTAGCCTTTCAGACCTGTGCCATTTCTCTTTTAATTGTCAGCCACGAGGTCTTCTAGTGTAGCACTCCCCGAGGTGTACTCTGGGCAGGCCTGTGGGAATAGGCTCAGGAGACAGGCATTCCCTGTCAAATTTGACAGTCTGGTTTTGGAGGCTTCAGTTGGGTAGGATTCTGCATTACATATAAATATATATATATATAGCAAGTCTTAAAATAAAGGCATCTGTAGTTTGTCATTTAATCTTTAAAGGTAGTTTTGTGTTAAGCCTTTTCCCCTCTATCAGAATTTGAATGGTTGATACCAAATATGATAACTCTTAAAAAGCTGAGAGGTTAACTGGTTATACTGCTTTTCTAGGAAAATATGTTGTGTTCTTCTTCTACCCCCTGGACTTCACTTTTGTCTGTCCAACTGAAATTATTGCATACAGTGACAGAGCTGATGAATTCAAGAAAATCAACTGTGAAGTAATTGGAGCTTCTGTTGACTCTCACTTTTGTCACCTTGCCTGGTAAGAATCATCATTTTAACCTAATAGAATGTTCTGTCTGGCCTCAGTTCTTGCAGAAACTGAATTCTGAGTGTATTCAAACTTGCTTAATGAAGTGTCAAAGGCACTTGGGAAGTATTTGTAGTGCCAGCTGCCTCTGATCAGAACTGAGCACACTGGTCAGTTCTTTTGTTGCCTGCTGGCTGACTGAGTACAATACTGCAGAAAGGATCAGCTTCTGTTGTTCCTTTAACCTTCCTTCTGAACTGCCCATATTTTTAACATTTAAACTTCCTTCTTTTAGGATCAACACTCCTAAGAAACAGGGGGGCTTGGGTACTATGAAAATCCCCTTGGTTTCTGACACAAAACGTGCCATTGCCAAAGAATATGGAGTACTTAAGGAGGATGAAGGTATTGCATACAGGTAATAAATACACCAGAAGGTAAACTTGCTGATAAAGTCTCTTGTTGCAGTACATGGAGCATGTCAGATGAACACAGAGCTTGTGTACACTTGAACACCTGCAGTAGGCTGAAGCTCTTGGCTGTTCTACATGTAAACTCCTTCAAGGAGAGATGCTACTTGGTTCTCCTTAGTGCTTAGGCTTCCTGTGCTTTTGTCTAGTTAGATAAATGCTGCACAGTGCAGGAGTATCATGCAGGTGAGCTTCTGCAAACATTGGTAATGCAAGACCTACATAGTCATGAGAATGATTACGGGTATTTAGTGATCAAAGTACAGATTAATTAAAACCCAGGCCTTATCTTTTAGCCAACTGTTCAGTAAAAGTTGCTGAGGGAGCTGAACTTTTGCTGATTTAACCTGACTTTGGAGGACTGATGAGCTGTTTCTGGTTGGGGTTTTGAGAACAGTGTGTAGGATTTTTTTTTTTTTTTTGAATGTAAGAATGCCTCTCTTGGAATTTACTTTTTCCTTGGGTTTCTCTTCCATTTTGTCTTTTTTTACTAGGATCTTCCTTAAACAGGAAGCATTTCTTTCCTGCTTCAGTGTTTTGACTTGCCTCCTGTCCTTCCTAGTTGCTGCTGAATGTTAAGCCTTTAGTTGCTAATGTTTCAGTGCTATGCATGCACCAAAGGTGTTAGTTTTTAGGAAGAGGTCAGTAATACTAGATGACACTGCCATAACTGAATACTGAACTTTGAGTTTTTGAAACTCATTTCAATCTACTCAAGTCTTTCAAAAAGCTGTGTTTAACTTTGGGGCTGTTTTTTTTGTTTGTTTTTTTAGAGGCCTGTTCATAATTGATGACAAGGGCATCTTGAGGCAGATTACTATCAATGATCTTCCTGTTGGCCGTTCTGTTGATGAAACCCTCAGACTTGTCCAGGCCTTCCAGTTTACAGATAAACATGGAGAAGGTAAGAGTTCTTCTTTTTAATTTAATGCTTTCTCTGAGGAACAGTATTGAGTAGGCAGGATAAATCAAGGTTTACTAAAAGGTACTAAGTCCACATCAATCTGTGCACAGCAAGTAATTGTAGCTTTTGTAATGCAGCTGGTTCTGTAAAGCTGCTTGTTGAAGGACACTGTAGTGCTTTATCCTGTTCCAGTTAATTGTCCATTGAGTACTTGCTAATGTTGAGATATCACTTAAATCAACTTGGTGATGGATATCTTGTCCAGCACAGAGCAGTTGTGTCCCTCTCAATTGGACAGAAAATACTTGAGACAGAAATGAAGAACATGAAGCAGCATGATTTAGATTCTGCTCTTGGATTTGGTAGGTTGAGACCACCAGTTCTAAGGTAGTGTTTGATGCAGTCTGCTAGGCAAAACATTCAAATTTCCAGAAAGTCTGCTGATCTTTTTGTCAATGTGTAGTGAGGGGAAAAATGGATGAGTCTGTGCCCATAGTTCAAGGGTGATAAGGTGCTTCAGGCTGGCAGCTTTTCTGCAGGAATTAAAAAATAAAAAGGCACCGCAGATGAAAAGTTTAAACCAAGTTATGGAAACTCAAAATTGCTATGTAGGTGTTGGTAGTCTTCTGTTGTCATTAACTAATGACATGTGTTGCTGCTGGGCATACTTACTGTGCTTCAGAACAGGTAAATCAATGGCAGGTTTTATTTTAATAAGCTGCTCTTGTGGCTCTGGTATAGCCTGAAGAGAGTCAGTCTTTCTGAACATGTCAGGTGAGGGAACATCCCAAATACCTGATGGAGCAGTCACATGTCATGCAAATGAAGCCTTTTGGGGTTTACTGTGCCTTGGAGTAGGCGAGTTTTAGAACTAGGACTGCAGTGACATCTAAACCAGGATAGACCAGAGTAAGGTGTGTAGCAACACTCAGAAGCTGAGAATTCTGTAGCTGTAATTGCCAGTCCTGTGTGGAGCAAGCACCAGACATTGCATGGCTGTAAACAAGGAGTACTGTTGCTGCAAATTTGAGACCATGAAACCTCTGAGTCATGGTGGCTTTCTGATAGCCATGTAGGGGAACTAGTGACAGTTTAACACTTTTTCCCCCCTCAGTGTTAAACTGGAGAAAGGGCCCTGGGTGAATTAAAGATAAGGGAATACAGACTGGACTGGATCCCAGGAGATAAGTGTACTGAGATGGTGTTAAAGCCTCTCTGGCCTGGGCTGCTGGAGTTGGTGTTACCTTGCTGTTGAGCTTCTCTGAAGCTCTTAAGTGGAGTGGGGAGGGGGTGCATGTGTGAACACTGTTCTGTGGGCAGACACCTGGTTCACTTGCCCAGTGAACAAATGGAAATGAGTAAAACAAACTGAACATAATGTGACCCTGAATGCCCCATCTGTATGTTGCAAAGGTGTGTACATGTTCTGAGTTGCTGTTTTGCCTTGCTGTTGTGTAAAACGTGTTCTGCAGAAGCAGCTGGTAAGACTTAAAACATTCGTATCGTTTCAGTGTGCCCAGCTGGCTGGAAGCCTGGGAGTGACACAATCAAGCCTGATGTTCAGAAAAGTAAAGAGTATTTCGCCAAGCAGAAATAAACATTCAGCCTGAGTGGAAACTAGAATGCCTTACATAAAGAGCAAGCATCAGTTACTGAACTTTGACTAAGTCATTGCATCTGAGTCAAGGGATCATGTTATAGTTATAAGCAGTAACTTTTTTACTTGAAGGAAAGTTTGTCCTGTTGACAGTACCTTCATAGAAAATACTAATGATCAGTATCTGTACATCAAGCCCTGTTGACCTTAGTGACAATGCTGTGTATGTGGTTAGCCATGTGTTACATATAGAGCAGTGGTATCCTTTTGTAACTCTATTAAACTTGTGAAAAGAGCACCCTGTCTACTGTTTTTCTGTTTAGTTGTCAGGAGGAAAGCAGTGCAGGCTGCACTTGTGGAAGCTCTCCCTACTGAAGGCCTTTTACTACAGCTCCATTAGAATGGAGATAGAAATGCTTAGTTTTCATGTTGCAGTAGTAAAAGACTCTTCACATTCCTCGTGCCTTTGCTACTAGGTAAAGGAACGTGGTTTGATTTTTCTGTCAAGACTTAATCTCTGGGCACTGCAGTGTTGCTCAGAGCATAGATGTGACTGACAGAGGTGGGGCACATTTTCATGCACCATGTCAGCTTACTCATTTCTGCATCTGCTGTAGTCAGCATGGACTGTTCAAGGTCAGTTTCTAGGAATCCAACATTCAGTTTGAATGCTGTCAGTACAGGAGTGGAAGACTGGGCTTCCTGGAAAGCAGACTTCCTTGGAAATACAACATTCATCCCTAATCTTTCCCACTATGTGTCATGGGGGTGATAATATGCCAGTTATCCATTAGCTTGTAGTCATATGATTTAGATCAAAAGGGTACTCAGGTGTGCCCAGCCTTTTCTTTAATCTCTGTATTCCCAATCATTATGTAAAACTCAAAGCACCTGACTGTGGCTCTGAGTTCCACTGAAGCTGTGTATGATGTGTAGCTTCATAGTTAAAAGGTGGCTTGTGATAAAGTCAGAGCTGAGAATTTGGGTAATGAGCTATTGCCTAACAATGTGAGTTAGAGCCTTGTGATCTTGATGTACCTGTAAAGATTAAACTGTTAAAGGCCAAGACCTTGCATCTACCTTCAGCTCCTCAAGCAGTAAACAAGTTCTGTTCTGCTTAAAGTGAGCAATAGCAAAGTTAAGGCCCAGGGCTACTTACATGACTCAGAAGTGAAAGTTGCACGCCTTGAGAAGTAAACTTGTGTAGTACAGCTGGAAAAAGTACACTGCAGAAGCCTTAACACCAAATGCTTCAATAACTACTGAAATAGCTAATCAAGGTCTTGTTTATGTGCCATAAATCTTCACTGAAGATATGTGAAAGTGATGTTTACCTGGATCATTTTTTTTCTTTATATGTAAAACAATCCAAATTCTCGAGATAACAAATGAGGCCAACATCCCCAGGGGGCATTGATAAGTAACAGGAGCATTTATGTGTTCAAAGTAAATTTAATATAAATCAGCATGGCTGAGCATGAAGTTACCTATCAAATGCTCTTTTCTAGCAAATGAAAAGGAGTAGAGCTAGGGCTAAGCTAATGTAAAACTTACCTTAGTTGTGTCTAGCTATTTTAGTCTTGAAATGTAAAATTGGTAACAGCAGTTATTTGAAGGGTACAGGATTCATGTGGTTTAATTCTGTGGAATGGGGGATTCTTTAACCTGGTCATGTGACTAAAGTGACTGTTGCTCTTATTCAGAAGTAAAATTACACTTGATTGCACTGGGCCATTGCATCATAGAACCATTTATGTTGGAAAAGACCTCTAAAATCATCAAATCCAGATGTTACCGAGCAAAGCCCTGCTGACCACTAAACTTTATCCCCAAGTGCCACATCCACACATTTATTTTTAATACTTCCATGGATGATGATTCCATCACTTCCCTGGGCAGCTTGTTTCAATGCCCATCCACCCTTTCAGTGAAGAAATTTGTCCTTAATACCTAATCCAAACCTACCCTGGTGCAATTTGAGGCCATTTTCTCTCATCCTGTTGCTTGTTACCTGGGAGAAGAGAACAAACCCCACCTGTCCACAGCTTCCTTTTGGGTGGTTGTACAGAGCAATAAGGTCCCCCCTGAGCCTCCTTCAGGCTAAACACCCTCAGCTGCTCCTTGTGCTCCAGACCCTTCCCCAGTCCTGCTGCCCTTCCCTGGACATGCTCCAGCACCTCAGTGTCTTGTCATGAGGGGCCCAAAACCTCTGTGAAGTCCTGCTGACTCATGACTGTGGCAAAGGAGCCTGTTCTGTGCCCAGGCTGAGGGCCAGCACATTAATGACCTAGTTCAGCCCCTCACCATGACACAAATGGATTTTCTCAAATCTTTAAGTGTATTCACTGTTCATAGGTAAGAGAATGTGTTTGGAAGGAACAGGCTTTGTAGCTGCTCTGTCACCTACCCCTTGTCATGGAGGATAAAGGGGTTTTCTCATGTTCTGGCCTTGGAGCTCTCTCCCAAAAGGCAGAGGAGACTGTATGTGCCCTGGGGGGAAGATGAGGATCTGAGGGTGGTGGAGCCCTGACCCCTGCAGCCTCCTTATCCCACGGGCTGAGGTGTCCCACTGTGGCTGCTGCCAGGAGGGGAGGTCAGAGCTGCCCTGAGAGAAGTGTAGGAGTGTCCCATAGAAACATTGTCTTCATTTATTCATCCCGCTCCTCTGATGGAAGACATTTCCTTCAGTACACCATAATTCCCTCTGCCTGCTGGTCATGTGGGCCCTGACAGGAAAATGTCAGCCCTCAGCAGAGCTGTGTCACTCCTGCTCTGAGCAATCCCTAATCCCATCCAACAACCCACCTTTTAGATGTCTCAGTAGCCATAGCTGCGTTCACGTGTTTAACTTTCCTATTTTGGAAAAGGGGTTAATCTCGGTGGCTACTTAAGAAGCTGTTAGTTTAGAAAAACAATTCCCTGACTGAGAAAAGCATTTTGGTTATAATCAATTGCTTTGCTGCTGCCCACCTGGAGCTGCTACACTGAGAGGCTACGAACTGTATGTACTTAAACATCACAGTCACAGGTGAGTGGTGAGACTGTGGAAATTTGAAATGGCCAAGAAACAAAATACCTGTGGGTTAGGAACTGTATTACATGTTTGCACCAAATTATTAGCTGGGAATTCACGCAATTAATTTTTCTTTTTATTCTCCAGCAATGTGACACATTTGTGGAAAAGTTTGCCGTATTGTCATTTTAATGTTTACGTTACTTACGTTTCCAAGAGTATAACACCAAAAAGTGGGTAATACACAAAACTTTTTCAAATCCAGAAGAGTCTAAGTTTATTTCTTTGCTTAAACTCTGAACCTGGAGCACCTTCTCCCCTTCTTTCTTCACTGACCTTGGTATCTGCACAGCTGTTTCTCTCACATATTCTCACTCCTCTCTCCAGCTGCAGGTTGTTGCACATTTTTCCCCCTCTTAACTCTGTTATTCCAGAGGCTCTCCCACTGTCACTGATGGGCTCAGCCTTGCCCAGCAGCAGGTCCAACTTGGAGCCACCTGGCACTGGCTCCATTGGAAATACTGGAAGCTTCCAGGAGCTTCTTCACGTATTATTTAAAATTAACAATATTTACTCCCTCATTTTTGTGACATATTTATAATTAAGTTTTCAGACAATAGCATTTGTGTAAGAGCAACAGGATTTTTTTGGTATGTGTAATACAAAACTGTGCATCAGACTTAAATTCTATATATTGTATGTTTATCATGGAATACACAGAATGTGACATTTGATGTTTGATATACAGAACCTAACCTTTACTAGATTTTGTGCAACTTCTATGAGTATGTTATTTCAAAATTAACAGTTGCATATTTAGATGCTTATAAGAAAAAAAATTGCTTATTAATGTTTAAAGAATTAGCACTTTGTTACAAAACAAGTTTCTCACTGGTTTTGAAAAACAGTCTAATAAGTTACTAATTTTTAAAAGTACTATTTTCTTAACGAGTGCTGCAGCCTTTTTATCAGGCCTCTGTTGGGTTGTCCAACAAATCAATACAGTGCAAAGAACAAAAGCAAGTAGTTTACATCTCACAGGTGTTGCAAAATGATGCACTTTGGTTAAGAAAGCATGTTTGCAAAAGCCCTATGACCGTACCTTTTAGTAATGTTGTATATCAAAACAACAGTCACGTAAAGATTACATTAAAATAATGAAGTTTATCATATTAATAGTTTGAAAAATGTATATCCTCTGAAATTTTCAGTGGGTCTGGTGTTCAGTATTAAATGACAGTATGTAAATATATATTCTAATGTATATTGCTGGACAGATAAAGCATAGAGGACTTCAACCAGAAATGTCTTGGCTCTAATTTGCAAAGGGTGAAATGAGGTAAGTGCACAGGGGTGGTGTGAAAACAAAGGTACCAGTAGGAATGCAGCACACTTGGTCAGTTAATTCAGAAAAGTGTGTTAAAGATGTCACCGTCTCTTATTTTAATACAAATTAATGGTACATGCAAAAAGAACAAGGAACTAGAAAATCAAAGAAATAGCTGGGGTTTTTTTTATTATAAATATATTAGGAGTTTGCCTTCAGTGTATGGTCAGACCTGATTTTACTGTGGGTGGCCACATGTGTTTGTATCAGGCCAGTGGTCAGTGTCTTCACCTGTAACATCGGTATGATTTAAGCACCTCACAGAATTTAGGAGAATGTTACCACAGAACAGCTGTACAGGCCAAAGCCTGTGCAAATCAACCAGCTCTGCATCACCAACTCCTCTGTGCTGCACACACTTGGGTGGCTGCAGGAGAACAGGCTGTGGGTTGTTTGCAGTGCTCCCGAACAGGAGCTGTGCCTGTGGGAAGCAACTCTCACCACACCTTGTGATGAAAGCTCTGGGCTTCACTGTGAAATCTGGCTCTTTCACCTGAAGCTTAAATCATTATGGGACATGTGTCTGAATTTAGAATGCTTCTGTGCAAGACACCATTTCAGCACAGATATATGACTATACATATATATATATGAATATACATGAAACCATTAAGGCTGCACTGTCCTCTGAAACAGCCCAGTAGGTTTATGTTCCATATTCTACAGCAACAGATTTTTGACGTGTTTGCACTGACAAATGAGATTAATATCCTTTGTCTAGAGAGAAAAGAAGTCTTTAACCTACACTTAATAAAACAATATAATTTAAAATTAATGTATTTCATCAAATTCACAAAAATAAGGTAGTTTTTTACAGTTTGGCAGACTGAAGGAACAGTGAATAATTCAGGAAGATTAGTCAGAACAACACTGGAGAAAGGGTTATGACAGGAAATTAAAACCTAAGATCAGCTAAATCCCTTAGAAGGATTAAGAGGGTTTATGCATTCATAGAAAAACTAATGATTCTGCATAAATTTAAGAAACCCAGAAAAATCCTCCCACCCTTCCCTGTCTTTAATTTACTTACAGGAATTTTCCTATCCCATGCTTTGTTTTACATGAGGAAAAAAACCCCAAACAACTTAGTGTAAAGGTGTATGATTTTCAGACACCTTTCTAAGCGTTTTGGGGAAATTAAACATATGCAATTATTAAAAATAAAATCTCTTGCTCACTGAGTTATGTACAAACATCAACAAAAATAACATAAAATGGGAAACGTATTATGAACGATAAATGTATTAATGAATGATAGTAAACATTTTAAATATTTGTGTGTATATATATAATCATGTTTTGCAGATTTTGGCATATTGTTGGAGAAATTTTAAACATTCCACTAAAATAAATATCTTATTGTTCATTCTATGATAACACATTTTTTTTTAAAGTTTCCCAGCGTGTTTCCTCAGGAATGTGAACATCCATCTGCTTTTTCAGTCACAGAGAGAAAAGAAAAGCACATTTGTGTTCCTTGGTGCTTTCTGTTTCCCCCTTGAAAACCCAGAAGGGAAGTTCTCTGTTTTCTGAAGCAAACGTGGTGGATGATCTGTCACAGGATACTTGCTAGGATAGGAAGCCAACTTAACAGCAAAAAAAAAAAAAGCTTCATGAATACATTTGTCTGCTTTGGTAGGTGAATCTGTGAAAGTTAAGGCTGCAGAGGTACAGCTGTTTTTTTGCTGCAGTCAACGGCAAAACCACTTCCCCTCAGAGGAAGAACTTTGGGCTGCTGCTGCTTAAATCAGTATTCAAAGCTAATTCATTAAATATACTTTTTGCATGGGGCTGAACAAAGAGTGATGATGATCACGGTGGTGCTGATCAGGAGCTGCCACTCCTTGTTTTTAGAAATGTGTAAGTCTTTATTCGGGTGTTTTTTTAAGTCAAATTCAAGTCTCTGTGCCTTTTCAGAAACGTACCCCATGTTAAATAGTAGCTACACCAATTTTGGTCACAAATTAATAAAACGTCATGAATACTACACTGAATGAGCACAATTATGCTTCTGATCCAGAGGAGGGCAATCTAGCTCTAAAAAAAACCCAAAACAACATACCAAAACCCCCAAACCAAGCCAAACTTTAAAACCCCTACCAAAACAACAAACCAGAAGAGTGCACTGCTCTCCCGAGGCTGACACACCAACACTGAGTAATACAGCAAACCATCTCCAGTTTTCCACAGTTTAGAGGAAGACAGGATTGTTACAAGCCACTCTTTTTCCAGGAGAAGAAAATAAGTCAGTTATCAGGAATTAAGTTTGCCACACTCCACTTCATACCACAAAGAAACTTTAGTGCTTATTCCTGCACCACTGAGATGTGACTGAATTAACTGGCACCAAAAAAACCCAGCAGTGTTTTCCCAGGTGTTTTTCTGAGCAGTAACACTCACGACTGCTCGTCACCAGATTAGATTGTGCTTTGTATTTAATTGGTATTTTCTGTCACATCTTTAATTTTAATAAAAAATCTCAGTTATTTTAAGGTTAATGAAGTAAAAAAAGAGAAAATGTAACTGAAGGTGAATAACAATGTATGTTATGTTCACGAAAACATTACAAATTGTTAATTCTCCATAGAATATTTTATTAGCTTGAAATATGCTGAATATCTTGCTGCTAAAACTGAATTTAAATTCAAGTAGGTTTTAATTTATTTTATTTTTACTGTTCAGCTCTTCAATACTCACCCTACTGGTCATGCTGAGGAAAAAAAAGAAAAAAAGAGTCTTTAATAAATGTTTAAAGGTTCGGATTTAGAGAAAAAAACCTGGTTGTCTAAAAATGTAAAGTGTGATACTTGAACTAGTATTTGCAATTACTTGTTTGACATTCACGAGTGCTGAAAATCAGAATGCCTTCCCAATGCCTCGGGATCCGAGGAGGATCCGTTCCTCACCGTGCCTGGTCTTGCCCCAGGAGATGAGATAAGTCAAACAGGTTCTCAAACTTCAATTTTATTAAGACAAAGACCATTATACTCCCAGCAGCAAGGAAAGAAAACTGCTCACTGGCAGCTGTGGATCTCAGTTACCTGACTAAGGAAAAGACAGTGACACCCAATCCAGGTCACTCCGAAATTACTGCGGTAGGAATGGATGTCACCAAACATTTGTACTCAGTCCAGCCTGATACAACTGCATTCCCAGAACCACAAGGAACACAAGATTTCCCTCACTGTGACTCAGTGTTCACTAATAGGTTTTAACAAATAAGAATTCCAGTACTAAGAGGTATCACTTTAATGTTCCTGAGGGAAAAGTCCCTCGGTTGTGTATTGCCGGACATCTTGAACTTTTGTTGCTGTAAGAACAGAGGAAGAAATGAGAAGTGCACTGTTAGGTGCTTGCTGTTAACTGCTCTTGCTGCAATGACCTGGGAGAGATAAAACTTTATTAGACTTACTCATAATGTGCTGTGTGTTTTATTTTTTCATATCCCAGATGAGCCTGTGATAATAGTTTATTAACTTCTGCTAAGATAACTAAATTTTTCTTCAGTTTGCAGATACTGGATTTTGTGTCTTTGGTAGCTCACTATTTTCAGGATGTTAAAATCAAAATGATCAATCCTTGCTTGAACATCTTGAGCTCTCCACAAGTTAAAAAATCCATTGTTTAAATAAAAATACTCAGTACTGAGGGTTACTCACAACTTTGTATATTTTATTAACCAAAATACCATGTGAAGAGAAATAAATTACAAAAATTGAAATGCAGTGACTGTGGTAATCTGTTTAATAAATTAACTAAGTCAAAATATTAAATATTTGTAAGAAATCAATGCAAAAAATCAAAATATTTTACTTTAAATCGTAATGTAAAAAGATAGATCTTATTCCATTCTGTATTTATCCTTCTGAGATAATCAGTATTTTGTGTTTGTTATTAATATGAGCCATTAGCTCAAGCCCCTGTTAAATTACAGATCAGTTGGAAAGTTCTGAAAGGTCAAACCAATTTCAGCCAGAAGTAATTCTATAACAAAAGAACAGAATTTAAACAAATTTCATTATTTTACTTAAATTAAAACTCACAATACCTCTATCACACAGTAAGTCAGGTGTCGGCCTTAGTCAGACGTGAACAAAGCACGGAAAGCAACAAAGACTTTTTTGTAACAGCAAATGCATTGAACAAACCCAGTGATCACAAGCCCATTACTCTGTTTACAGGGAAACAAACCTGTTATAGTGAATTTGGATTACGCTGAGTTAGTGCATAGACTCTGAAAAACTGTACCAAGCAGGGACTTGTTGTGAGGGCAACCTTCATGTTTGAGTCTCCAAAAGGCAGGAAGAATCACAACATAAAAAGAAAGGGCTCAGTTCTGCAAAGTGAGTATTTTTTTGCATCATGTTGATACCATTGAAAGGAAAAAAGTGCTTAGTGATTTGCAGCATTGCACTGGAGTCATAAAAATAAAATACTATTTTAATGTATTATATTATTTTAACAAGGCCTGAGCCTCAAATCGCTCCAAGATAAATTAATTCCCGGTTCCCAGCGCCATCGTAACTTCTGAACAAACCTAAGAGGACAAAGTCACCAATGAATGCTATGTTTCTGCCTGAAGATGTTTTATCCAGCAATATAAGTAATGTGAATGCCATTAATATTTTCCTTTTTCTCTGCTTGTTTGCCTGTGTGTGTGACAAGGCTTCACGTGATGGTTTTTAAGTGTGTGCAGGTTTACAATCTCCCTCACACAGAAAGCACACCAGCAAACTATGGCAGTAACTCTGGGGGGGCTGTGGTGTGTGCTGGCACTGAAAAGTGCTTTAAATACAAATGTCATCTACCTCAGAAAAGGTCATGAGAGTTGTCCTTTTCAGTCAGTTACCCCGACAGGAGTAAAACCTCCACTCCCACAGAGATTACTCAGCATCTTTCCAAGTGTCTCAGTCAGCTGCTCTATAAATGGGTAGATGTTTAAAATGGACCTAAGGATGTCATGGTGTTCTGAGAAGCTCTGGGTGAAGAGGAAACAGCACCTCTGTACTGCCCCTTTCCCTTCCCTAACCACCCTGAAGGAAGCAGATGCCGTTGGCTCTGTTCTCCTCGCTCCTGTTCCATGTACAGACCACACAACTCACTGAAACAACCCCTGGGGAATTTTCTTTTGGATGGTAAGGAAAGGAGACATTTAAAGGCTTCTTAATTAAATTAAGCCAGCTTCATTCCTAGTGAAGGAGTACAGGGCAGATTTTCTTTCTGAGGAAGAAAAGGCTGAAAAGACCAAACATCTATTCCCCAAGGAGAGTTGTGACATAGGATAATAAAATGCTGGGCACATCTAAAAAAGTATTTGCCCTGAGTTCAGACACAAAAAAATTTTGGAGTACTATGGCTGAACTTTTTTTACACTTACAAAGACACTTGGAAAGAAAATTCTTGAGAACAAAAATGAGTTCTCTAGTGAGCAGCACGGGTTTTCCAGGTGCCAGGGTGTATGAACTATTCCCAACCAAAGGCCAATCAGTATCTTACCAAAAAGATGGACTCCCCAAAAGACACACCCCAGCAGCAGCAGCACGGAAGGCACTGCTCTCACCCTCCCCCAGAGTGCTATGGAGCAGTGCTCCCTCTCTCTGGGAAGCTGATGTTTGGACAGAGACGCTGCCCACGCTGCTGGGATTTGCCATCTCTTTATACGCACACCATTCTCCTCCTCAGCACCAGGGAAAGGTCGGCGCTGATGAGTTACGCTTTGCTGCCCTCTGCCCCTCCCTGCAGCCAGTTACTCACTGAAATTCGATTCTCTGGGCTTCCTGTGTCAGCCCCAGCAGTCGGAATCTCTCCGCTGGAGGGGTGGCAAAGTAGACTCTTTGCTCCTCTGAATACCTTTCCTTCACCTCAATGATGTCCCTGTAGCGCCCGTCCTGCCAGTGAAAATTGAACTGCTCCAGCAACTCAATCCTTTTCTCCTCTGTGCTCACACAGTCAACAGGGGCAGGCTGCTCCAGGAACAGCACCTGAATGTCTGGGAACAGGAGGAGACCCCGGATAGCAAACCAACCGCCATACTTGGGATGGATACACACACCATAGATCTTCTGGAAGAAAAAAAAAAGAAATATCTAGGATGTCTCACTTTGTCTCTAGTAAACTTCAAAGCATCAAGCTTCAATGCAACTTCTCACACTGGCAGCCCTCTGCTGGAGTACTGTACAGAGCAGAAAGGAAAGCTCTTTCCTGAACATATGGCTCAAAGCATCACTTTTCACTCCCATTTTCCTGTGCCCACACACCCCACCCTGTAACAGGGGGAGAGGTTCATTTCTGAAAATCTAACACAGAGGTTAACCAGAGTGTATTTTTTCCCCACTTATAATGCTCCAAGCAACAGGTTTGCCTTTGCACTGCAATTTATTCTTCTGCGTAGGTTTAAGACATCAAGATATTTCTCTCCATGTACGCATTTCCCCACCACCCTGAAGGATCTTGGAAGCTTCCAGTTCCCACATGAAATACTTTATGAACCTTTATGTGATCTGGACTTTGTAATTTCCTTCAAGGAGAACTAGTAACCAGTGAGTAAACAAGAGTTGCACAATTCAGTGACTGCAGTTTAGTGGTTCTTCCCAGGCTGTGTTTTTACCTCACCTTTTTCCCCCATGGATCATGCTTCACATCCTTCCTTTGGTAGTAATATGCAGCTCCAGCAACGTGGGCAGCTGTCTGTGCCAAGAACTTGGGCTTTCGGCTCGGCAGGATCTCATAATCAAACATGACATCCACCCTCTGGTCAGGGAATTTCTGGGAAAATTGGAAAACATCAGCCCAGGCTGTGAAGGTCCCTGCACAGCTGCAGGCTGTGATGGCAGAGACAGAATATGCAGGTCACCAGGCTGCTGATGCTCTTATTACCTTCATGAATCACACTTCACCCTTCCAAAGAGCACAGGCAGGGACCTGCAAGGCTCTGTCTGCTGCTGAACCCACTTGGTTTTATGCCATAAAAGTAAAAGGAATCGGTATTTCAGCTTCTTACCTCCTTCACACGTGACAAATGATAGGAAATACACTGATCCACGGGATCCCTGATTATTTTTGATCGTTCTTTCTTCACAAAAGGTTTAAGGGCCTTGTCAAACATTGAAGGAGTGCTGAGGATCACGAAGGCCAGTGTGTCGTCTGGGTAGGGGAGATGAAAGGCTGGCTGGACAACAGCATTGTACCATCCAACCTTCGGGCAAAGAAACACAAATTTCCATTAGAACAGGGACACCACTCTAGTGGAACATGCAGGAATGTAAAAAAGTGGAAGGAAGTGTAGCCCCCCCTTCATTTGCAACCCAGATAAGGCAGCCAGCTCGGGGCCTTCCTTTCAAACTCAGCTGATTTGCACCCAAGGATTCAGAGTTTCTGGAAGCTGTGCTGTGAGCTGTGTGTGAGATAAGAATCAGGCACTGCACTCAGCTCCAGTCTGCCCTTTATCCAGCTCTGCTCAGAAACCTAGAGGGAAGTATGAGCAATCAGGTCTTGCCAATGCAAATCAGATGGTTTGGTTTAGATAAAGCTTTTACAGTTTGTTTTTTCTTATCATGGGCCAGAAAGAAACTGGTACTTCTGTTTTGCTCATATGATAAGCTGCATGTTTTATTTCTTCAGCAGGAAACACTTGTGTGGAAATGAAGGATGTGAAGCTCCTGGCAGCGCTAGACCCCCCCCAAAACCCTCAGCTCCACCCTGTGGAGTGACACAGCCACATTTGGATATTTGTTTCCAGGGCTGGATGTGTTATAACACAGTCTAGAAACGAGGGATCAAGCCAGGGCAGCGGGAAGCATGACCAGGACAGGGCTCAGACCTGCAACTGTCAGGTGGAATGGCCAAAACCCCATGCACCCCACTACTGATGCCCTGCACAGTAACATCAGTCTCTTTACAGGTTATGACAACTCCCATTCTCCCAGGGGGCCATAAAGGTCAGGTCTAACATTCAGAGAGATGCCCAGTAAAGTAACATTAAGCCTGAAAATGCAATGCACAGATTACTTTAAATATCAGTGAAATAAATCTGAAAGTGACTTTACAGGTGACAGTGGCATCCAGACCTGCCCATCTGGAAACACAGAGTGAAAACTAAGTTTACTATAAAGATGCATCCTTCTGTCAACCCAATGTTTAATCAGTTTTGTGCCTCTTGTTTAGGACGCTGAATTGAATTGTCATAAGAAATCAGAGAGATGTGAATCTAAGGTTTGCTGTTTTCCCAGTGTCAATCAGTGCACCAGGACTGGCTCTATCACAGTGAAATCTAGAGCAAGCTGCAGGGCTAAAAGGTTTCCCTCTGGCGGCGACAGTCTTTTTATCTGGGTTCCACCCCTAATTCTGCTGCTGTGCTTTGGGAAAGCAGCATTAAATTCTCCAAATTCTGGAGACGCCACCTCTCTCAGCACCTCACTCCCTTTTACTTCTTATGTGAACAATACAGCAGGACACGCAAACACTTCAGGTGCCAAATACAACAACACTCCCCAAGGGAAGGGCTACATTTATTGCGGATCGATTCTTACTGGATATTGCAGATTAATCTGTATCTGATATTGCAGATTGATTTATTGCAGATGGATTTACTGCAGATCGATTTATTGCAGATCGATTTAATGCAGGCTGCCCCTGGGGCGGGCAAAGGAGGAGCAGCTGGACACAGGGGGCAGAGGCAGTGGGGAGAGGCCCCTTCCATGGACAGCAGTGCCCATTTACGAGCGGATGAGGTGCTCAGCCCTTCAGTGTACAGGCGCTTCTACGCTCAGATTAAAATTTAAACCTGCCCGTAGGACTCTGCCCTGATGCCTCATTGCGCAACTCTCCGGTGCCCGCCGGTCAGGGACCCGCCGCAGGGCCCTGCGCACCGCGCGGGGCCGGGGCACGGCAGTCACCGCGCCCTGCGGCACCGGGCGGCCTGACCGCGCCTCCCGCGCCGGCAGCAGCGGCTCCCGAGGCACCCCCAGCACCGGGTCGGCCGAGGGGCGCCCCGACCTCCCGGGGTCACCGCCCCCCCAGGACCCCTCCCCGGCCGGCCCCACGCTCCCTCAGGCCCTGGGAGCAGTGACGTCACGGTGCCGCCGCGGTGACGTCATTACCTTGAACGCGTGCGGCTCGAGGCCGAGCGGGCCGAGCGCGCCCCGGAGCCGCTCCGCCACGCGTCGGTCCATGCCGCGCGGGGCACCACGGGAGCGGTAGTTCCGCCGGGACGGGACACCCCCCCCCCCCCAACGCGCGCCCTCCCGCCTCGTCTCCAGGGAGACGAGGCGCCGCGCAATGCACACTGGGAGTTGTAGTGCGCGGCGCCCTCTCCCCCAGCATTGGCCCGCTCGGCGGGGACTCCATGTCCCAGCATGCTCGGCCATCCCAGACATCGCGGGCTGAGGGCGGTTCCCTCTGCTCAGGGCACGTTTTCCCCGCCCGGGGTTGTGCATATTTTTGTGTCCCCACACGCTGTTGGAGAGTCCCGCCTGCCCTTGTGGGTGGGTACTGCTTACTAAAACAGTTAGCGAGGCGGCTGTGCTCGCAATCCTTTCTCCTTCCCCATGTGAAAGCCCGTGTTCCTTGCAGCTTCCCTGTTCCTACCAATGCATTTACCACATTGAGACCAAGGCTCGAGTTCGGATCTCCTTACCCTAATCGGTATAGCAGCTTAACATAATCTTTTACAGTTCTTGTGCAACGTTCTCCATCCAGCCTGAAGTCTTGAGTTTACTGAAGTGCCAGGACGCCAAATCTGCAAGTTCTTAGGGACAGAATCCCTTCAGAAATGCGAATTTCTTGCTTTGTGAAGTCCCCTTATATCTTCTAGAACCCCAAGAGCTTTTCCTTATTGTATCCATGCCCCTTGGGGTGGGAGGGCAGAAAGATCTCCTCCGTCCAGCTCCCTACTTTTTCTCTGTTGTTCTGAGATTTTCCTGTAAGGTTTAATGTGCTGGATCACAGGTTACCCCTGGAAAATGCTTGGAAGGGGTTGTCCTCTCTTTCTCAGGTGCTAGATCTGCTGAGCAGCTACAAAGCACAGCCTTCCAAAGAACAATCTTAGAGTTTACACAAACTCAGGATGGAAGCGTGGAGCACCCAGCAGAGGCTGGGTAGAGGGGACACACCTTCAGGGAATTCGGGGGATGCCCCGCCCTGTGTGCGTGTTCCATGGGAGCAGGGACAAGGCAGCTGCCTGGGAGCTGCAGGAGTGTGTCACAGGAGGGTGCTGCTGGCTGGTGGCTGCTCAGAGCTCTGCAGGACAGCTCCTGTGGCAGATTGCTTTCACAGGCGGTGGACTGGCAAGCTCAGAGACGCTGGGGACTGATCTCTCATCTTGCCGTTCTCTTTTGCCAGCTGTCTCCTTGGTACCTGCCTGTGGATAGAGTATTTGTCTTGTGGAGCACGGGTAGTATGGCTGTGGCTTTACTGATGCAGAAGGTAGGAGATTTGCCAGCTTTGTGAGGTGAGGTCGTCTGTTTAAATCCTGAACTGGCAAAGCTTGAAGCAGGTATGACTTAAAAGTCTGCCCTCTCCTGGAAATGACCTCTGGCAAAGTGCAGGAAAGGTGTTTAGTCCTTCTGAGGCAGCTCCTGAAGGGGGTGAGCAGGCTACCCAGGGAAGGGGTCACAGCACCAAACCTGACGAGGTTCGTTTGGACAATGCTTTCAGACACATGGGGGATTTTGGGGTTGTCCTGTGCAAAGACAGGAGTTGGACTCAATGATCCCTGTGGGTCCCTTCCAGCTCAGAATATTCTCTGATTCTAAGTGGCAGCCTCTGTTACTGAGACATTTGTATCCTGAGGGTTAGCATCTCCAGCTCATTCCATGTTGGCATTGACAATGGGTACCTGCTGTTCCCTTCCCAGCTGTCCTTGGCGCTGAGCTGGCAGGGTCTGAGTTAGCTCATGGCTTCCCTGAGCCATCTCATCTGCCTTGTTTCATCAGGAGTATTGCTGTCTTCTACCCAAGCCCTCTGTCAGGGCTCCACATGCTCTCCCTCATTGATAGTTGGACAGTACTTGCATTTTGCTGTGATGACTGGACATAATAATCAGTGCCTCCAAGAAGAGGTGCTCTTTGAATTGCCTTATAGAGCTTACTCTATAGAATAAGAGCTTACTCTAATTCTTTCATCCCTCTTTTTCCTTTCTCACTGTGCTTGGCTGGTGGGAACTAGCTTTGTTTGTGCCTCAACCCCCCCCCCAGCTTGGCCCTTGCTCTCCCCCCACTCCTACCCAAGGGTTCTGGCCTGCTGCCTGGAGAGAAATGAGTGACAGCTCAGCTTCCTCACCGAGGATCCTTAGATGTTTTTGACTCTGTTTAATTGTATCCTCTGTCCAACCCCAGCTGCCCTCAGACAGCTGCCAGATGTCAGAACTATCACAGGTCTAGCAGAGGATTCATGACACTGTTGCCAGCATTTGCTTCCCCAAACAGTTTTGTGCTACAGGAAAACAGCATCCAGAGAATATGTATCTCTTCCCTGGGGGAAGGCAGCAGTGTCTCTGTGAGGTGTCTGTGTCCCAGGTATGGTTTTGTGGTTTGGGTTTTTTTATTATTAGGAAAAACACAACACTCTCATTCATCTCCCTCAGGCTAATGATGATGGGCTATAGCGTGATTGGGTGTCATCATGAAGCATTTATACAAAAAGAATCATGAGTTCTCAGTGTTCT